>NC_134793.1:26739381-26786881 GCF_046742065.1 Oratosquilla oratoria | reverse complement strand
TTTCAACTGTTTCAGTATAACACCTCAAACAGCATCGGTATAACATATGATAATAATAATAATAGTATTAATAATAATAATAATAATAATAATTACTGTAAAAATAATAACATACAATATAATATATAATAATGCAATATAATTATATTACAGTATAATAACATAACATAATACTACTAATGCAATATAATTATATTACAGTATAACAGGATGCCAATAATAGTAAGTGTTCAGCTTCCAGAAATCACAGTTTGTTCATGAATGCATAGAGAAGTGATTATAAAAGTGTTTTTTTTTCTTTCTTTTTGAGAAAATTACGTTTACAACTTTAAATGTAACTGTTTTAGGTACACAGAGCACAGGACCTAAGTTTATTTTTATTTTTTTTTCTGAAATGTGTCATTTTCGGATACCAGAGTAGAACTTTTGAAAAATAACACATGGTTGCATCATGCCTTCTCATGACGATACTGTATAAAGTGCATATATTACTTGATACCTTCTCATGACAATACTGTATAAAGTGCATATATTGCTTGATATCTGCCACAAACTTGTTTCAGTAAAGAATATCTATCACTGCAAAGTATTTCTATCTCTAATCTATCTCTTCCAGCTGGCATGCACATCTCAAAATTTTATGAAAAGAAAGCTCCCCCAACACCAAAGGGTGTGAAGGGATCTGTGATAAGAGATGAGCCCCAGTCTGATTCTGATGTGCACCTGAGTAGGATCAATTGTATAAGGTCAGGCCATATGTGAACATTCTGAAAGAAAACTTGAATAAGATTCCTTTGAGTATGAACTGATGAGATGATGGTTCCTTGCAAAGGTAGTCGAGGGCCTTAATTTACTACATCAAGTCCAAACCTAACCCTTGCGGGTTTCAAGTTTGGACTTTAGCTGATTCTTTTGGCATCGTGCATAATTTGTGTTGGTACAACACCAAAAGTTGATGGTTTTCCTTATTTGAAATCCAGTGCTAATGTTGTTTGTAAACTGGCGCCTGTTATTCCTCACTGTAAGAATCACAGACTGTTCATGGATAATTTGTTCTCAACAGTTCCTCTTTTTTTTTAAATGTTCAAGAGAGGTATGTTATGCATGGGAACTGTTCAGAGTAACAGACTTGCTGGACTGAAGCTTATTTCAGATAAGGACCTAAAATCAATGGGATCTACTCAACCTGTCACAACTATTGGACGCTGGGACAAAAATGTATCCACAACACAGAAAACTGATGTAAGGTGTCGTGCTCTTATCAAGTATTATGATGCTAATATGGGAGGTGTTGATAAAATGGATGCCCTTATTGCTTTTATAGGATGTTTTTCAGATCAAAGAAGTGGTATCATCAGCTTTTTTTTCATAATTTTTTTGATGTGGCAATAGTCAATGCTTGGTTGGTGTACAGACGGGATGACACAGCTTTTGGTGTCTGCAAAGCCTCTAAAATTGCATGATTTCAAACTAGTTTTGTCCTTATCCCTGCGTCTGCAAAACGAGCCATTGACAGGTAAGAAGAGAGGTGGGCCATCAGCTGGTGGAGTTGATGAAAAGCACAAAGGTCATAACACTAAACCAATTCCTTCTAACTAAGGCAATTAGGCATGACCAGGTTGGGCATTTTCTTGTAACTCTAAAAAAATGAGGAAGGTGCAAAATGCCTGGTTGCAAGTCGTCACCTATAGCATGGTGCTTGAAGTGTGAACTCTATTTGTGTATTGCCTCAGACAAAAGGTCTTTCTTGGATTTTCATGGGGTTCACTATGATCTGCAAACACTGCCACATGAAAAATGAATTGATCTTTCTGGTACAAAAAAAAAGTCATGTTTCAGGAGTTTTGACTCATTTCAGTACCTTTTAGTTGGTTTACATTTGTCTCTAATTGGGAATATGAGATAAGGTATTTCTTGATCTGTAAACATTGTCACATGCATAAGGAACTGATTTCTCTTATACTTGATAAGAAATTTGTGGTACAGGAGTGTTAAATATTTTATCAGTACCTTTTAGCTGGCTTTGATTTGTGAAAATGTGTATCTTTTTCATTCAGTCTAACAACGAAGTTATAGCAAACTTCACTCACTACATTCATTATTAATCTTATCAAAGGTTTTTATCATAAAAAATAATAATCTTCACTTTCAGGTAGGATTAAAGTTTGGTATGTAATAATTCTGTATTTTGGCTATATTTCACTAAAAGGCCTGTCCTGTGCTCAGATCATCGAAAAAGGCACGTTTGAAAAAAAAATTATTTACAAGAAAAAGTTAAAAACAAGGCCATTTCTGTAATATGGCATGCAAAAGCAATCAAAAACACCTACTGATTTTTTTTTTAAACGTGAACTTAATGTGTATCATAATGGGTTAAGAATATTACATACATATACCAAAGGCTTTTTCCCCCTTACAAGGGAGGTAGCCAAAAAGAAAAAGGCATAAAAACCATTCCCACCCACTCCATCCCTAATACACTCCACTCCCCTCCACCCTCCCTCTTATCTTGGCACCTCCTGGATGACGGGTCATCCCTGCATCTTCTCCACTGAGTGAACTTTCACAGATTGGTTACAAAATAAGACGAGGGAGTCAGATGAGAGGTACAAAGAAAAGAAAAGAGAAGAATATTAATTAACAATAAAATAATCTAATATATATATATTATATATGTATATATACATATATATATATATTATATATATATATATATATATATGTGTGTGTATATATATATATGTTGTATATTTCAAATATTTTACTTAAAAATATTAATTAACAATAAAATGATACAAAAAACATTATATTGGACATTTCAAATATTATTTTACTTAAGAATAAAATAATATAAAACTTTATTTCAAATATTATTTCAGTTAAGAATATTAACAATAAAATAATATAAGAGAATTATTTCGGATACTTCAAATATCATTTCACTTAGGAATATTAATTAATAATAAAATAATATAAAAAAAATTATTTTGGACATTTCAAATATTATTTTACTTAAGAAAAATAACAATAAAATAATCAAATGGACATTATATATATATATATATATATATATATATATACACATATACTTATATATGTATGTACAGGTAAACGTCGACTTACGATGGCATTAGGTTTCGATAGAGCCATCGTAAGACGATCTCATCGTAAGTCGATCCCCACTCTGTTCCGTGGTCACTGTACCTAGCCTACCTGTATATTAACCACCAGAGATACTGAATATAGCCTATTAAACATGTACAGTAGTTTATTTAATTATTTTTATCCTTTTTACCATATTCAAACACTATAATATGTATTTTCAGTACGGACCTTAAATCTCGCGGGCAGCAGCCAATGCCAGCCAATGCCAGCCGTACGACGTGACGTAATAATACTCGCATCATAAAATATAGTCACCGCTTATATCGATCGTTCTCTCTTTCACCCGCGAATTTTGAAAACCACAGAGAATGAATCATTTGAGAGAATGTAAAAACACAGGGGCGACTACAATAAATATAATCAAGACGCCGATATGGCAGCATCGCGAATCCACTTGCTCCTCATGACGCCTACGTGTGCGGCACCGTATGGAAGGGGTTAAATTATCATATCGTCGTCGTCGTCATCGTAAAGTCGAACAATCGTAAGTCGCGGCCATCGTAAGTCGACGTTTACCTGTATATATACATACACACACACATATATATATATATATATACATATATATATATAATGGATATTTCAAATATTATTTTACTGAAGAATATTAACAATGAAAATAATCTAAAAAAAATATATAATAATAATAATTTGGACATTTCAAATATTATTTTACTTAAGATAGTATGCAACCCTTTAAAATCATGGATTTCTGAATGTATCCCTTGCAGCACTGAAATGTTTGCCCACCCACCCACCCACCGCTGGCTGGCCTACATACAGTCGGAATACGAGCTCCTTGAGATGGAACCCACATTCTGGAGACGGGTTAGTATGGAGACTACCCTCTCCGACGCCCATCCTACTGAGCCGTCACCTGTCCGTCACTGGTGCGGCAAGACCAAGAATCGGCAGAAAGGAAGCGAGAATCTAGACAAAGAGTACCAAGACGAGCGAGCCAAATGTAAGCTTCCGTACAGACTCGAATGAACCGGCAACTGACGTTTCCTCACCTGAGTCAACGGTACGTGAGATCTTGCTTGCCCAGTTTCTCTGAGATGAGTGGGCTGACGCATGCACTTGTACGTGGTTATGGACCACGTCTTGATCGAGTCCATCTTGCTCTGAGGGGGCCGTACCACCACACACCCCCTTCTCGCTTCCGCTTCCGGGCGACATAAGAGGCACTGGGGACATGACTGCTGATGAGAATACAAACAATAACCCCAAGAATCGTGACACGTTTTCCGTTATATCCTGATGTTTGTCCAGTATTAGAAATTATAGTTAACCCCCCGATATAATGGACAGTATGGGGACAGGGGGCCTGTCATCATATCCAAAGATCTGTTATGACCAAGGACCCCTCGCTATAGTGGATGAAAATCCATTCTAGCGACGGTTTGTCCGGTCACATTTTTTGTCCATTATATCTGATATGTTGAGATCTGTTATACTGAGGGTGTACTGTACTGTTGTCATTTCATATTCAACTATTTTAATTTCCTCTTTTAAGTTAGAGTGCAGTGTCATGAAAAATGCGCTCCTGTTGTTCTTACAGCACATCTCGTCTAGACTTTTTTTTTCTCGCCATGGATCACATATTCAAAATCTCTAGAATTAAGAGAATCCCCAATACTTAGATGAAAATAAACAATTAAATAACCAAAATAATAAAACAAATGAATGACAGAAATTTCCGCAGACCAGCGGGAACCTCTACTTCATTTTCGTTCCGAGCACTGCAAGTTTCCAATTTTTCCAAATACAGATTTCCACAAAACCCAAACAAGGACAGGTTTTGCTCAAATGCACATTTCTATATATATATGGTTGCATTATTTGAACTATTTTCTTTAAAATGTGTGATTTCCGTGTACCGTATTTTTCGGACTATAGCCCACACCGTTATATGACCCGCACCCCCTTACACCTTAGTGAAAATCCACACAAGACCCGCACCGCTGTATGACCCGCAGTCATATGGCGTGCGCGGCAGTGTAGATCCGACGATGTATACTACCCATGCATGGGTGGCCACAGGCACAGCTCACGGCGGTTGTTGTTACGGCCGGCCATTGACGTGGTGATCAAAGTAATTTCAAAGCCGAGGCTTTTTCTAAATTTTCTGTTTCATCAATGCTTATGTGATTTATAAAAAAAAGATACATATTTTCCAATATTGGCAGGTTTCTTGGTGATATTTTGCTTTTCAGGATTCATCACAATTTGGTTTCTGAAGCTGCCACTAGATGTAGTGGTAGCTTCGATGAAAGAGGGGTGATCTCGAAAGTGTGCAACTGATCTTACGATGCCTTTGGGATGGGTCGAAGACGTGGCATTGCGATTCATGACCATGATATATTCCTCCAGTCCTATTTATTTCTGATTGTGATGAAGATGAAGAATAACCAACAAATTACATTTCAATATATTTTATTGCACTTATATATTACAAAGAACCTTAATAAATTTGTGTAAATAATGCCATAAAACCCTGTTTGATTGTTTACCGGTAATTAATCAATTGGTTTATAAATGCCATACAAACACTGGTAATTAATTTTTAAACCAAACAATTTCCAATGGTTAGTTTTCAATAGAATAGAACAATAATAGAGCACATTACTGAACTGTTATGAACAGAGTCAATGGAGCACATCGTTAATAGAAAAAAAAACACAGTGATCACAGACGACAGTCAATGTTTATGAAGGCGTATCATCGCTCACGAAGCCATCGAATTCCTCATCCTCTGTATCGTCATGGAAGAGGCTGTGGTATAAATCGGCCAATTCTGATGCAGTGACCTCATCCGTTTCCATTTCGATTTCGGATTCGTCCGATTCCTTTTCCGAGATGTAGCATGCATCGAGCATTGCAGGATGGCACATTTCTGATTTACGGAAACCGTTCTGAATAGTCGATTCTTTAATTTTCTTCCATGCTTGAACGACCCACATGTAATGCACAAATTTAGCATCAGGTACAGTTTGTAATTTGTAATTGCGAAAATGGCCACCCGCTTGTTTTTGTTTGATCGCGACACACGATGTTGGTGTTGGTACCAGTCACTTGTCTTGTGTTCATGCTGTTTAGTTAAGCCTGTTTTATTTGTGATAATGCCTTTATTAATAACAAGAGCATGTAAAGCGGGTAAGACAAATCCTACCTTCTCTTTGTCGTTTGTCTCGATCGTACGCGCTGTATTATGACTTTAATCAACTTTCATACGACGAATCCGGTCGGTCCCCCCGCAAATCCCCGATCCGAGAGGGCACCCAGCTAAACTAATCGTTCATTAATTTTTTATTTTTTTTTTGCGTAAGAGGGCAATTTCTAACCAGAATCCACAGATGACCCGCACCTTTATATCACCCGCACCCCCGAAATTTGGCCCCTTTCTGAGGCAAAAAGCCGCGGGTCATACACCGAAAAATACGGTAATATGATCAAAGAGAACTAACGTTTTTATCCTCTGCAATTTTACCTACCCCAGCTACGACTCGTCCAGCCAGCCGTCAATGATCACTGGTGGTATGGATCAAACTACACGCTTTTAAGCTTCTTACTGTTGTGTTATTAGTGTAATAGACTGCATATAGTTGAATTATTTAAACCCTTTTCTTTAAAATGTGTGATTTTCATGTAATTTGACCAAAGAGAAGTTATGTTTTAGCCTCTGCAGTATGACAGACCACAGCTACATATACCATAACATATTAGCATATGGTTGCATTATTTGAACTATTTTCTTTAAAAGGTGTGATTTTCATGTAATTTGATCAAAGTGAAGTAACATTTTTATCCTCTGCAAAATTACCGACCCCAGCTACGATTCGTGGTTACAAATTTACCGCTAGCCTGCCATCTATGTCCTGCAAATGCAGATCATCACTGAGCATCAGGGTTGCCAGATTGGCATTTTTAATGCCAAATTTTGTATTTTTTGGAATGTTTTTACTGTGTTTGGCAGGAAAATTTGTTGGGTGGCATTTTAGGGGGGCGTTTTTAAATACCCGGTCTTGATTAGAGATCATTCTTTTCCCAAAAATGCCACCCAACAAATTTGGAACTCTAAAAAAATCGCAACTCTAAAAAAAGTCGCAAAATAAAAAATAAAGCATACATGCCCACCTTCTCTGGTGGGAACGCACACTCTTCCATCAGACGGACTAAGCGGGTCCATACCTAAGCAGAGCAGAGTCAAGACAGATTGTGCACCTGGAACACCAAATCCAAATCTCAATCCCAAACCTAAACAAATCTTTGAAACTTGACAAAATTCAAATTTTTTCTATGCACTGGTATAACATGGAAGTCTCAAAGATCATTTGAACTTGGTTACTCTGTTGCTACAGGCATGCCTGCCCCTCGCAAGTTTCATCTTGACTAGAGCCTTGTTGTGGCTGAGGGTGACATGTCGGGGAGCCCAGGAGTCCGAGATCAGCAGTTAATGGCCTCCAGATGGTCTGTAAATGTCAACCAGGTCAACAAGGCAATACAACCTTAAAGGCCTCAACACTAACAATGGCTCTCGCACAGCAGGTAATGGAAAGAGAGAGAGAGAGAGAGAAAAAAAGATTGAATGGGTATTAGTTTCTGATCATATAAGATTTCTGTGACTCTGATCCATATGGATGTCACTCACATCCCTAAATTACCGACTCAACGACACACGGGGAATAGAATTTAAAAGTTGAGATTACTCTTCAATCATAAACGAATGCCGAATAACTGGTTCATAAGGTTGTCAAAATTTTTGAAATATTAACATTCCAAAATGAAAAGGAATTAATATATTCCTAAATTTGAGGTCACCCAGGTGAAAAGAATTGAATTACAGTTCCACGTCCGAATAAGCTCAAGATCCATACTCGCTAGATGACCAGAATAACCAAATGCGACCCAGAATAAAACACGCAAGAACATAACTGTAGCAACCATGATAACAAATACACATGGATTTCAAAGTGCGCACATTCAACAAGTATTTTTTGTTTAGAATATAATGACCAACTTTTAAGACCTCATAATATAGCACCAGCAAACTTACCTACTAAAGCAGAGCTTCAAAGCATAACCTGGCAGAATACCTTAAACTCTGTCCTACAATACATACATCTTCTGATGTTTCTAGCAGGTCTTTAAATATCAAAATAATTCATGACATGTAAAATAAAAAATTATTTATAATAAATTAATAAATAAATACAATTATGTGAGCAACATAAGAGGATAGACTAAAAATAAATTTGGGTGAAAATTAAGGCAAAGATGTACAGGGATGAGAAAATCATACGAGGGAGCAGAGACGTGGAATCTGATTGAGGAGGAGGAGGAGGAGAGGAAGCCTGACGTGTTCAAGATGGAGTACAATCCGCGTAATGAAAATGGATAACGTCAGCAATATTTGACTCTTTGTGGCATCTTCTTAACTTCAACTCTGGAGAGACGAAGAGTGCGGGGGATCTGATAGAGGTATTCAAACGGGTCAATGGTTTGAACAAGGGCGACACAGGCAAGGTCATCATATTACGACAAGAGGGCAAATTTGGGTTTAAGAAGGAAATAGGCAAGAACAGTTCACCAACTGCGTGGTTAACGAATGGAATGGACTGTGTAACAACGTAGGTAGCAAGCGCTCAAACTATTCATTGTTTTAAGAGGAAATTTTTGTTAAATTCCACACTACAAAATTCACTGTAAGGGGCACCATCCTAGTCTCCCAATAGGGGGGGGGGGGGGGTTGTGACGTTAAACCATATCATCATCATCAAGAGGAAATTCAATAACTTTATGGATGGGATGACAGCTGGTAAGGGACATGGAACTGCCTAGTGTAGGCTCTATGGTCTCTTGCAGTCTCCCCCATTCTTATGTTGTGTGGAGGTGAGGCAGATAACAGGAGGAAAGAAATCAGACAAGTTGTTCCATCAAAATAAAAAATGAAGGGATGCAAGAGGAGTGCCTGTTGAGCAAAGAAGAGAGAGTGCAAAAGTTCCGAGTGGATGGGCAATGAACAAGGAAGTAACGCAGCCTGAGGGGACGTTCTTCATCTTCTCCGTAAACCTCTCTAATAAATGGACGGAGGGGGAGAGAGTTTACAGTTTATCTGCCATGCTTGGGGGGGGGGGACCAGTTTGGTCACTGCTGCCCTTTGTATTCTCTCGATCTTGCTTATGTCCTTCACTCTGTGTGGGGACCATACCATCGATGCATATTCCAATCTTGGATGCATCAGGGTTTCGATGAGTTTTTCGTCATTTTTGTCTTAACACATAGCTGCTGACACAAGCAGTGTGGTGTGGATAGCAGAAAAAAAATATTTGAGTTTCTTGGGATCTTTTTTTTTTTTTTTTTTACACTGCCAAAGTTGCACTTGTTTTTATATACTCAATATTAATATCTGGGCAACTTTGGCAGTGGGACAAAAAAAAAAAAAAAAAAAAAAAAAAAAATAATAATAATAAAAATAAAAAACACTCGTCCATTCTAGTTTGCCTCTTAGTCACCCTTCCTTCACTTGGACACACATTGAACAATCTCACCATTCACTCCACTATTACTATCCCACCCTCTGGCAAACACCATAGACATCACCCACTCAGTACAGGTGCCTTAGAGCTTTCATTCTCTTCCACTGTCATTTACGGTACCTCCTCCTCAAGAACAGCTTTCTCCTTTCCTATCCCAGTCAGTCTATATCATCATCTCCCATGGCTACTATCAAAGACCTCCTGGCTCCCTCTATCCTCCTCTACAATTAGCAACTCCTTGAAATAATCTGAACATCTCCAACTCACAGCTTTCTCTTCCATTAACAAGTACCATTTACAGTACAAGCTCAATATAACAAACTAATTCAGCTAAAGTCCAATTAGAAAAGTTTACAGAATGTATGAATGATTATCATTTAATTTTATATTGTTTATTTGTTTTATCATTTGTCTGTTTGCTTATTATTATTTGTTTCATTCTCATTTGTTATTAGTAATATGACAATTTATCATTATTTACTATTTACCTGTTTGTTTATTATTCAACTATACCTATGCATTTATCTATGTATCTTATTTATCATTTACATTATTATAGTTTTTATTTATTCATTTATTATCATTATGATTTTTTATGCATGCGACCTAGATATGGACCAAAAGGTCTCCTGTCGGCATGCTCCCCCTTTGAAATCCTTTGTATTACTGCCCCATCAAATACACTAGTTCTTCACTACATGGAGCATGTCTGTTACATCCCTAACTGCTGCCTTACAAAATCAAGTGTTCTCCAATTCTTTTACTACAGTATTTCTAAAGGAGATTACAACAGAACGATGCAATCAAACAGAGCAAGACTGAGAACCACACGTGATCAAAAAGGTTACTGATATTCAGTGGAATCTGCCTTTTAACAAATTATCAAGTGCAAATTTAACAAGTGCTACCTCCCTTGTATGGGGGAAAAAAGCCTTGGTATATGTAGGTATGTATGTATCTTTGAAACAAGATTTTTTTCCCTCAAACTTCTGAGTTTACTATTCAAGGCTTTCCACAATTGGGGGAGTTTGTTATAGCGAGCTTATGCTGAAATACCTTTACCCTTTCCTCTCTCTCTTCAACTTGCCTCTTTGCACTCTTTACTTCATGCATACGTACAAGAGAGGTAGTCAAAAGGTGTCCTCCTTTGCTTCATGCACTCCGAATAAAAATCAAATATCATTTCACTTATGGTGTCCAGACAAACTTCTGATCTCGGGGAAATCCGCAGCGCAATGCGACAAGCTGCTACTAAACTAAGACCTTCCGAAAAATTCTTCAAAACTTCTCTCCTGGTCTCCCATCTCCTCACACATACACATGTAGATGCAACTCAAAAAAATCATAAAGAAAACTGCTGTTTTCTTTTTAATGAAAAAAAGACTGCTGTTTTCTATAAAAAACATGGATATTTTCGTTTTTTCAGGACCATTCACCATGATTAATATGTGCATACCTTATTATATATCCTATTTTATGTGTATGTTTAACCATTCATGACAAGGAAATTTGGAGTGTTTAATCTTTGAAGATTATACTAAGAGTAAATTTTGTAAGGTAGCCATATTGTTGCAGCATCTGAGTCAAAAAGGTCAATTACTTGTTTATTTTTATACTGTGTCTGATGTCTCTTTGGATAAGGTAGATACGCATATGTGGAGGGATGAATCAAGTACTTACACCTGTTTTCATATACTTGAACAAATTTGGATGTGTAAAAGATACATACATACACATACCAAGGCTTTTCCCCCCTTACAAGGGAGGTAGCCAAAAAGGAAAAGGCATAAAATCATTCCCACCCATTCCATCCCTGAATACACTCCACACCCCTCCACCCTCCCTCTCATCTTAGCACCTCCTGGATAATGGGTCATCCCTGCACCTTGTCCACTGCCCTGGGTCAGAAGCAGTGTCGCAAGACACAGAAAAAAAAAAAATAATAATAATAATAAATAAATAAATAAAAAATAAAAATAAATAAGTAAATAAATAAATAAAAAAAAGTGAAAAGTAAAAAATAAATAAATAAACTTGCGATTAAAAAAACACTTTTTTATGCATCACTGTACATAAAGCGAAACTAGTAGTTCCTCCCCCTCCCCCCAATACACTGCTCCTCGCTCCCCGCACCCCACCTGGGCTGGTCGCCGCGCTGCCTGGCAAACCATAGGAAGCTGCAGGTACAGGATTGTACTGTGGCAGTGAATTGGGTCTTTGCTGCTGCTGTTGCTGCTGCTGCAGTGGTGGCGGTTGACCCACTACCCCTCCAGCTGGCTGGCCTCCCCCGCCTCCTAATCCGACATTGGCAGAGTCGTTGGTAGCAGAGGATGGGGGCAGGGGAGGGGAGGGAGCTGTGTGGACCCTAACGGGGCCGCCGTGTCATTCAGCACCATGCTCTGCAAGTCGCCTTCACTCAGGTCTCCGTCCAGGGCATCAATGCCGTGCCCAGCTGCCATCTGTCGAGAGGAGATTTATACAAACCCGAATCAGTTAAAAAAAAAAATTAAATAAAATAAATAAATAAATAAATAAATAAATCTACAAATGTCATGAAGCATCAGGATGAAGCTGGCAACTTTATGGGCCCTACTTATGTGTATATATATATATACACAAAAGACTTTTCCCCCTTTAAAAGTAAAGAAAAAACAAAACAGAAAACACTCCCATCCCATCCCATCCCTCATATACTCCACTTCCCTCCCTCTTATCTTGGTTCCTCCTGGAGAAATAAATTGACGCAGCCTGAAGGGATTTCTCCCCATCTCTTTTTCTGCATGAGGGGACGGAGAGGGGGGGGTTGCCGATTTTATGAAGTGGCGTTGCTGTGGATGTGCTGTGTCTTGCGACATTGCTTCTGACCCAGGGAGGGCAGTGGGCGAGATGTAGGGATGATCCGTCATCCATGAGGTGCCAAGATAAGAGGGAGGGAAGAGGGTGGAGGGGAGTGGAGTATGTAGGGATGGAGTGGGTGGGAGTGGATTTTATGCCTTTGTTTTTTTGTTTACCTCCCTTGTAAAGCGAAAAACCCTTTGTATATGAGTGTATAAGAAGCAATCAGAAAATGTCTCTGTATTATTATTATTATTTTTTTTTGCATCTGGAAGAGGTGTGCAAATACATACATATATATATATATATATATATATATATATATATATATATATATATATATATATATATATATATATATATATATATATATATATGTATGTATATATAGCAAATGCTGCACCCTTGTTTCAAAAGGGTGACAAATCCAATCCTGGTAATTATCAGCCAATTAGACTTTTGTGCAAACTAATCGAGTTTAACCTGAGGAATGGCAGTCGCAAGAGGTGGACGCTTGCTTGGCGTACCCCTCTACCGCTGTCATGTCGCTGCTATCCCTGGTGGGTGTCCGCGAGTGCAACAAGTCGCATATAAGTGCAACAAGTCGAAGGGGAAGGAACAGGAATGGATTGGTTGCCCTAAATGTCCTACAAGGAAAATAAGATGGGCTCATTTGAAGTGTGTAGGTTTCAAAGGTGTCAATCCTGACAATGTTACAAGTATAAACTGGGCATGTGACGCATGTTTTGAAAGTATTGTCCCAGGCAATCTAATTATGAATAAGTTGGATGATATAAAGGCACAGTTGTCAAATAGCTCACAGTTGTTGAAAGGCGATATGGAAACTGTGATCAAGTCTGAAATTGAGACAGTAGTTGAAGACATGAAGAAAGAGGTAGTTACCGTGGTAGGTGATGCAAAGAAGGAGGTTAAAGAAGTGAAGAAAGATGTGGAGGAGAATGTTGTTGTGGGTATAAAGAGAGAGGGGGCAGGAGTGAGAGAATGACAGCCTGGTTGCTGAACTGTCGACCGCCCATGCAGCCGGCTCGGCTGACCTCCAAACTACCGTAGGCATGACTTCAGCACCATTATGGAGCCAAGTGTTATCAAGGAATGAGATAAGGAGACAAAAAAAAACTTGCTTGTGGTTAGTGCAAAAGAAAATGGGAAAAAATCCAGCGAAATGAAAAAAGATGTGGTTGGAGCACTTAATGGTGTGCACTTTACCGACTCGTTTTACAGGTCGTGGAGACCGTTTTGAATTTTGAGGATAAAACAACACTCATAAAAGCAGAAAAGAAATTGGGAGTTGTCAACAAAGTATCTATAAAGTACATTAAAAAAATGAAACCAACGATAATGATTTGCAATGTCTATAAAGAGGAAGAAAAGGATCATATCATTGATACACTAATAGAGAGAAATGTCTATCTAAATTCCATTGACAATGTAAGGAAAAAAATAAAATATCTACTTGATAAACATGCGGCTAATAACACAGTGCATTACATATTGAGATGCAACCCAGAAGTAAGAGCACTTATTAAGAAAAATGGCGATAGAGTGTTCCTGGAATGGGGGAGATTTACTGTTCGAGACAGGTATCACCCAATGGTTTACTACTATTGCCAAAGGTTCAACCATAAGATTGATAAATGTCAGGCTAAGAATGGTAATGATGATGTTCAGGGCTGCGGAGTTGGAGTCAGAGGTTTTAGCTGGAGTTGGAGTCGGATTTCTAAGAGTACTAGGAGTCGGAGTCAGAGTCGGAGTTGGATTTTTTTTTATCCGACTCCGACTCCTTAAGTCCAATAATATATATATTTTTTTTAACATGGTTTCCCTGTTTGGTTTTACCAGTTGCACAATTTAACAGTTTTTGTATGGTTTTGCTTTTATTTTTGGAGGCAATAGTGAGTGTGTGCAGTGTATATGTACACTAAGTGGTCTCTCCAGATGGAAACAAAAACAATCCATCAATAATGAAAAAAAAAATACACAATACTGACAAGCTATCGTTGTCAGTCTGGGTAAAAGTGTTTGTGGTCATGTATTTGTAGTTGTTTCCTGTAAGGAGAGTGAAAAAAAAAATATATATATATATATATATATATATAATATTTTGTACTATACTGCAATGCTTTTACTTCAACATAAATAAACATCAATTCGTGCTGCCACCATGTGACGGCATTGTGTGCTACTAGTACTAACTAATGTAAAGAAACAGCTGCAGATTCTGCCTGAAGCAGTGTCTCCCAGTGAATTTACTTTTCCTTCATTTTCGGTAGTTTTATCGCATTTTCCTTTAATAGAAATATGCTAGATTATGATAAAGCTACTTCAGAATATGAAAATCATACATTTATCAAAGAAATTTAGTGGTTTGAAATATACGAAAAAGAAACAGGCTACTGATCATGGTTACTAGTGAATACAATAGGGCTACAAGTGAAGCAATGAAAAATAGAAATCAGAGTAAAGAAAATCACGAACCATTTTAATCTAATTCAAAACTGATTATGCTATAAAGACAATTGCAAATTAGGCCTAAGTGTACCAGATATTTATGCTTTAACTCATAACCATAATTCTATCTATCTATATACAAAAGGCTTTTTCCCCCTTATCAGGGAGGTAGCCAAGTCAAAAGGCATAAACCCACTCCCACCCATCATATATCCACTACGTATGCACTATGCACGTACGTCTTCATGTATGTAAAAGTCAACGGAAGTGCCCTGAGATAAACTTTGACCAGTCTCAGAGGCCAGATAGGAATGACATTAGAGCATATGTCACAGCATTTGATGATGACTGAAAAGGGGAGGAACAACAGCAGATATGAACAGTGTGCACAGGGGAAGGTTGTCTCTCTCTTTCCTGAACTGATTCCTGGTTTTTATGATAACATGGTGAAATTAATTCTGCAGTAAGTACTAAGTAGGGCATCCTCCATTAACCTTTCCTCATCATGATTTGTCACATTTTTTCCCTAATATTGTGATAGAAGGTTTATGACATTGGACATATGAAATAACAGATGATTTTTTTTTGGGGGGGGGGGGGGGCGGGGCACAAAGGAAAAAGAAAATATCTAGCTTGAAGTGGCAACTCTGCCATGACAGATCTGAAAGTGCTAATAAGCTGGTAGATGATCATGAGCATAAATAATACCATTATATATTTAATATATATATGTTTATACGAATATACGTGCTTGTGTGCATATACTGTACATATATAAAGCTGGTTGAGTGTATGTGTGAGCATATTTATCATACAAGTGAATGTTTCACGTAAAAAATAATATACATGAAAAATATAAAATGCTTGCTGAATAGGTGTGGGAGGCTGGTAAATGGATCTGCAGAATAGATTTCCACATAGGGGTCAAGGAGTTAAGGAGTCGGGAGTCGGAGTCGGAGTCGGAGGAATCAAAGGAGTCGGAGTCGGAGTCGGAGTTGGAGGAATCAAAGGAGTCGGAGTCGGACCTTATACCATCCGACTCCGCAGCCCTGATGATGATCCCGTTTGCTTTAAATGTGCGGGTAATCATGCATCCAAAGACTGTACAGCTACCCTTGAGAAATGTATTAACTGTGTCAGATACAAGAAAACTGAAATATCTCAGTGTTAATGACCATTAACTGCCCTGTCTACCAATCTGAAAGAAGTAGGATATGTAATTTAACAGATGATGGCTGTTGTTAGACTGAATAGTAGTGTTAAGTGTGGATTGTTAAACATACAATCAGTTGGCAACAAAACATTTGAAATATACCTGTATAACTTATTGAAGGATAATGATCTTGATGATATATTAGCGCCAACTGAAACTTGGTTAAGTGTTGGTGAAAATGTGAAAATAAAAGAAACGACTCCTGACTCTTATAACTTTGTTCATGTTTCTAGGGATATGAGAAGAGGTGGAGGAGGAGTTGGTCTATTTTTAAGAAATACCTTTAAAAAAAAATTGTTAAATAAATTGAAACACAATATACATATGAAGGCATGTACATGACATGTGAGACAGGAGCAGAAAAGTGTTCTTTTGTGGTTGTATATAGACCACCGCAGACCAATGTTAACCTATTTATTGATTTACGCCAGTTTTTAGAGACAGTTAATATGATCAGTACAGAAATTGTTATTTGTGGAGACTTCAATATCTGGGTTGATGACAACATTGCATCAACAGTCACGTTTTTGGAGATGATGTCTTCCTTTAATTTAACTAATAAAGGTAATGGTATGACCTCAATAAGTGGATATACTCTAGATTTTGTTTTCTGTGCTTCGGATAGAGACTTGGTTATGGAGATGGAGGTTGGTGAAGTTTGTGATGTGTCGCCTGTTGATAAACTTAAACGAAAGAAGAAAATAATGTTCTGACCATTGACTAATCTAAACCCTAAGGCCTTCATTATTACTCTAATTGACATTCTCACTAAGAAAAAACTAGAAAGTTGCGTCCATGAAAAGTTATATACAAATTGTGCAATTTGTTTGACAAACATATTTTAATAGCACCATAAAACAATTACACAACTCTCAATGCCCTATAGTTGAAAAGGAAATGACCATTAAAGATGATTCACCAGGGTTTAATGGGCTTAATACTAAAGCAGAAAACGAGAAAAAAAGAAAAGGAAAGAAAATGGTGCAGAGATCAGACAAATGAAACTAGACTAGCCTACATTGAAGCAAAACAGCATGAAAAAAAGTTATTGTTCGACAAAAACATGAATAATATAGAGGTAAAACCAGTGAAGCCGGATCCGATATTAGATTGCTCTATAATATATTAAGCAGTTGAACTGGCAACAATAAACAGAAAAAGATGCCGGAGGGATATTGTGATTGTGTAGTGGGTGGCCCAAATGTTTCTGAACTTCTTTGAAGAGATAATTGAGAATGTAATAAGAGGTTTTTCTACCAATGACTACAGAATACCTATAATTATACCAGACGATCAAGAGAGATTAGAATGTTTTCAGCAAAAAGACATACCAAAGATTAAATCTATCATACTTAGAGCAAATCCAACATTCTGTGATAACGATCCGATTCCCTTCAGTAAAATTTTCACCGGTGGGAATCTTGATAAACTGGCATGGGGGGTAGTGACCGAGTTGGTGAATACTAGTATTGCCACTAGGGTTTTTCCCGATGCCACAGTGAAGCCAATAGTTAAAGCCAATAAAGATCCACAATCTTTGACTTCATATAGACCTGTATGTAACCTAACATTTTTATCAAAAGTGTTTGAGAAAGTAATCCTTGAACAGTTAATGGAACACTTGTTGGCCATCAATATTTTTCCTGACAATCAGTCAGCATATAGAAGACTATACTCAACTAAAAACAACCTTATGTGCCGTGGTAAATAATATGTTGGTAAACATGGACGAAGGTATATGTAGCATTTTAATTTTGTTAGATCTAAGTGCAGCTTTCGACACTGTTGAACATAATCTATGAATACAAGAGTGTCATAACATTGGAATAGTTAATGAAGCTTTGGAATACCTGGAGAGTTATCTTAAAAACAGAACTCATCGAGTGCAATTTGGTGGTACCTTTTCGGAAATAAGAACGCTACATAGAGGGGGTACCTCAAGGTAGTGTATTAGGTCCAATTCTTTTTTGTATTTACACAATCAGCCTTGCACAGATACTAAGAAATCATGAAATTGACTTTAAGCTTTATGCTGATGACACACAGTTCTATCTAACATTAACAAACATTGTCCAAGCTGAAATTAAATTGAATGAAATAATAAGTGAAGTGAAAAGTTGGATGAACTCAAAGAAATTGAAACTTAATTAGGACAAGAATGAGTGTAAGTTTCAAAGCTCTTGACACATACATGTCACTTAACAACAAAGTGAAAGACTTGGGGATTATTATAACTGATAAAAACTTAGATTTCTGTGAGCAAGTAAATAACATAGTGAAAGTTGCAAACTACCATTTGAAAAACTTATACCTTGACATAGATTTGATGAAAAAAACAATTCACAATCATGTTATCAGTAGGTTAGACTACTGCAATTTTTTTATTACGGCCTGCCAAACTACCTGCTGAAGAAACTGCAAATGATAATGAAAAGAGCTGCACGTTTGATAAAAAATATTCCTCATTGAGGAAGAATTACTCCCACATTAATTGAATTACACTGGCTCCCAATAAAAGCTAGAATAGAATACAAAATATGTGTACTCACATTCCAAGCAAAAAAAAAAAAGGGTACACCAATGTACTTAAATGAGCTCCTAGAAGATTACTACACAATGTCTCAAGTTATTCTGCGACATAACACTGAACACTGTCGGCTTAATGAACCAAGACATTATCCAGAAATCGGACATAGAGCCTTTAAAAACTGTGCCCCTCAACTGTTTAACAAGCTATCAACCTGTGTCAAGCAGTGTGATAATATCAGTGTTTTCAAAAAGAGATTGAAAACACACCTCTCTGCTGAGTGAATGCTACGATTTGCAGACAAAAACCATCAAGAACAACTACAAATGTTGAGTTGACATCCGTGGTGTGGCCTATGGAGTCCCTTCTCTTACTTAGGGAGATTTAGGCCAGAAGAAGGCTACATACATACAGGTAACAGGTACATGCAGTCACATACTAGCGTCATGGCGACAACAAAAAATATTTCTTTATTCAGATTTTAATAATCCAATCTATTTCTACTTACTTCTCTGGGTCCCCCTAAATAATGGTCTGGTTTGCATAAATGGCAATGCCAACCAGCTGTGTTCCCAGTACAAGCCAAACACCGCCCAGTGAGGCTGTCACACGTAGGAGTGCCCGTCTCACCCCGAACAAGGTTTTCATTGCACTGACAAGCAGTGTTGCCACTCTGGAAAATTAAAAAATCCTAGACAGCTTGCCAACAACTACTATATTGAAAAAAAAAAATTGAATTATATTACACAATATACATATGAAAACATTTTGAAGTTAGAAAACTGTATACATCAAACTAATTAGCACTGCCTGTAATGGTGCAATCAATGTAGGTAGACTTGCAGTGGATCACCACATCCCTCACTGTCATCACCAGGCTCCCATGAATGTAAAGTTGCTTCTTCACTCTGTCGCTTTTTTTTTTTTTTTTCTGTATACCGTTTGTGACACATGCCACTTTTCAAATTGTTGACGAGTTCAGGTGAAGGTGTCCTCACAACATGGCACACATTGACGAGCTACTCACTGCTTGTTTTGCCAACACCAACTCTGTCTGCAATTGCACAGACTTGAAGTCTATTTGCTTGCTTTGTTTTGCTCATATTCACCCGAGAGAATATTCTCTCAACACAAGCAGATGAGTGTGGAAGTGAAAGCAGACCAGTCATGAATTTAGAAAACAGTTCAAATTTCATCATATACCTAATTATTACCATCTTTAACTTACAGCAACTCATGATGCCAGAAGGAAGTTGGACTAGAGCTAACTGGCTCTGCAAACTTTCTTTTGAGTACAACAGGACTTTTCACTCATCCTCCAACTCTTCAAGACCATCTTCTTTAACAAGAGAAGGAAAATGTACCATGGTTTTGCAAATTACTCAGTCCTGAAGAAATGTTACAGTGACATAATTTGCAGTGAGTATGTATGCTGCTTCAGTACCATCATGATCATAAGAAGTTTTCCATTTCTTCGATGACATGGCTAGGTTGCTTAAGTATCTATATAAACCACAAAAAAAGAATCAGTATCACAGAATCTATAAAGTATACTACAATACTGAAGAGAACATTTCACATATAGTTTTCTAATCTCGTGTACAAAATCTCAACATTGAATGTAAACTTTCAAGATTGCAGACCAACTAAAAATTAAACTCGAATCACCAATTTGAAGCATGTACACTGCTTGCAATGCAGAAATATTGATATATTGGTATCTTCGCAATAACACATATATTTCTATCACGTTAAAGCCATTGTGCAATCCAAGTTTCAACTGTTGCAACGAAAATAAGCACAAGAAAACTAACCTAAACCGAATCCGTAAACACAACGTCAGTCCCGCTCGGCTTATTTTTAAAAATGGCTGTCAATTTAAGTAGAATCATATACTCAATTTATTATCATTTATTATTATAATTTCAATTTATTATAGATTTTGCAATAATTGAACTAAATACCACTCTAATACACCCAAACGCGTGTAACCGCAAACTATATTTATGGTCACTGTAATTGTGCTAAATTCAAAGCTTCATCGCAATAACTTTGGTCAACACTGTTCACCAAAGAAGGAAAAATATTTATAGCCAAGTAAATTGGGAAAAGAAACCAAAACAAAGTAAATATGCATAAAAAGACCAAATGAAAAAGTCTTGTCTCTAAAATGTATAAAAAACAAACAAATTACTGCCCAAAGCTAATTCAGAATAAGCCAAGAAAAAAGCCAAAATGCTAAATATATTTTCCCACGCCAAACGGCTTTAAAATAAGCCAGAATGGCAAAATCAGGCGTAAAAAAAAAAACAATCTGGCAACACTGCAAGGAACCCCACCTGGGCTGGTCGGGTCGGTAAAATTGTAGTGACGCAGCCACAGGCGGTCACACACTTCCCATAGTTGGCAAGAGGTGAATATGAGCTAGCCAATCAGGAGCCAGCAAATGGTTCTCGAGCGGCTAGCGACCTCTCTTGCCAACTACGCTGAGCCGCGAGCGACCCTTAAATAGGGCAGCGGCGGCTAGTCAGGACAGACTTCCCAACATGCATTACACACAACGGAACAGGCAACCCAGACATGATATTCACCAACCGACACCACCACCTCACCTACAGAATACACCCAGGCGACATAACCTCATCAGACCACATACCACTACATTTCACACTTTCCACCACAGCAATCACTATTCCCACACCACCTAGACTACTATACAAAGAAGCTGACTGGAAGAAATTTAAAACATTACTAGAAACAACAACAGAAGAATACAATCACACAGAAACACAAATCAACACAAACACACAATTAAAAGACACAAAATACATAGACGACAAAATAGATAACTGGTATAAATTAATACACAACGCAATCACACAGAGTATACCTATAACACACCACAAACAACTACCCACCCCCAAAACATCTAAAACATTAAAACAATTACTATGGAAGGCAAACAACATAAAAAATAAAGCTGTAATAGAAAACAACTGGACTCCACACACAACACAAACAATTAAACGATTACAAACACAAATACTAGAGGAACACAAAACAAACTACGAAGAGACATGGAACAAACTCATATCAAACATTAGATTCAACCCCAAAAAACCACAAGACTTCTGGAACACAATTAAAAAACTACAAGGATCACAAACAAACACTTTACCATATATAACATATAATAACGACAAACTACACGACGCCAAAGACAAAGAAAACGCTTTCAGACAGGTATGGCAAAACATTTTCCAAATCACACCAGAAGAAAACACACAATTTGACACAAACCACGAAACCAAAATTCTCACACACATAACACAACATTACCACCAAACACAACCTTACGCAAACATGGACTTAGACAGACTAGACACTGACAACGGTGTCTGGTCGTTTCGCTACATTGCCAGTTCGCTACCAACCAGTTCGCTACATTCTTTGGTCGTTTCGCTACATTTCTTCGGTCGTTTCGCTACATTCTTTGGTCGTTTCGCTACATCCTTTCGGTCGTTTCGCTACATCCTTTCGGTCGTTTCGCTACATTCTTCGGTCGTTTCGCTACATTTCGCTACACTGTTTTTATTCGCATTTGAGATACGAATATTATAAACAAAAATACAATGTGTGTAGGTTTATAAAGTACCTGTAACCCATTGGACGTTTCGCTACATGGCCAGTTTGGTAGCGAGCTGGTTGGTAGCGAACTGGCAATGTAGCGAAACGACCTGTAATTCTTCGGTCGTTTCGCTACATTGCCAGTTCGCTACCAACCAGTTCGCTACATTCTTTGGTCGTTTCGCTACATTTCTTCGGTCGTTTTGCTACATTTCTTTGGTCGTTTCGCTACATTTCTTCGGTCGTTTCGCTACATTTCTTCGGTCGTTTCGCTACATTTCTTCGGTCGTTTCGCTACATTGTTTTTTCGCATTTTAAATACGAATATGATAAAAATACAATAAGTGCAGGTTTATACGCTACATTGCCAGTTCGCTACCAACCAGTTCGCTACATTCTTTGGTCGTTTCGCTACATTTCTTCGGTCGTTTCGCTACATTCTTTGGTCGTTTCGCTACATCCTTTCGGTCGTTTCGCTACATTCTTCGGTCGTTTCGCTACATTTCGCTACACTGTTTTTATTCGCATTTGCGATACGAATATTATAAAAAATATATATATATATAATGTGTGTAGGTTTATAAAGTACCTGTAACCCATTGGACGTTTCGCTACATGGCCAGTTTGGTAGCGAAACGACCAAAGAATGTAGCGAGCTGGTTGGTAGCGAACTGGCAATGTAGCGAAACGACCTGTAATTCTTCGGTCGTTTCGCTACATTGCCAGTTCGCTACCAACCAGTTCGCTACATTCTTTGGTCGTTTCGCTACATTTCTTCGGTCGTTTCGCTACATTCTTCGGTCGTTTTGCTACATCCTTTCGGTCGTTTCGCTACATTCTTCGGTCGTTTCGCTACATTTCGCTACACTGTTTTTATTCGCATTTGAGATACGAATATTATAGAAAATACAATGTGTGTAGGTTTATAACGTACCTGTAACCCATTGGACGTTTCGCTACATGGCCAGTTTGCTACAAACGATTTGCTACATTTTTCGGTCGTTTCGCTACATTCTTCGGTCGTTTCGCTACATTCTTCGGTCCTTTCGCTACATTGCCAGTTCGCTACATTCTTTGGTCGTTTTGCTACATTTCTTCGGTCGTTTCGCTACATTCTTCGGTCGTTTCGCTACATTTCCCTACACTGTTTTTTATTCGCATTTGAGATACGAATATGATAGAAAATACAATGTGTAGGTTTATGAAGTACCTGTAACCCATTGGACGTTTCGCTACATGGCCAGTTTGCTACTAGCGATTTGCTACATTCTTCGGTCGTTTCGCTACATTCTTCGGTCGTTTCGCTACATTCTTCGGTCGTTTCGCTACATTGCCAGTTCGCTACCAACCAGTTCGCTACATTCTTTGGTCGTTTCGCTACATTGCCAGTTCGCTACCAACCAGTTCGCTTCATTCTTTGGTCGTTTCGCTATATTTCTTCGGTCGTTTCGCTACATTCTTCGGCCGTTTCGCTACATTCTTCGGTCGTTTCGCTACATTTCGCTACACTGTTTTTATTCGCATTTGAGATACGAATGTGATAAAAAATACAATGTGTGTAGGTTTATAAAGTACCGGTAACCCATTGGACGTTTCGCTACATGGCCAGTTTGCTACTAACGATTTGCTACATTTTTCGGTCGTTTCGCTACATTCTTCGGTCGTTTCGCTACATTTGGCTACGTTGTTCGGTCGTTTCGCTACATTCTTTCGGTCGTTTCGCTACATTCTTCGGTCGTTTCGCGACATTTCGCTACACTGTTTTTTTTTATCGCATTTGAGATATGTATGTGATAGAAAATACGATGTGTGCAAATTCATAAAGTAATTTAGTAGGCTACGGAAGCACAATTTGCAAACTGGCCATGTAGCGAAACGACCTGTAACCGCTACAATCTTCGGTCGTTTCGCTACATATGGCTACATTATTCGGTCGTTTCGCTACATTCTTTCGGTCGTTTCGCTACATTATTTGGTCGTTTCGCTACATTTCGCTATACTTTTTTTTATCGCATTTGAGATACGAATATGATAAAAAATACGATGTTTGCAAATTCTTAAAGTAATTTTGTAGGCCACGGAAGCAGAATTTGACTAATGAGGCGATTTGGCGATAGATAAAGTTGTTTTTATCGGCCTTTGTTTTATGCAATCGTCAGGCAGATTATCGGGCAGATAATTATAAAACAGTGACTTATCATGCACATTACCAGATCTGGGCGCGTTCCGCTTTAGTTTGGCCGCGGTTAGCGCTCCCAAAATATTAAAGCAATATAGGTGCCGGTATAGTATGTGGCCTACGAAAATTTCATTTGGTATAGTATGTGGACTACCGGACTTTTATTTCGTTATGAACCTGTCTCTTAAGTTTCAATAGTTTGGGAGCGCTAACCGCGGCCAAACTAAAGCGAAATGCACCCAGCTCTGGTAATGTGCATGATAAGTCATTGTTTTATGATTATCTACCGGATAATCTGCCTGACGATTGCATAAAACAAGGGCCGATATATATAATTTCATCTATCGCCAAATTGCCTCATTAGGCAAATTCTGCTTCCGTAGCCTACAAAATTACTTGATAAATTTGCACATATCGCGTTTTCTATCGTATCCGCATCTCAAATGTGAAAAAAAACAGTGTAGCGCAACGACCAAAGAATGTAGCGAAACGACTAAAGAATGTAGCGAAACGACCGAAAGAATGTAGCGAAACGACCGAAGAATGTAGCCAAATGTAGCGAAACGACCGAAGAATGTAGCGAAACGACCGAAACAGTGTAGCGAAACGACCAAAGAATGTAGCGAAACGACCGAAATAATGTAGCGAAACGACCGAAGAATGTAGCGAACTGGCCATGTAGCGAAACGACCGAAGAATGTAGCGAAATGGTTGGTAGCGAACTGGTCATGTAGCGAAACGCCCAAAGGGATACAGGTACTTTATAAACCTGCACACATCGTATTTCTTATCATATTCGTATTTCAAATGCGAAAAAAAAACAGTGTAGCGAAACGACCGAACAAAGTAGCCAAATATAGCGAAACGACCGAACAATGTAGTGAACTGGCCGTGTAGCGAAAAGGTTGGTAGCGAACTGGCCATGTAGCGAAACGACCAGATACGTGGTCGTTTCGCTACATTGTTTCGGTCGTTTCGCTACATTTCGCTACACTGTTTTATTCGCATTTGAGATCCGAATATGATGAAAAATACTTTGTGGGAGACAGAAGAATTTGCCTAATGATACGATTTGGCGATAGATAAAGTTAACAAATTAACTTAGAAATGAAAATTAATAGCTTACACTTCAAACGAGTTGAAACAACTTTGATTGCAAAGAAAAGAAATTGGTCTGTTGCAAAGAAAAGAAATTTATTTGTCATCGCAAAGAAAATAAATATTTATGCTCTAGTTTGGAAGGACAAGCACCCGTTAAAGTACAATTTGTCTGTTTGGACACTACTACAAAGTTTTTAGGGCCTATACCGGTATCAAAACAAATCCTACGGAATAAAACTAAGATGGGCCTAAGCGAACATAGGCCTAGCGGGCGGACAGCTTGATTGGCCTACCGTGAGTTCAAGCAAGGAAATATGTCCTTTCTAGACAGGCTGAGACATCTACTTCAGGCTCTCAGTCTCGTTGTCAGCAACGATATAGGAAGGGATGGGAAACAGACCCTGCTTTGAAGCCGTGGCTACAGGAAACACCTGAACAGTATAAAGCTGGGTGTAAAATTTGTAACGTTACCATGACTGCAGAGCTAACAGTGCTAAAAAGTCATGCCAAAGGCAAAAAAAAAAAAACACTTCATATTGCAAGGGTACAACGGACAAGCAGGTACCAGTATCAACCTTCTTTAGGAAAAAACAAACCACAAAAGATCCTGTGGATATGGCAGAAATAAAGCTGGCAAGTATTCTACCTGCACATAATGGGCCTTTTAAGGTAATGGATCACTTGTCAGAGGTCTTGAGAAATATTTTGAGTGACTCCAAGATAGCACAGGAATTTGCTATGAAAAGAACTAAAGCAACTGGAGTTGTAACTAATGTCATAGGAAAGTCATACAAAGAACAACTTGCTCACAAACTAAGATAAACAAAATTTAGCGTTCTTACGGACGAATCTACTGACGTTGGTTCCATAAAAACATCTTGTGTGTGTGTATGTGTGTGTGTGTGTGTGTGTGTGTGTGTGTGTGTGTGTGTGTGTGTAAGATTCTTTGATCATGATCCTGAGTGTGTTGAAAGTAAATTCTGGGAACTGTGTGAAGTTTACAATACACCCAACCCTGAAAATGTCGGAAAAGGAGCCACTGCTAGTAATCTCTATAAGGGATTGATGAAAAAAATTGAGAAACATGAAATCTCAGTTACACAAATGTTAGGTTTTGGGGCTGATGGGTGTAGTGTAATGATGGAAGCTCACAGTTCAGTTGCAAGTCGCTTCCGTAATGAATGCATTGGTCTTTTTTTAATCAAATGTGTTTGCCATTCTGCTCACCTCTGTGCCAGCGAGGCTTGTAATGCTTTACCTAGAAGGTGTAAGGATTTAGCAAGAGAAATGTACAATTTCTTTAAATGTAGTAGCAAGCGCCAGAGTGAATTTGTACAATTTCAGTCTTTCATTCACTTGAAGCCCCACAAGATGATATACACATCACAGATGAGGTGGTTGTCGTTGGTTGCTGTTGTTCAGAGGATCTTGGAGCAATGGGAAGCTCCTCGGTTGTTTTTCTCAGACATGTGGTTATCTGAGAAGCTAGTTGCTGCTGAGCTAATTTTCAACTCTATATGACCCTTTCATTAAGTTGTACTGCCACTTCCTAGATTGGATTTTGCCAAAGTTCACTACTTTTAATAATAACTTTCACTCAGATAAGCTAGTGATAACAGTGCTCCATGAAAAAGTAAGTGTTCTTTTTTAAGGATATTCTCCTTACATTCAGGGAGAGAGAATATGTAATGAAAACAGAGCTTTGTTTGATAGATCCAAATAGAAATAATAAGCATCTCAGTGATCCAGAAATATATCTAGGTGTAAGTGTTACAGGAAATTCAAGACTCCCGTGTAACAGCAAGAAAATCTGAGTTGCAGGATTTTTTTCAACGCTGCCGCAACTTTATGTCTGTTGCTTGCTGTGGAATTAAAAAGAGTTGATTTCAGCGACAATGTCATCTCAAAACTGAATTGTCTAACTCCAACTAATGCTTTATCATTGAGTTTTAGGAAGTCAGTTCCTTCTTTGGTACCCCTAGTAACTGCATTACCCCTTGTTATACCTCCAGAAGACAGCTCATTATTGCAAAGACTGGATTATCGATGGCGAATATTGCCACTGGAGTGTGACAACTCAGCCTTGAATAAAAAGGAGAGTGATAAGTTTTAGGCTGCATTATTAAAAGATAAACCAAACTTAACAGAACTTTTACAGTGTGCACTCTCTGTTCTTAGCCTACTCCATTCGAATGCAGAATGTGAGAGTTTTTAGTAAAATTAACCTTTTCAAAATTAAAGCAAGAAATAGGTTGAAGACAGCAACTGTAAATGGGGCACTGCTAGCAACAGAATGTATGAAGTCTATTGGATCATTCTGTAAAAACTTTAACCCAACAAATGATATGTATTCTCTCTAGGCAGCCAAGGAACTATACAGTAACACCTCACATTCTGACTCATGTTATAAGTATTTTTTTTTTGTAATATAATAATGATAATAATAATAATAATGAATAAATAATTTTCCACTGCGCTTCCCAGCTGATGAGGCCTTGAGCAGTTACACACACACACACACACACACACACACAGAGACACACACACACACACACACACACACACACACACACACACACACACACACATATATATATATATATATAAACATATGTGTGTGTGTGTGTGTGTATTTACCTAGTTGTATTTACATAGTTGTATTTTAGGGGAAGGGGGAGCTATGCTCGTGGGGTACCGTCTTCATATCTCATTTTATCTAGACTGTTTTTAAATTCGTGTATTATTTTTACACACACCACTTTCTCATCTAACTTGTTCCAACTGTCTATTACTCTGTGAGGAAAGCTGTTTTTTTCTAATCTCTTCTATAGCTGTCTTTTTCTTTCTTTCTTTCCGTGTCCTCTTGTATTTCTGTCATCCCATTTTATCAGATTCTCTCTATCAGTAATTTCTATGCCTTTCATGATTCTGTAAATAGCTATCAAATCTCCTCTCTCTCTTCTTTGCTCTAGTGTCTGTAGTTTAAGTTTTTGTAGTCTCTCTTCATATGATAGTTTTGAGAGTGTTGGTGCCAGTTTTGTGATTGCTCTTTGTATTCTTTCAAGTTTTTTTTATACATTTTTTTGTACTTGGTGACCATATCGTTGCTGCATATTCTAATCTTGGTCTTATCAGGGTGATTAGGATTTTCCTCACCATTCTTCATCCAGGTATGTAAATGCCACTTTGATTGTTCTTATTAAATTATAAGTTTCTCCAAAAATCTTATTTATATGTTTCTCAGGTGACATATTATTCATAACAATGACTCCCAGGTCCTTCTCATTTTCTACTTTTTTTTATTCCTTCTTCTCCCAAATTATATGATCCTGTTATTCTGTTTTTGCTTTTTCCAAATTCCATTATACTACACTTTTTTGTATTGAACTCCATCTCCCCACTTCCTACTCCATTCTTGTACTTTTATTTAGATCCCTCTGGCGTGATTCACATTCTGCTTCAGTTTTCACTCTGGTGTGTAGTTTTGCATCAGCTGCAACGAAGCTCATATTGCTTTCAAATCCTTCAGCCATATCATTAATATAATATAGCAAACATTAATTGGGGCCAGAACTGTTCCCTGCGGGACACCGCTTATTACTTCATTCCATTTTGAGTGCTGATCTCTTATCACTACTCTCATTTTTCTTTCTTGCAAAAAGTCTTCCATCCAATTTAGCAATTTACCTTGTATTCCTCCTTCATATTCTAATTTCTTAAGCAACTTCTTATGTGGTACTTTGTCAAAAGCTTTTTTTAGGTCTAGAAATGCACAATCAGCCCATCCATCTCTTTCTTGTATTATATCTATTAGCCTTGAATAGAAACATTAAATTGGTGACGCATGACCGTCCTTGTCTGAATCCAAATTGCCTTGGATTTAGTACGTTGTTTTTTTCCAAGTATTTTACCCATCTACTTTTGATAATTCTTTCACAAATTTTTGCTATTGTACTTGTTAGAGAGACTGGTCTATAGTTGGTAGGTTCTTCTTTATTTCCTCCTTTATATATAGGTACTATATTTGCTTTTTTCCAATCTTCTGGAACTTTTCCTTCTTTCAAGGAACTGCTTATTACAGGCGCGGATATAAGGGGGGGGCCCAGGGGGCCCGGGCCCCCCCCCTTTTGGCTTTGGCCCGATTTCATTTCAGTTTCACTATTTCATTTTATAATCCATGTTTAATCCATGTTATAATCCATTTTTATTATCATTGTATCAGATGGTTATGCCCATTCATTTAGGTCAGTCCGCCAGTTATTAAACAAATAAGAATCCGTGAGTGGGAGAAACGGTAATGCTAATGCTCGTTAAACAACCGAAAATTCTGCCGTCGGGCCCCCCCAAACTTTGTTCCTAGATCCGCGCCTGGCTTATTATGCTATGTATTTTGTCTGCCAGTTCATCTCCTGCATTCTTTCAGAATCCAGTTTGCTATTTCATCTGGCCCATGCGATTTTCTGACATCAAAATTACCCAAGTGTGTCAATATTTCATTCTTTGTTACTTCTATTTCTTCCATAGGGGGGACTTTTTCTTTCCACTCAATCTCTTCAGGTTGTATATTTTCCTCTTTGGTGAATACAGATTTGAAATGTTTGTTCATAATATCTGCCATTTATCCATTTCCTCAGTGTATTCAACTCCTCCTTGTCTCAATTTCTCCAAGTCTTGTTTGTTTTTCAGTTTATTGTTTACAAATCTGTAAGAATAGTTTTGGTTGATCTTTACAACTTTTCTATAACATCTTTTTCATATTTTCTTTTTTTCTCTCTGCACTTTTGTACATATTCATTTCTATAACCAGTATATATTTTCCATTTTCAGGTCTTCTGTCTTTTTTCCATCTGGTCCAGGCTTTGTCTCTTTTGTCTTTTAACTCCCTACAAACTTTTGTTGTACCAGCATTTTACATATTCTTTTTTCTTGTTTTTGTCTTGGGACATACTTTTCCACTCTTTTTTGTAAATTTTTGTCAAAATATTCCATTTCTCTTCCACTGATGTTTCTTCTTTGTATATTTCTTCCAGTTTTCTTGTTGGAAGAATTCTCTTATTTTATCAAAGTTTGTTTTTTTCATACATCATTCTTCCTTTTCTATATTGTTCATTTCTTTTCATATATTTTTCTTCATTAAGTTCCAGTTCAATCAATATGTGGTCACTTTTACCTATTGGTGTTTTATATTCAATCTTGTCCACTATTCTAGGTTCAGATGTAATTATTAAGTCTAGCCTCGATGGTTCTTCTTCATTTCTATACCTAGTGTTCTCTTGTATCCATTGTGTCATTGAATGGTCAGTAATCATCTCAAGTAGAGCATTTCCCCATGAGTCATCACCACTCTTTACTGTCATTTTCTTCCCACAGATTTCTTTGCAATTAAAGTCGCCCATCATAACTATTCTTCCTCCGTCTTCCATTATTTTTAGTTAATGCTATCTTTGTGTCCTCTAGCATACTTTTATATTCACTCTCCTCCCATGAGGTTGTTTTCGGAGGCACATAATTGATCACAAATTTTCTGCTCTTCTTATCTCTGTCTTCCACTTCTATCATAATCATCTCTACTGTATTCTTTCCATATATGACACCTTTCACGTTTATATCCTTCTTAGTCAGGAACATAACTCCACCCCTTGCTTTTTCTCTGTTTCTAATCCAATAATTGTATGCATCATGTCCTACACTGTTGGGTGGTAGTGGGCCCTTTTAATTTTTTGTTTCTACAATTCCCATTATGTTCCGGTTCTTTTTCTTTTCAAATAATCATTCAGCTCATTCAATCCTGTTATTAAATCCATCTATATTTGTGTAAGACACTCTTAGTTTTCTGCCACTTCCATTGTGTTCTCTGTTTCCCTTATGTTTTTCTTTTGTATGTCGAACTTCCTTAGTTTCATGTTCATACTCTCCAATAGAATCTCTCTTTCTCTGACTCCGTTCTGTTCTCGTTTTTGTCTTAGCTTCCAGTCTTTTCTGCTTTTCTTCCTCTCTTTCCTTCTTTATTCATTTCTCTTTTTATCCATATCTTTTTGTGTTGTTCACTTGTTGCTAGTTTCCCTGTTTTGGATAAGATATTCTCTGCCATTGTTTGTGACTTGAATTTAATCTTAATTGGTCTGGTCTTGTCTGTGCTATACTTTCCGAGTCTAAATTTCTCTTCGATTTGTTTCATAATTCCTGGTTCATCTTCCTGAACTGATTCTAGTAATTGGCTTACTTTTTCATTTTCCTCTTTGATTCTTGTGGTTCTATCTGTGTTGTGTTTCTCTTCCATTCCTAATATAATTATACATTTCTTCTTGTCTGCTAAAATCCCTTACTATATTCTCCTTTTGTCTCATCACTTTAATAACTGAGTCTTCAGTATGTTCTTTCAATTGCTGTTTGACTATGTCAGTGAATGAAATCTTATTTCCTTCTTGGGTTTGCTTCCAATTTTTACTTTCTTTTAGCTATTGCCTCTCAGTTTTCTTTACTATACTTCTTCAAATCCTCATTCTCCACCATTACCACTCTTAACTGTCTTATGAGGTCTTATATATCATCAGTTAAGTTATTATTCGCCATTTCCAGTTCTTCCAAACTATCAACCCTTTGAAAAATGGTGTTCATATGACATAACCTACTCTCCAAGTCCTCGATCACCTTATCAACCTTCTTCTCTAGTCTTGTCAGTCGGGGGGGGGGTTTGTGTCCCCCCCCCGCTCTGTACAGCCCTTGAAAATAGTCTCATCACGTTCTGCTATATTGCTCCGATCTATACCGCTAATCTTCACATTCCTATTAGACATGTTATCATCCAACTCGTCTTGGGGTCGTTTGTCTACCTTACGGCGGCCCCTCAGGGCCAATTCCTCCACCTCCTCATTACCGTCCAATTACCCAGCAATCCCTCCCCCTCTCCTCTTTCCTTACTTTCCCACTACCTCACGAGCAATTCCCCCCCCCCTGCAAATACAAAAAGGCACTTCTCTTTGCGTTGGTATCCACAATCTGCACTTTTCTTCAGAGCGTTCTTCAAGCCGTCCGTTCGTTGAAAGTGTGTGTGTGTGTGTGTGTGTGTGTGTGTGTGTGTGTGTGTGTGTGTGTGTGTGTGTGTATGAAAAAAGGACCGTAACTGATGAAACGTATCTTCCGGCCTTTTTAGGCAATCGAAGATACGCATCATCAGTCTTGGGGCACACAGATACGACCGACCAATATCACAAATATTTTTTACAGGCCTGAAAATGCCTAAACCATGGAGGTAGTGTTACCTGGTCAAGGGGGCATCAACCTCATAAGAACATAAGAATGAAGGAGACTGCAAGAGACCATAAGGCCTACTTTAGGCAGTTCCGTATCCATCACCACCTGTCATCCCCATCCATAAAGTTGTCTAATAGTTTCTTAAAGCAATTAGTGGTTTCAGCGCTTACTACATGATTACTAATTTATTCCATTCGTCGACCACCCTACTAATAAAACAATTCTTGCCTATTTCCTTCTTAAATTTAAATTTGTCCAGTTTATAACCATTACTGCGAGTCCTGCCCTGTTGTTTTGACATGATGACCTTGTTTTCATCACCCTTGATAAAACCTTTGATCCACTTGAACACCTCTATTAGATCACCCCGCACTCTGCGTCTTTCCAGAGAGTGTAAGTTAAGGTGCTTAAGCCTCTTTTGTAAAGCAAATTTCTGAGTCCATGTACCATTTTGGTCATTCTTTCTGTACTAATTCTAGTGAATTGATGTCCATTCTGTAGGACGGAGACCAAAACTGTACCGCATAGTCAAGGATGGGTCTAACTATCGCTAGATAGTTTAATTACCTCTGCACTTCTATTTGTTACCGTCCTAGCAATGAAACCTAATGCTCTGTACCCAGGGTCTTCCTCCAATCTCGGGTCGCGTAGTCAGACCCTGGAGACACAATCTGTTGAACTGCAATATTCTTGCAATATAAACTTTAATTAAAAGATATTCCGTTTAAAGCTCGAACCAATCAGGTTGCAGGATTCGACTTATGTTGCCAGGGCTAACATTTAGTGCAAACAGTAAGCCTACGGCATAGGCGCGGCCTATCATATTACAATTACGTTTATTGAAACTGAACAATACACATTATTTTGTGATAAGCACATTTCGAATAAAAGAAAGAGAAATTAATAAAAAATAAGAATTATTCATCCCAGTTTTAAATGATTTAGGTCCCCCCTAATTCCAACTGAATCTGAAGATGACAAATATTTCATACGGGTAGTAACGATGTAGGTAGGGTGAGATCAGAGGAGCTTGTTCGGAATTACAAGGTCCTCCTTCAGGAGATGAAGGAACGTGGGAGCCGTCACGTAGTCTGTGGGATCCTTCCGAGGATCTACGCAGGTTCGTGTTGGAACAGTAGAGCCATAGGGATCAATGATAGGATATCGCAGTTGTGCACACAATTGGGATACCACTTTCTTGATCCTTGGTATCTCTTTTCTAGGCGCCATGACCTTTACGCTTCTGATGGGATCCACCTTACCCGCAGAGGCAAAGATGTTCTTACAAACCTCATTGTGGGAGTTTGTAATGAACTAGCTCCTTTTTTAGGGTAGAAGGCCAAAGGGAAGGGGAAATAGAATGTACTTGGGAAAACAGTGTAGAGTATAGCATTAATGTACAACAATGTACCAGTATAGGACAAAATATAATTTTAGGATATAATGTCGCTAGAGGACGAAATGTCACATTAGGATATAATGTCATAGGACAAAATGTCGCAATGGGATATAATGACAGTGGAGGACAAAATATCACGATGGGAAGTAATGATAGTGGAGAACAAAATATCACGATAGGATGTAATGATAATGGAGGAGAAAATATCACGGTAGGATATAATGTCATTGAAGGCCAAAATGTAATTTTAGGAAGGGATACCGGACAGAATGTCAATGAAGGCCAAAATATCATGATAGGATGTAATATCGCTAGAGGACGAAATGACACATTAGGATGTAATGTCTTAGGACAAAATGTCACAATGGGATGTAATGACAGTGGAGGACAAAAGATCACGATGGGAAATAATGATAGTGGAGAACAAAATATCACGATAGGATGTAATGATAATGGAGGAGAAAATATCACGGTAGGATATAATGTCAGTGAAGAACAAAATATAATTTTAGGAAGAGATACCGGACAGAATGTCAATGAAGGCCAAAATATCAAGATAGGATGTAATGACAGTGGAAGACAAAAGATCACGATGGGATGTAATTATAGTGGAGGAAAAAAATATCACGGTAGGATATAATGTCACTGGAGGACAAAATATAATTTTAGAAAGGGATGCCGGGCATAATGTCACTGAACGACGGGAGGCCGGCGTGAATCACGGTGACGGTAGGGGGACAAAATGTACAAAATAGATCGGATGACCGTAATCGACCAGATGTCCGTGATGGGGGAAATGTTAATTTTGATAGGAGAAATGTTAATGAGACATTGAATGTCAATGAAGGACCAAATAATAATAATATAGAGCAAGGCATAAATAAAAAACAAAATGATAATATAAGACATGATATTGAAACTCAAAATGTGGCAAAAAGAAATAATCAGGAGTTTCTTAAAACTATGTACTTTAATGCTCGTAGTATTAGGAACAAATTTCAAGAAATACAGGCGTATGTCAAAAGCGAAAATCTCGATATGATAGGAATAACTGAGACATGGTTAAATGGTACAGAGTTCGAAGCTGAATTTAATATTGCGGGATTTAAACACTTTCATCAGGATAGAAACCACAAGAAAGGTGGGGGTGTTCTATTGTACGTTAAAAACAATGTTCATGCTTGTGTTTTAGAGAAAGTGAAACAGGATGCATATGACAGTTTGTGGGTTGAGTTAACCCAAACAAATGGACAAAAAATGAATATAGGTGTAATATATAGGCCAAAGACATTATCATTAGCAGACGACAAACTGTTATTTCAAGAACTGTCTAGTTTCTGCAACCGGGATTTATTGATAATGGGTGATTTCAATTTTACTGACATTGATTGGATGACCCTTGAACATGGCCATATAGGTAGTCGCTTGATTGATTTTCTTGGTGACAATTACTTAATTCAGCATGTAAAAGAGCCCACAAGATATGGAAACTTACTCGATTTATTGATCACTAGCCGCGAAAGCATGGCAACTGATGTAGAAGTCGGTGAATCTGTTGCAAATAGCGATCACAACTTAGTCAGATTCAAACTCCTAAACAATTTTAGAATAGATACTTGTGCTTCTAAAATACCCGATTTCAGTAAAGCTCAGTTCATAGAACTACGTCAGGAGCTTCAGCTTACAGATTGGGAGGAAAAATTAAACGAAAGGCCTGTAGATCAGATGTGGGAAATATTTCAAAATACGCTCACTAAGATGATTCAAACTTACATTCCTTTTAAGGACAGACGTCCCCCAAATCAGGCTCGCCCTAAGTGGCTCGACAAAGAAACTGAAAAAAGTATTGCTAAAAAGAGACAGGCTTATAAGAAATATAAGTGCTCGGGTGCATCTAATGACTATGAAAGTTATGTATCAATACAGAGAGATTTAAAAAAGACAATAAGAAAAAGAAAACGACAATACGAAATGAACATCGCTGAGAAATCCAAAGAGAATCCCAAAGAATTCTATAGTTACATTAGAGATAAAAAGGTTGTTAGGAATCACATTGGTCCACTATTATCTGCTGACGGTCAACTTGAATATTCAAATGAAGGAATGTGTAATCTCTTAAACAATTATTTTAGCTCGGTATTCGTAAACGAAACACCTCAAAGTGAATTCCAAACTGAAACCTGTGAAAAGTCTGGGGTAAACTTACTCACTACGGTAAATATAACAAAAGAAACAATTAAAAGGTGTATAGACAAACTCAAAGTTAACAAAACACCAGGGCCTGACGGTTGGCATCCAAGAATCTTAAAGGAAATTAAAAATGAGATTGTTGTTCCATTAGAAATTATTTTCAAGAAATCCATCATATCCGGAGATGTCCCAATAGAATGGAAGCTAGCTAACGTTACTCCCATATTCAAAAAAGGTGACAAAAAGAAACCAAATAACTATAGGCCTATTAGTTTGACTTCGATCGTAGGAAAAATAATGGAAACTATCATCAGAGATGCTATCGAATATCATTTAGAAAGTAACCGTTTGATAAATGATAGCCAACATGGTTTCAGACGGAAACGTTCTTGCGTGACTAACTTACTCGAATTCTACAACACAGTTATCTCGAATTATGACAAAAGAAACAATATAGATTTAATATATCTAGACTTTGCAAAAGCTTTTGATACCGTCCCACACGAAAGACTACTTACTAAATTAGCTTTGCATGGAATAAGTGGTAGCCTATTAGGTTGGACTAGTAATTGGTTGAAAGGTCGAAAACAGAGAGTTGTTTTAAATGGAAAAACTTCTGGATGGAAAAGTGTTGCAAGTGGAGTTCCTCAGGGTTCCGTTCTTGGGCCACTTCTATTCATAGTATATATAAATGATATAGACCATGGACTAAAATCTACTGTTTCCAAATTTGCTGATGATACAAAACTGTGCGGAGTGGCAAATGATCACTCAAACCAATTAGATATTCAAGAAGATTTAGATCAATTACAGCAATGGTCTGAAAAGTGGCTAATGAAATTTAACACAAGTAAATGCAAGGTAATGCACATAGGTAAAAATAACAGCAATTACGATTACAAATTATTTGGAAATTCGTTAACAAAAGTGGATAGTGAAAAAGATCTCGGCGTAATTATCAGTAACGACCTCAAATCATCCAAGCAGTGTATTTCAGCCTCTGAGAAAGCAAATAAGATTCTGGGATTGATTGCGCGATCGTTTGATTTCAAAAGTCCATCACTCATTAACAAGCTATATAAATCGTTAGTTCGTCCACATTTGGAATATGCTGTTTCCGTATGGTCACCGAATCTCATTAAAGACATTGACAGACTGGAAAAAGTACAACGGCGAGCCACAAAACTGATTCCAAATATAAAAAATAAATCATACGAAAATCGACTTAAGCACATGAATCTGTTTTCCCTAAAAAAGCGTAGACTCAGAGGTGACTTGATACAGGTCTTTAAGATTTTAAAGGGAATTGACAACATCAAAAGTGACCAAATTTTCACATTGAATGAGAATCAGACAAGAAACAATGGTCTCAAACTGTCCGGAAATAGATTCAATTTGGAAGTAGGTAGAAACAACTTTGCCAACCGTGTAGTTAATGAATGGAATAAACTTCCTGCACAGGTAGTGCAATGTAGTTCAGTTCGAAGCTTTAAGAATCATTTAGATAAATACCTAAGTAAGATGCTGTAATGATTATAATTTATGTTATATTATTTGTTTTTGTTTTGTTATAATTTGTCTGTCTGATTTTCATTTATTATTAGTTATGTCAATTTATTATCATTTACTATTTACCTGTTTGTTTGTTATTCAACTATACCAATGCATTTATTTATGTATTTTAATTGTTATTTACATTGTTATAGTTTTAATTTGTTATAGTTTTAATTTATTATTAATATGTTTTTTTTTTTATTTTTTATTTTTTTTTATTTTTTTTTGCATCCGACCTAGATATGGATCAAAAGGTCTCCTGTCGGCATGCTTTGCCTTTGTAATCCTTTGTAATATTTCATTTTAGAACTCCCGTTCATTTCACGCACATGGCATATATATTAGTGTGTCATGTGCGTGAAACTAAAGTGGAACTCACCTAGGAACGCGACCAGCTCTGGTAATGTGCATGATAAGTCACTGTTTTATAATCATCTGCCCGATAATCTGCCTGACGATAGCATAAAAGAAGGCCTGATAACAAATTAATTTATCGCCAATTAGGTAAATTCTACTTCCGGAGCCTGCAACAATACTTTACAAATTTGCACACATCGATTTATATATCATATTCGTATCTCAAATGTGACAAAAAAACAACAACAACAACAACAGTGTAGCGAAATGTAGGGCAACGACCAAAGAATGTAGCGAAACGACCGAAAGAATGTAGCGAAACGACAAAACAATGTAGCCAAATGTAGCGAAACGACCGAAGAATGTAGCGAAACGACCGAGACAATGTAGCGAAACGACCGAAGAATGTAGCGAAACGACCGAAGAATGTAGCGAAACAACCGAAGAATGTAGCAAAACGACTGAAGAATGTAGCGAAACGACCGAGACAATGTAGCGAAACGACCGAAGAAATGTAGCGAAACGACTGAAGAATGTAGCGAAACGACCGAGACAATGTAGCGAAACGACCGAAGAAATGTAGCGAAACGACCGAAGAATGTAGCGAAACGACCGAAGAATGTAGCGAAACGACCAAAGAATGTAGCGAAACGACCGAGCAAAGTATCAAAATGGTTGGTAGCGAACTGGCCACGTAGTGAAACGAGAATTACTTTATGAACCTGCACACATTGTATTTTTTATCATATTGGTATCTCAAATGCGAAAAATACAATGTAGCGAAACGACCGAAGAATGTAGCGAAACGACCGAAAGAATGTAGCGAAATAGTTGGTAGCGATTGGCCATGTAGCGAAACGACCAGATACCATGTGCATGATAAGTCACTGTTTTATAGTTATCTGCCCGATAATCTACCTGGCGATTGCATAAAACAAGGTCTGATAACAATTTTACCTATCGCCCATTAGGTAAATTCTACTTCCGTAGCCTACAAAATTGCTTTAAAAATTTGCACACATCGTATTTTCTATCATATTCGTATCTCAAATGCGATAAAAAACAATGTAGCAAAATGTAGCGAAACGACCGAAGAATGTAGCGAAACGACCGAACAGTGTAGCCAAATGTAGCGAAACGACCGAAAGGATGTAGCGAAACGACCAAAGAATGTAGCGAAACGACCAAGACAATGTAGCGAAACGACCGAAGAATGTAGCGAAACGACCGAGCAATGTATCGAAATGGTTGGCAGCGAACTGGCCATGTAGTGAAAAGAAAATTACTTTATAAACCTGCACACATTGTATTTTTTATCATATTCGTATCTCAAATGCGAAAAAACAATGTAGCGAAACGACCACATCGTATTTTTTATTATATTCGTATCTCAAATGCGATGAAAAAAACATTGAAGCGAAATGTAGCGAAACGACCAAATAATGTAGCGAAACGATCGAAAGATTGTAGCAAAACAACCAAACAATGTAGCCAGATGTAGCGAAACGACCGAAGAATGTAGCGAAACGACCGAGACAATGTAGCGAAACGACCGAAGAATGTAGTGAAACGACCAAAAGGATGTAGCGAAACGACCGAGCAATGTATCGAAATGGTAGGCAGCGAACTGGCCATGTAGTGAAACGAAAATGACCTTATAAACCTGCACTTTGTATATTTATCATTTTCGTATTTAAAATGCGAAAAAACAATGTAGCGAAACGACCGAAGAAATGTAGCGAAACTACCGAAGAAATGTAACGAAACGACCAAAGAAATGTAGCGAAACGATCGAAGAAATGTAGCGAAACGACCAAAGAATGTAGCGAACTGGTTGGTAGCGAACTGGCAATGTAGCGAAACGACCGAAGAATTACAGGTCGTTTCGCTACATTGCCAGTTCGCTACATTCTTTGGTCGTTTCGCTACCAAACTGGCCATGTAGCGAAACGTCCAATGGGTTACAGGTACTTTATAAACCTACACACATTGTATTTTTTTTTTATCATATTCGTATCTCAAATGCGAATAAAAACAGTGTAGCGAAATGTAGCGAAACGACCGAAGAATGTAGCGAAACGACCGAAGAATTACAGGTCGTTTCGCTACATTGCCAGTTCGCTACCAACCAGTTCGCTACATTCTTTGGTCGTTTCACTACCAAACTGGCCATGTAGCGAAACGTCCAATGGGTTACAAGTACTTTATAAACCTACACACATTGTATTTTTTTTTATCATATTCGTATCTCAAATGCGAATAAAAACAGTGTAGCGAAATGTAGCGAAACGACCGAAGAATGTAGTGAAACGACCAAAAGGATGTAGCGAAACGACCGAGCAATGTATTGAAATGGTAGGCAGCGAACTGGCCATGTAGCGAAATGAAAATGACCTTATAAACCTGCACTTATTGTATTGTTATCATATTCGTATTTAAAATGCGAAAAAAAAAACAATATAGCGAAACGACCGAGGAAATGTAGCGAAACTACCGAAGAAATGTAGCGAAACGACCAAAAAAATGTAGCGAAACGACCGAAGAAATGTAGCGAAACGACCAAAGAATGTAGCGAACTGATTGGTAGCGAACTGGCAATGTAGCGAAACGACCGAAGAATTACAGGTCGTTTCGCTACATTGCCAGTTCGCTACCAACCAGTTCGCTACATTCTTTGGTCGTTTCGCTACCAAACTGGCCATGTAGCGAAACGTCCAATGGGTTACAGGTACTTTATAAACCTACACACATTGTATTTTTTATCATATTCGTATCTCAAATGCGAATAAAAACAGTGTAGCGAAATGTAGCGAAACGACCGAAGAATGTAGCGAAACGACCGAAAGGATGTAGCGAAACGACCAAAGAATGTAGCGAAACGACCGAAGAAATGTAGCGAAACGACCAAAGAATGTAGCGAACTGGTTGGTAGCGAACTGGCAATGTAGCGAAACGACCTGTATCCTGTGTGTGTATATATATGCGTACATATCAATGTGCATGTATGTTGCAATGTGTGCGTGTGTGTATGTGTGCGTGTGTGTGTGTGTGTGTGTGTTTGTGTGTGTGTGTGTGTGTGTGCGTGTGTGTGGGTATCTAGTTGTGTGTGTGTGTGTGTGTGTGTGTGTGTGTGTGTGTGTGTGTGTGTGTGTGTGTGTGTGTGTGTGTGTGTGTGTGTGTGTGTGTGTGTGTTATGTAACATGGTCTTTGATCATGTATTGGACTTTTGTTTTATTTATTACGCAATAGCGTCCTACAGTGGAGGGAGGTTTTCATAATGAATATAGGAAGGCAACTGGGATGCAGATGCTTACACACGTACACATACACTTATATATACACACATACATACAATACATGAGTTGCAGGTAACATAATATAGTACACTGGGTATTGTACATTCACTCAAAAGGGAATAAGACTGAGATGTCCTCACGCACGCACGCACGCACGCAGGGTATCAGGTAGGTATTATGAGAACCCACCACAGCGGGGGTAACGGACAAGTATTTCGAAATCTAATCTATTTTTTGATAGGAGATGACGACAGATTGCATCTAATGGTAGTCCCTGGGGGTATTAGATGGTTACAAAATAGGGTATAAGAGATCAAACCTTAATGAATAATTTTTCCTTTCTTTAACCGTATTATGTGTGGCACAAACTACCAGTTCAAATTGCAACGCACGTACGCGCGCGCAACACACACATTACATTATCATCATAGTCATAATCTTTGTGTGAGTGCGTGCGTGCGTGTGTGTGTGTGTGTGTGTGTGTGTGTGTGTGTGTGTGTGTGTGTGTGTGTGTGTGTGTGTGTGTGTGTGTATGTATGTATGTATGTATGTATGTATGTGTGTGTGTGTGTGTGTGTGTGTGTGTGTGTGTGTGTGTGAGGTCACAGTATTACCCATAGATCGGTCATATATGAGCTCTGAGTTCTCCTTCGGAAGGGAAATAGCTGTCGATCACGAGTCCAATACGTCATCCGAGACCATGGTGAATCTCTCTCTCTCTCTCTCTCTCTCTCTCTCTCTCTCTCTCTCTCTCTCTCTCTCTCTCTCTCTCTCTCTCTCTCTCTCTCTCTCTCACACACACACACACACACACACACACACACACACACATACACACACACACAAACGTACGCACAGGCACACGGACAAGCACACGTAAAAGCACACACACACACTCTCTCTCACACACACACACACACACACACACACTCAAACGCACGCATAGGCACACGCACAAGCACACGCACAAGCACACGTACAAGCACACACACACACAAATGCACGCACAAGCACACGTACAAGCGCGCGCGCGCACACACACACATACACACACACACACGTACACATAGAAAGACAGCTATAGAAGAGTTCTGAAAAAGAGCAGCTTTCCTCACAGAGTAATAGACAGTTGGAACAAGTTACATGAGAAAGTGGTGTGTGCAAAAACAATACATGAATTTAAAAATAGTTCAAATTTAATGAGATATGAAGACGGGGCACCACGAGCATAGCTCCCCTTTCCGTAATATACAACTAGGTAAATACATACAGACACACACACACACATACACACGTACACACACACACACACACACATTCACACACACATACACGTACACATACACACACACTCACACACACACACACACACACACACACACACACACACACACACACACACACACACACACACACACACACACACACACACACACACACATACACACATACACACATACACACATACACACATACACACATACACACATACACACATACACACATACACACATACACACATACACACACACACACATACTGTACACACATTCAACGGTTTTTTGACCAGCACCCGAGCTCCAAGTTGAACTAGTAGTTTGTGGCACACACTTAATGGTTATAAACTTATTGGTTATAGACTGGACAATGGTTATAACTTTAATGGTTATAAACTGGACAAATTTATGGATTGGGTGGATGACAGGTTGTGATGGATACGGAGCTGCCTAGTGTAGGCCTTATGTGCGTGAGTGTGTGTTTCTTCTGTAATGATGAGTGGCACAAACTACCTATTCAACATGTAAGTTTAAGGCTGCGTTTCCACAGAGCAAGTCTCGTCATATTCTCATCGAGCGTTATGAGTTTGTTTGGGTAGAAACGACTTCGGTTGCCATCTTTCGTTTTTTACAATCTTCAAATGTCAAATTAGCTTTGCGTCACGTATTGAGAAACCAAATGGCGAAATGAAAGGAGCTAAACCTTTACAAATGTTAGACAGATTGTTGGAATGTTCTTACGGAAGTCTAGAATGTTGCAAACAAAGTCTTCTTCCAGCTATTCGAATTCACAGTATTTGACGAGAATCGGCCCTGACTCGCTCGGTGGAAACGCTGCCTACATGCAATTGACAACACTTTAGTCAGCCTAATCGTTTCCTACGTCCATGACCGTTGGTATATTTTGGCGCCGACTGGGGGGGGGGGGAAGAGTGTGTGTGCGTGCGTGTGTGTGTGTGTGTGTGCGTGCGTGTGTGTGTGTGTGTGTGTGTGTGTGTGTTTGTGTGGTGTGCGTGTGTATGTGTGTGCATGTATGCATGTGTGTATATGAGTATGTGTGTGTGTGGTGTGTGTATGTGTGTGTATATATGTGTGTGTGTGTATGAGTATGTGTGTGGTGTGTGTATGTATGTGCGTGTGTGTATATGAGTATGTGTGTGTGTGTGTATGTGTGTGTGTGTGTGGTGTTTATGTGTGTGTGTGTGTGTGAGAGAGAGAGTGCGCGAGCCCGTGTGTGTGTGTGTGTGTGTGTGTGTGCATGTATGCGTGTGTGTATATGTGTATGTATGTGTGTGTGTGTGTGATTCGCGATGGTCTAGGATGACGTGTTGGACTTGTGATTGACAGCTATATCCCTCTATTTTGTAACTCTCATCATTCATATCATCATCATCATCTTTCGAGAGGGATATAGCTGTCTATCACAAGTCCACCACGGTGACGACGATGATGATGATGGTAATGCTGCTGATGCTGCTGATGCTGCTGCTGCAGCTACTGCTGATGCTGATGATGCTGATAATGGTGATGATGATGATGATCCTGCTGTTGCTGCTGCTGCTGCTGCTGCGGCTGCCGCTACTGCAGCTGCCGATGCTGCTGCTGCTGCTACTGCTGCTGCCGCTGCTGCTCCTGCTTCTGCTGCCGCTGCCGCTGCTGCTGCCGCTGCTGTGTGTGTGTGTGTGTGTGTGTGTGCGTGCGCGCGCGTGTGTGTGTGTGCGTGCCTGTGTGTCCGTGTGTGTGTGTGTGTGTGTGTCTATGTGTCTGTGTGATTGACCATGGTCTTTGATCACGTGTTGGACTAGTGAGTGACAGCTATAAGTAAACGCCACTTTTATTGACCTCAGTAAATTGTGTGTGTGTGTGTGTGTGTGTATGTGTGTGTGTGCGTGCGTGTGTGTGTATGTGTGTGTATGTCTGTGTGTGTGTGTGTGTGTGTGTGTGTATGTGTGTGTGTGTGTGTGTGTGTTTGTATCTAGTTGTGTATGTGTGTGTGTGTGTGTGTCTGTGTCTGTATCTAGTTGTGTATGTGTGTGTGTGTGTGTGTGTGTGAGTGTGTGTGTGTGTGTATGTGTGTGTTATGTACCATGGGCTTTGATCACGTATTGGACTTTTTTATTCATTCATAGTCATAGTCTTTATGAGTGTGTGTGTGTGTGTATCTGTGTGTGTGTGTGTGTGTGTGTGCGCGTGCGTGTGAGGTCACAGTATTACCCATAGATCGGTCATATATGAGCTCTGAGCTCTCCTCCGGGAGGGAAATAGCTGTCGATCACGAGTCCAATACGTCATCCAAGACCATGGTGACTCTCTCTCTCTCTCTCTCTCACACACACACACACACACACACACACACACACACACACACACACACGGCTCGGTGGCGGATTGGTAAAGCACTGGCCTCACAAGCCAGAGAACCGGGGTTCGATTCCCCGGTCGGGCGGAGATAAGTTGGGTTTGTCTCCTTTCACGTGTAGCCCCTGTTCACCTAGCAGCGAGTAGGTACGGGACGTTAGTCAAGGAGTTGTGACCTTGCTGTCCCGGTGTGTGGTGTGTGAGTGGTCTCAGACCTACCCAGAGATCGGCTAATAAGGAGCTCTGAGCTCACTGCCGTAGGGTGGTGTCTGGCTGTCTCGACAGAGACTGCAGCAGATCCGAGGTGAATACACACACAAACACACACACACACACACGACAGAGACTGCAGCAGATCCGAGGTGAATACACATTCAACGGTTTTTTGCGCCAGCAGCACTCAAGCTCCTGCCTAGCAACAGTCGAGCCCAGCATCTTAAAAGTTGAACTAGTAGTTTGTGGCACACACCTAATGGTTATAAAGTTATTGGTTATAAACTGGACAATGGATACGGAGCTGCCTAGTGTAAGCCTTATGGTCTCTTGCAGTCTCCTTCATTCTCATGTTCTTAGCAGTGTTCTCTGTGTATGTATATGTGTACATATCAATGTGCATGTATGCGTGGGTGGGTGTTTCTGTGTGGCACAAACTACCTGTTCAACATGTAAGTTTGAATCAAATTGACACTTTAGTCGGCGGACCCTAAGGGTTGATTCACACTATCGGTCCGGTCGCGCTCCAGTCTCGCTACGCTCCGGTTCTGAGGTATTCAGGGTTGATTCACACTATCGGTCCGGTCACGCTCCACTCTCGGTTCTGAGGTATTTATCGGTCCGCTCTCGTTCCCGTCATCCCCCCTCCCTCGACACCAGTAGAAGTCTTACCATCAGTTACGAAGGATGTGTGACTGTAGTACAGCGAAGTTAGGTCATAGAGCTCTGGTTTACCTTTGACTAATTCTATTAGCATTTCATCTGAAACCACAAAATTAAAGTAAGTTTTGTAGGTTATATTTTATTCAGTTGGTGCTTATGTATATCCTAGCTGTGCGCATTGCCATTGTATCAGTGATAAATAAAAAGAAAACGTATTTTTATCATTTATCTACCTTTCGCATGATTCCATTGTGGTGTTTTCTTTGGATTATCCATGGTTTGGTAGGACAGAAGGAAACACTATTTGCTTAATTAAACGAAGACTGAATCTCGACTGGAGTGGAGCAGTAGGCAGGGCTGCAGCGTTTTCTACACTGCCGTGTAGAATGGGAGTGTTGCCATACCGGGGTATACATTTTTCTCGGGCGTGTGCAGACTTTCATAGCAAGATATACTTGTCAAACTTTGACAAAATGTTGGTTCTAGTTTTTTTATTCTTGAATGTATATAAGGCCCCCATGCCCTAACATATTCAGTAAGATATGAAAATTCTTTTTTATTATTATTATTATCGCTAAAAGAAAGCTGAAACTTTAGCGTATATTTTTTTTTTACTACACCGTGAAAACGTATCTAGGAGGTGCTAAGATGGGAGGGAGGGTGGAGGGGTGTGGAGTGTTTTCGGGGATGGAATGGGTGGGAAGGATTTTATGCCTTGTCCTTTTTTGGCTACCTCCCTGGTAAGGGGGAAAAAGCCTTGGTATATGTATGTATGTAAAAACGTATCTTTTGGGGTACAATATTTTATAAGTAACACAATTACCAATTAAGTCATATTTTGATGTACCATTTATTATTTGATAACAGTTCTATGATTTTTAAACAAAAGTGAGTTTTTAAATGTTATGAACAGCCCGCTGATATGTAGAAAAAATTTCCTCATATCCTTGTGCAGTTGCCACATGCCGCTATTTGGTACAAAATTCTACGAAACGGCAGCCCTGGCAGGTGCAGGACCGTGGCAACTGAGTTCACACTGGCGCTCACGGTTCGGTCACGGTCCAGTCTCGCTCCAGTAAAAATATCTTTTGACGGAACCGTGACCGGAGCGAGACCGGAGCGAGACTGGAGCGAGAGCGCCAGTGTGAATGCTTCCATTGAAATTAATGAGACAATATTGGACCGGACCAAGAGCGTAGCGGGAGTGGAGCGCGACCGGACCGATAGTGTGAATCAACCCTAACTGTTTCCACTACCTGCGTCCGTTGGTATATTTTTGCGGCG
>NC_134793.1:26589381-26736881 GCF_046742065.1 Oratosquilla oratoria | reverse complement strand
TATATTTATAATATATATATATATATATATATCACACAGGAACCCACAGTCGGAGAAAGAATAAACTTCGAATAAAGAATAATCCTATATTTCGGCTATCAACTGTAGCCCTCTTCAGGAAAGTACATAAGATAGATTAGTTAAGTTAATAAAGGTTTATTGTATAAATATGTACAGCTTTACATACATTGACATACAATGCGGGCAACAGCCCGCCAGTGGGGGAGTTGTTGTGCCCTAGTGGGTGGAAGGTGAGGGTTTAGGGAGGTCAGCGAGGGGGGGGGGGGGCGCCGCCCTGAGCACCCCAAGCATTACGTCCATGGGCGTGTGGCGGACAAGGAGGGCAGCTCTCGTTGCCCGACTGCTGAGGAGGCTGCCTTCTGCAGGGTGGGCGGGGGTCTGCGGCGCTGGTCGGAGGGCCTCCGTGGCCGGGCAGGACAGTAGGTAGTGCAGCAGCGGGTGGCGGCTGTGCCTACCGCAGTGATCGCACTGTTGCCCTTGGAAGCCGTCATACAGCTCCTCCCTGGTGCAGTAGCCCAGCCTAACTCTTTGCAACAGTACGCCGTCCGCCCTGGGCTGTTGATGGAAGGCGCTCAACGTCTGATAGTCGGTGGTGGCGGCGTACCAAGCAGCTAGTCTTTTTGCTCCTTCTAACTGCCGGTGAGTCTGGTGGGCGCGGCGGGCTGCGGCACGCCTGGCTCGTGCCTTCACGTACGACAGACTAGGTGGCACGTGCCTGGTCACGTGGGGAGCGCCAGCGGCTCTTTTTGCAGCAACGTCGGCGGACTCATTGCCTCGCACGCCCACGTGGCTGGGCATCCAGTGCAGCCTTACCCGACGTCCCTGTGCGGCGAGGCTCTGCAGGCTGCCCAGGATGGCGGTGACGAGTCCCACGTTGTCGCTGGGGCACGGCTGCTGGAGGACCTGCCACGCCGTTCTGGAGTCTGTAAGTAGGACCACAGTAGCCTCCTGGCGGTTCTGGGCGTGCTCCAGGGCCAGGTGGATGGCCACAAGCTCTGTCTGTAGGGTGGAACAGTAATCCGGCGTCCTCTCGAGCAGTTCGGTCCCAACGGTGATGGCAGCGGCGCCCGTCCTGCTACTCTCGGGGTCGACTGAGCCGTCGGTGTAGTATATGGCACCGCCCGGCTCAGACACCTGCGCCACCGCCATGAGGGTGTGATGCCGCAGCTCCTCGGTGGTGCAGAGCGCCTTGCTGGCCGGTAGCCGGGTGGTGGAGAACTCTGCTGTGGGGGGCTCCCACGGGGGTGGGGCTCGGTAGGTGGGGGCCGGGAGGTCGGCGTGTGGCCAGCGCCAGCTGTTAATGTGGGCGAGGCTGCGGGTGGCCAGGGTGTACTGGAGTAGCCACGGGTTGCGGTGGAGGACATCGTTCCCTTGCGTCATTGCAAGCCGTAGTCTTCTCTGTGCTACTCCTTCGGGGTCGCGCTGCAGGACCCTGGCCACGCGGCAGGCCACGATCTGTTCTACTCTGGTGGTGAGTGGCACCAGGCGGGTCTCGTTCTGCATGACGCACGCACTGGTCCATCTCGGAGCTCCCAGCATCGTCCTCATGGCGGTGTTTTGCAGCACCTCGAGCCGCTCCTGTTGGCTACGGGAGAGCGATATGAGGACTGGGGCGCTGTAGTCCACCAGGGAGCGCACTGCAAATATGAAGTACAGCCGGAGGACGGAGAAAGTGGTCCCCGCTGTGGGTCGTGTCATGGCTCGCATTACGTTCAGCCTAGCCTGGGCCCTTTCCCTCAGGTAGGTGGCGTGGGCTGTAAAGGACAGCCACTTGTCCACCCATACACCGAGGTACTGGTATGAGTTGGCCCAAGCCAGTCTGACGCCCTGGACGCAGAGCTGACCTGCCGGGTCGGCAGCCCTCACCATCATGGCGCGGGACTTCTCTGCAGAGATTTTGAGTCCCAGCTCCTCGCATTTCCCGCTGATAATGTCGAGCGCCTGAATCTTAAGTTTAAAGTTGAATGGGAAGAAGGACACCAAATCCCTTTCTTGGATATTTTGTTAAGAAGAACTGATGATAAATTATTCTTTACAGTATACCGTAAGCCCACCCATTCAGGCAGTGATCTCCACTTTTTTAGCAATCACCCTGACAATGTCAAGAAAAGTGTTGCCTCTGGCCTTTTCTTGAGGGCTTTCAGGATTTGCAGTCCTCAATTTCTGGACCAAGAGATTGAGGTGATCAAATGTCAACTTGAGAAGTTGGCTTATCCACCTTGGTTTCTGGACCAAGCCCTCAGTAAGGCTAGGGCCAACCATTTTAAAACTTCCGTCCCCTCAAATTTTCACCGCTCCTTTAAGGACATTTTAAAAATTCCATTCAATAATACCATCAGTTCTTCTACTAAATTGTTTCCTCGTGAACGTCTCACTATTGCCTATCACTATCCTAACACCGTACGCAAGCAAATTGTGAACGTTCAACAAAAACCGAAGGAAGTTGAGTCACCTGGTGTTTATTGTTTGCCCTGCAAAGATTGTGATTTGGTTTACTTGGGTCAAACCGGGAGAGACTTGAACACTAGATTGGCAGAACATAAAAGGTCAATTAGGTATGGGCAGGAAAATTCGGCTGTATTTCTTCATGTTAAAAATAAGAATCATTCTTTCGACTGGGGTAAGGCCAGATTAGTGTTCAAGTCCCACTGTGGTTTCAGGAGGAAAATAGTCGAATCAGCATTAATTGAGGAATGCCCTAATATTAATATTTCTAAAGGGCAGTGGACACCTGACATAATCTCACGCGCAGCAATAAATAAGCTAGTGCGGACGTTACATCCTCCCCTCTCCTCACCCCCTCCCTCCTCCGCCACCCCAGTTTGCCCCGCGCCTGAGTGAGGTCAACTGTCCACATCTCTTCTTACTGTAGTTTATAAGTCCCCTCTGTTCTCTATCTTATGTACATAGACTCCTGGTTTGGGGCATACACAGAGCGTTTACTGCTGTCTCCTCATGAGCCATCGTGTGTGCATCATGGCGGCCATGGAAGTACTCCCGAGTACAAAGAGCATTTTTTCCGACAGTGAAGAAGATGAAGAACCTAGACTCCAGGGCACCCTCCACCGCAGTAAGCGCCCACGAGGAGCTGCCTCTGACGCAAGGTCACAAACATACTGGGATCTACCACAAAGTATGGAAGAAGAGTCCTCCCCACCTATGGAACACCACCCACAGCCGGACGGCCCAATAGCCGACCAGCCCCCTACCCTCCCCTCAGCTACGGACGCTACCAACAACGTCGACGGAGAGGGGAGAGGACCGGCACGTCATTCGTACGCGACCGTCACCGCTTCCTCTGGACAGGGAGAATGGCGAGTTGTCAACAACCGTCGTCAACGTCCTCAGAAGCCCCGCCTCGACCCGGGCCCCACCAAATATCCGGTCCTCATCAAGCCTACTGAGGACCCTTCCCAATTCCTCAAGATGGGATCCTGGCGACAGGCACAGCTTGTAAAGGATGCAGTAGGACCTGTTGATGGCATCCGCCGAACACCATCCGGAGAATGGTTTATCAGCTGTACATCGGAGAAGCAGCAGGGCCAGCTCCTACGGACGGCGACCCTGAAATCAGTCCGGCAGCCACCCATGAAGATCATGACCAGAATACCCAGAACCATCGTAGTGGGAGTTGTGAAAGGTGTCCCCATCGACGACGATGCAGAGAAGCTTCTTAAGGCAGACTTGGAGGCCCAGGAACTACCCGTAGATTCAGTCCAGCGTCTCACTACAAGAGATGGCGTTGCAACCGGGTCAGTGAGAGTAGCCTTCCAAACGAACATCCTCCCCTCCACAGTGAAACTTGGGTACACCCTTCACCAGGTGGTTCCCTATGTCGCCCCCGTACGTAGATGCACCAGGTGCCAGCTACTGGGGCATACCAGGAAGGAGTGTCGACGCAAGGCTCCCCGGTGTGCTCGATGTGGTAAGGGTCACGCCACGCAAGACTGTAAGGAAAGTCAACTATTCTGCGTCAACTGCTGTGGCAAACACTCTGCAGCGTACCCCAACTGTCCGGAAGTAGCCATCCGGAAAATAGCGCATGAAGTGAAAAACCAGCGCTACACCCCCTTCGCAGAGGCTTTGGTCATCGCCAGGGAACGTTGGGAATCCCGTTTAAAGGATGAATGGGCGAAAGAGAGAGACTTCGCTGCTCCCCCCAAGAATTCAAAACCCCCGAAAAAGGAGGCAAATCTAAGGCTTCCCACCCCAACCACCGTCTCCTTGGACGTTTCATCTCCCACCGAAGTCGGCAAGACCACCGAGGAAAGAAAGAAACTCAGACCCAGGAAGAGGAAATCCAAGGCTTCCAAAACTAAAAACAAAGAGGCAGAACCATCCACAATGCCTACCCACCCCAGGGAAGAGGATGAGGGCATCCCCCTAGATGATGGGGACAGCACCACTAGGTATACAAAAAGCAGCGAGACCACACACGAGCACACCTCGTCACCCTCCCCACCCCCACCCAACGACACACCCGCAGCCAGCACCATGAATTACCTCGTGGCCACCGTTGAGTCCCTACAACGGGACCTGGCACGGTCCAACCCACAAGCAGCCAAGCTATTAGATGGGATCTTCGTGATCCTAAAATCCATCTCAGAGATCACCAATAATGGAGGTAATTAAAATTATGCAATGGAACTGCAGGGCGATTAACACCGCCCGAGACCTCCTAGTGCAGCACCTTGCAGGAAGCTCCTATCAGGTACTTGCACTACAATCCCTCCACACCTCTCCCCACCAGTTGCCAACCCTGCCAGGGTATCACTACCCTCCCTTCTTCGCAACCGACGACTCCGGCAAGGTTCGAACCGCCACGTACGTCTCCATAGGACTGGCCGCCCGTGCTGGGTCACTTCCAGGCTCCCCCCTAGAAGAAGGCTACGGGGTGGTATCCTCCGTTTCTTTACAAGATGGCCGGTCAGTACACATACTCAACTTTTACAACCCAACCACGTCGCTTAAATTCGAGTGGCTGGGAACCCTCCCGGACAATTGGATCGTGGTAGGTGACTTCAACAGAAGGGACGCCCTTTGGGAGGACGGATACCCCCGCTCCTCACCAGAATTATGCTCCCAACTAGACGCGGCTGACATCGTCCTTCTTAACGATGGGACACACACTAGGCTACCTGACTGCCCAGAACATGGTACCTCAGCCTTAGATCTCTCTTTCGCATCCCCAAACATTGCGGGGATTACGGAATGGGCGGTCCAGGACGACCCTTTGTCCTCCGACCACCTCCCCATCACCGTCACCTTACACCTCACCCCCACTACCCACCCCCCGCCATCTCAAGCAACTTTCAACCTGGGAAAAGCGGACTGGACGACCTTTCAAGCCCACCTAGCCGACGCCCACCTCAAACTCGAGCTCACCCGCCCGATAGAGGAATTAAACACCCTCTTCACGGACATTGTGCTCGAGGCGGCCCGGCTAGCCATCCCAGTGACTGGCGGTAAGCACGGAAGACGCGGCCATCCATGGTGGACGGAGAACTGCAAGGAGGCTGTTGAAAAGAAAAAACTGGCCTATCAGCGGTACAGGAGGGAGGGCTCGGAGTCCGCCCATATCGCAATGAAACAGACCAAAGCTCTGTGCAAGAAGACCATTGCTCAAGCAAAACTGGACTACTGGAAAAACGTCAAGAAGGACAAGCTGGACCTCACCGAAGCATGGAAGAGGTTCAAGGAAATTAAGAGTCACTACAGCCCCCCCGATGATGACCTCAAGGCTCCCGATGGGAGGGTGTTGCGCACAGCCGAGGGTAAGGCAGAGGGGCTCCTCCACCACTTTGCCAGCGCGAGCTCCTCAGCTAGCCTCCCCGCTGAGAAGCGCAACTTCCGGGCAGCCCATGATGACCTTGTGGACCTCTCCCCCCCCCCCCAAGGGGGAGCACACGGACCTCTCGCTCTTCGAGCTGAAGTGGGCTCTCAGGGCCATTAAGGCCACCAAGAAATCCCCAGGTGCAGACAAAATTGTGTACCCACTTCTGCGACACCTCCCTCCCGCCCTCCAGCAATCCTTGTTGGCGATCTACAACAAATGCTGGAGAGAAGGCTTGGTACCACTGGCATGGAAACATGCAATTGTGGTCCCCATTCCCAAGGCGGGAAAACAGAGGAACCTGGTGGAAAACCACCGGCCCGTGGCCCTCACCTCCCACGTCGGAAAGGTCTACGAACGTATCATCCTGAACCGCCTAAGCCACCATGTGGACTCAAACAAGTGCCTCCCGAAGCTTCAAGCAGGGTTCAGGAGGGGTAGAAGCGTAACGGATCACGTCGTGAAGCTCGCCGAACACATCCGGAGAGCCCGAAGGCAGAGAAGAATTCTTCACACTTGTTTCCTGGACATCTCCAAGGCTTTTGACACCGTTTGGCACACAAAGCTCCTATTGAAGCTGAAGTCCATAGGGGTCTCCCCGGCAATCTTCAACTTCGTGAAGTCGTTTCTCGCCGGCAGAACAATTGCGGTTCGGTGGAAAGGGATCATCAGTTCGCAAGCCAAAATCGACATGGGGGTCCCCCAGGGCTCCGTCGTCGCCCCCCTACTCTTCACCCTGCTACTAGCGGGGGTGGGAGAGGGGGTGAGACATGACACCATAGTCACTGCCTACGCGGACGACATAGCCCTCTGGAGGAAGTCCAGGTACCGACGGCCAAAGAAGAACTCTGCAAACCATCGGGCGGAGGTAAGGGTATTTCAAGAGCAAGTGGACGTGGTCGTAAACCATCTCATGGACCTTGGATTCACCCTCTCCGGGACCAAAACTGTATACATGCCGGTGCACAGCAAGGGTTATAACGCAGGTCATTATCCGGACTGGAATCAAATCACGGTCTGCGGTACTGCTGTGAAACCCGCTGCCTCCGTCCGCTACCTGGGGGTCACCTTCCAGCGGGACGGCCTTTGGAACGAGCACCTGAGACTAGCCTGTCTCAGTGCCAGACGGGCGCTCAATCTCGCCAGAGTCATCCGTCGGGAGAAATGGGGCCAACGCAGGGAAACTCTGATTCCCATCATTCAGAGCCTCGTGCGTTCCCGCCTTCTCTTCGGCGCCCCCGCTCTCCACGACCTCCCTCCGACGGCCGTGCAAAGAATGGCTCGGGTAGAGTGCCAAGCGCTCCGCCTAGGGCTAGGACTAGCAAAGTCGGTTCCCCAGGCCCAAATCTACAATGAAGCCGGCCTACTACCACTCAGGCATTGCCTGAAGAAGGGTGCCTGTACATACCTATTCAGCTCTGCAAGGGTACCTAACTCCACAGATGAAGAGATGGATGAGAGCTGGAACTCAGCCTCCACCCCCGTTCCCGTTCACGGCCTTCCCTTTACAGTAAGGGACATCTGCAAGAAGGCCAAAATCCAACCTGGCCAACGCCGGAGGATTGCCCAGTGCCAGGTGGACCCCTTCCCTCCGTGGGCCCTCACCCCTCCTGAGGTGGAGCTTAACCTTCCCGGGCTTAGCCGTCGAGACGACCCACACACGCTTGCAGCGCGAGCAAGGGAGCAGATTGCGCTCAAATACCGTGACGACCTGCTGATATATACAGACGGATCAGTGTTCGAAGATGGACGCTCAGGAGCAGGCATCTACCTGTACAACACAAAGGAAGCTCACCCAGTGAAACTACCCCCCACCTCCATCCTCACGGCTGAGCTCGTCGCCATCAGAGAGGCAGTGCAAATTGTACTCGCCCTTCCCCACCCACCACCGCAGGTAACGGTGCTATCAGACTCGAAATCTAGTCTAATAGCTATCCAGAACGGCAGCTGTGCGTCACGTCCCGCCATCCTTAACGACGTCCTGTGCCTTCTAACGGAGGCCGGCAGGGCAGGAGTCCACTTCCGATTCCAATGGGTCCCCTCGCACGTGGGCCTCCTTAGCAACGAGATGGCAGAAAAAACTGACAAAACTGGTGGCACATTGCCTAACAGCAGTCACCCCAATCCAACCCTCTGCACATGACTTCTTTTGCAAAATTGACCGCGCTGCCTGGGACATCTGGAAATTGGAGTACCACTCTACTGCTGTTGAACGTGGATGGCTCCTTAAGACCTGCCTTGGACCGACCCCCCCTACCTTCTCCTCTCTACCCCCGTACATTGCGGCAACAGTCAGCAGGATACGGGTGAATCACTGGCGGACCAAATATACCACTTCCCGCTGCACCTGTGGCGCGGAAGTATCTTTCAAGCACTGCCACTTCTTGTGCCCCGAATTGGAAGCCCACTTCTGGCCCCTAAGGTCAAACTTTAATGACCCTGCCACAGCCCTCGAACGCCTCATTGCGGACTCCTCCTCCAAAGTCGACCTCCTCGTCCTTGCAGCCAACCTCGTCTGCTCCTCCCCAGTCGGGGGACTGCTGTAAACACCCCGACCACCCCCACATGCACCCGCATGCCCACAAGCTAAAATCAAAACTCTTACCCAATTACACAACTTCTCAAATCACCCCAACACTTCCCTAACATCTCCAAATACACTATTTGAAGCCACCCAGAAACTACAAGCCAGTCCCTAAATCGGCTAGCTCCGCTGGGACTAAAATCACAAAACTAACTAACCAACTATCTTATGTACTTTCCTGAAGAGGGCTACAGTTGATAGCCGAAATATAGGGTTATTCTTTATTCGAAGTTTATTCTTTCTCCGACTGTGGGTTCCTGTGTGTTATTTACAAATGTGCTACTACATTTCTATTTAGAAATATATATATATATATTTTTTTTTTTTTTTTTTTTTTACGAACTGAGCTATGACAGAGCCCTTGCATAAGAACGTAAGACTGAAGGAGACTACAGGAGACCATAAGGCCTACACTAGGCCGCTCCGTATCCATCACCACCTGTCATCCCCATCCCCAGTTGTCTAATTTTTTCTTAAAACAACTGATAGTTTCAACGCTTACTACATGGTTACTTAGTTTATTCCATTTGTCGACTACCCTATTAGTAAACCAATTCTTGCCGATTTCATTTTTAAATCTAAATTTGTTCATACCTAAGTGCAGCCCCTGAGCAAAGTTCTCAGTAAAAAAAAAAAAAAAAAAAAAAAAAAGTGACCCCCCCTCCCCCATCACTACTTCCCCCTTCCCACCATCCCATACTGCCTATTATATCTACTGGCTTGCAAAATAATTAAACAATTAAAAAAAAAAAAAATTAATGCCCCTATTGTAGAAAGGATAAGGGGAAAAATATTTCATATTCTGTTCATTCTAACGCAAAATCCATATATTACGTTAAAATATTCAGGGTTCCTTTGACCTTTATATTATGATTATTTTGTCAGCCTTGTGGGCGGCATGTCCATACTAGAACTGCCCCCCCCCCTTTAATGTGCCGCCCCAGGGGCGTATGCAACCCCCCCCCCCCCGATATGAGGGCCCTGGGCTATGATGTCAGCTCATGAAACACTCATCAATTCCTACACCAACGACATTTAACCTTTGTTCTTCTCCTCACTCCGTCCCTATGGTACGAGTCCCAAACATGACACGTGACCGAGTTGACCTAGCAGGACAGTTGGGTTTGAAATTTTGTCATGGTAATGAAAAATAACATCATTATTTCAAATAAACATAGTATGACGACAAGGTCTCAAACTAGGACCAGATAGTCCCAATTTTAATATTTACTGGCATCCCTCCCCCCCAGTAAAACAGTGCATATGAATTGACGTTAACTTGCGTACCTAAAAGAAGCGCTGTTGGTACGCTGGGTTCTCCACACCAAAGAAAGTACCACAGTCTCTTTCAGAGAATGCCGACCTTTGATTTAAAGTATCGAGTCGATCTCATACTTAGGTCCCAAATTTGACAAAGAAATTCCTTTTTCACTGCGGGAAATATAGAGAATTTCGTCATGATTCAGCCATAATATCGATCCAAATGATATATCGCAACACTAATAAATTCCACCCAAAAATGTCTTGCTGACAACAAGGAAGTGTATTCTAAAAGTTCAGGATATTAGATTTTTCTTTCTTTCTTTCTCTTTCTTTCTTCCTTTCTTTCTTTTTGCTAGAAGAGTTAGGTTATGTCGAGAAGAAGGCCAAAATTGGTTTCGTAGGGACTCGAGAGTCCCAATCGGACGGGGCATCTGCTTTGCCCAAATGAGAACGACTTTGTCTGCAGGAAGCAATTGCGCCTTACTAGACGGATTCTCGTCGACTGTCGTGAATTTAGATAGCCAAACCTTCCTTACAGTATCCTAGACCTCCCTGAGAGAACTTCCAAAACCGTATTTAATATTCGTATTGTCTTAACTTCTCTTAATCAAGTACTCAGTTCCCAACGTATGATCCAAAGATTAATTTGATATTTGGAGACGCGTAAAACGAAACCTGGTAATTGAAGTCGTTTTTAATCAAACGAACTCACGGGAGTTTTGCCTCATTCCTGGTCACGTGACCTCTATCCATCTGTGACCAGAATGAAACGAGAGGTGGAAGAGGTCAACCGAGGTCAACCGAGGTCCTTTTGACCCGGATTGACGGTGTTGGACATGGTAGTATTGATGGTGATGATGGTATTTGTGATTGTGATGGTGATGATATTTGTGGTTGTGGTTGTTGTGGTGTTTGTGGTTATGGTGGTTGTGGTTGTAGTTAATGTGGTTGTGGTGGTATTTGTGGTGGTCATGACATTTGTTGTGGTATTTGTAGTTACAGTGGTTGTGGTTGTGGTATTTGTGGCTATGGTTGTTGTAGTATTTGTGGTTGTGGTGGCTGCAGTATTTGTGGTTATGGTGGCTGTTCTAGTTGTTGTGGTTGTTCTGGTTGTAGAGGCTGTTGTGGTTGTTATGGTGGATGTGGTATTTGTGGTTGTGGTAGTTGCAGTATTTGTGGTTGTGGTGGTTGTAGTATTTGTGGTTGTAGTGTTTGTTGTTGTTGTAGTATCTGTTGATGTATATGTTGTTGTAGTGTTTGTTATTGCTGCTATTGCTGCTGCTGCTGCTGCTGCTGCTGCTATTGCTGCTGCTGCTGTTGCTGCTGCTATTGCTGCTGCTGCTATTGCTGCTGCTATTGCTGCTGCTGCCGCTATTACTCCTGCTGCTTCTGTTGTTGTTGTTGTTAGCAGTAGTGGTGGTGATGGCCGTGGTGGTAGTGGTGATGGTAGTAATGCTGGTGATGGTGGTAATGCTGGTGCTGGTGGTAATGCTGGTGCTGGTGGTAATGCTGGTGCTGGTGGTAATGCTGGTGCTGGTAGTAATGCTGGTGCTGGTGGTAATGCTGGTGATGGTGGTAATGCTGGTGAAGGTGGTAATGCTGGTGATGGTGGTAATGCTGGTGATGGTGGTAATGCTGGTGATGGTGGTAATGCTGGTGATGGCGGTAATGCTGGTGATGGCGGTAATGCTGGTGATGGTGGTAATGCTGGTGAAGGTGGTAATACTGGTGAAGGTGGTAATGCTGGTGAAGGTGGTAATGCTGGTGATGGTAGTAGTGCTGGTGATGGTGGTAATACTGGTGATGGTGGTAATGCTGGTGATGGTGGTAAGGGACTAGAATGAATGGAAATAGAAGTTGGAGGAATAGTGTAATAGATAGGAGTGAGGAAGAATGAGAAAGGTGTCAAGAAGAAGGATATTGTAAAAAAAAAAAAAAAAGAAAAAAAAAAAAAGGAAGAAGGGGACAAAAGAAGGTAAAAAAAAAAAGGGAAAAGGGGAGTGTGGACATGAGGGGAAAAAGAAGATAGGACAGGAAAGGAAACCTGAAAAAAGTGAGGAAAGGAAAACTAAAATGGAGGATGGTGACGAAAGGAAAGTTGGGGAATGGGAAAGGAATGAAAAAAATAAAATTGTGTTGGGAAGGGAATTGGAATGAGTCAGAAGCAAGGAAGAGGGCTGGGAGAGGGAAAGAGAGGAAGAGGGGAAGAGAGGAAGAGGGGAAAGGGAATTTGAAAAGGGAAGGGAGAGGGGCCGATTCACAGATGAGGAAGCGGGAAGGGGAGAGGAGGGAGGGGAAGAGGGGAGAGGGGAGGGAGAGCTGAATTTGTAGGAGGAGTGTAGATATGAGTTTGAACTCGGAAACCCTACATTCCGTTCCACCAAGTCGGACGTCGAGCTCGCTCGCCAGACTTTGAAATAATAGAGAGATTACGGTCGCAGAGAATGGAGGGAGTAGGAGAAGGAGATGGAGAAGTGGGAGGAACAGGAGGAAGTGGAAGGAGGAACAGGAGGAGGAGGATGGTAAGACGTAGAAGGAGAAAGGGAAGGAGGAACAGGAGGAGGAGGATGGTAAGACGTAGAAGGAGAAAGAGTAGGAGGAGGAAGAGGAAGAGGAAGAGGAATAGTTAAAGAAGGAGGATCAGGAGGAGGAAGAGGAAGAGTAGTTAAAGAAGGAGGATCAGGAGGAGGAAGAGGAAGAGTAGTTAAAGAAGGAGGATCAGGAGGAGGAAGAGGAAGAGTAGTTAAAGAAGGAGGATCAGGAGGAGGAAGAGGAAAAGTAGTTAAAGAAGGAGGATCAGGAGGAGGAAGAGGAAGAGTAGTTAAAGGAGGAGGATCAGGAGGAGGAAGAGGAAGAGTAGTTAACCAGGCAGACTGAAAAGTTTTCGAGTAGTTTGACCACCTCTTCATTTCTAGATCACATAGGCTGACTAATCGAATACGTACATTTTGCACTGAACCTCTGCGGGCCGAGATGCTAACAAAACGATCTAGCACGTCTGTTAATTTTCATATTCGAATACGTACATTTCGTACTGTGCATCTGTGGGCCGAGAAGGGAGCAGGACGATCTAGCACGTTGAATACGTTCCTGTTAATTTTCATCCTACGTAGGGCCGTCAGTACTGTCACTCTGTACCGCCAAGCCGAAACGTGCTTACCGCTCTCCGAGTATTATGGGATAGATTATCGGTTAACGGAGCCTAAACGGTAGCAGATTTTTTGCTGGTAAGCTACCGTCAAGGTTGTTACCGATAAAACCCGTAACTACCGGTAGCTGCCCACCACTACCGTCACTCAGTACCACCAAGCCGAGACGTGCTTACCGCTCCACGAGTGTTTGGTATAGCTTATCGGTTAACGGAACCTTAACGGTAGCAGGATTATTGCCGGTAAGCTACCGTCAAGGCTGTTACCGATAAAACCGGTAACTTTATCGGTAGCTGCCCACCACTAGAATCCAGTAAGTTCTCTACACTTCCAAATTCGTAAACTTGGAGTCAAGCACAGAATCGTCAGTCAAGATAAAATTTGCAATTAGTTAAATTCATAACCAATGTGGCCATATATCAACGTTTGTGCCCAGGATGTGCACTAGTATTATGGGTTACGACAATGCGTAAAATGCAAATGTTATCGAGACAAGTTTACCGTTTTCTGTGCCATGACCAACATTTCTCCAACAGCTACCCCGTGCTTAACGGCGAGCACGAAATTTTTACCGGAGATATACACCAAATCCCTTTAAATCTTGCCAGACTACTTCCCCATCTTGCCAAAGAAGCAAAAACTAAATGCAATCCAATTTCGTAACCTTTATTTACCCTTAAATTGCTAGACGTTGAAAATTATTATGGCTGCCAATGTAAATATTATAATCTGACCTACATCAACGGGGCCAATATCAACACCCTACCAGTCTACCCCATCCTGTAGCACACCACCGAATCCCACATATCATCCCCTTGGGCCAGGAATTTTTTTTCTCAATAGAATATATTCACAACAATGAACAGGTAAAGCCTACATTTTAAGTTGATTGTTGGCGTCAGATCCTTCGGCTACGACACTGATCCAAGTTGCATGTATAATTTAAACTACTACTTACGCGAGTCACCATAAGAACGTAGCAAAACAAAATCCAGAACACCGCTACATGCGTTCAATAGCAAAGTAGTTTCAATACAACACCGATGTTGCAGGTTTGTGCAATTGTAACTGTTCATAACGATAGTTTGCAACAATAAATAAGCTCAATTCATGCCTCCCTACATAATTTCCTTTTATGTTTGTCTTCTAGAAATAGGCGAAATACTGTGGTGTCATTATCATTATGTTCGACTTGCAGCATTACTCAGCCATGATCGGACGATATAGCGCCTGTGATGCTTTGGTTGGTAATACATTGTTGCAACCATTACACAAGTACCAGTTCGTTCAAATCATGGTCCCATAAAAACAAGGCAGAAAAGACTTACCCACACGTGTAAACCACGAGCACCAACACTGCAAACGCTGTCCTCACAAAGGCGTCCTGGGTTAGGAGAGGAGGGTTGTGCATTAGAGATCACCTTGCTCCACTATTGAACATTTAAAATATACATATCTGACACTATAGTCTATACAGTTGAAGGCGTCCCGTAGCAGCCACAAGACCGTAGAGTTTAAATAAAACTGTACTTCGTAACATTTTCTCGTGGCAAATTTTCATAAACAGGCAAGTGTGAACGTTCCTGTTGCAGTATTGCATTTCTAAGACAAGCCGAGAATAGCAAATTCTATTAAAATTTGTGGTTATGTAGCTGCCAAGACTACGCTTTGCATTCAAGAGATTTAACGACATTCACCATGGCTGCACGGGACTGTACATTCAAATCTTCTGGAAATTATGCCTGAAAAATGCACGCAAACACGAGAAGAGACTGCAAGAAAGTTTGTCACCAGCGCAGACAAGACCGTTGTTGAGCTGGACGTTCACTCAAAGCGTTCCAAACTGCACTGAAACTTCGTTACCCTTGTCAGCCAAAGACTTGTCGGCGAATCGACGACTTGCCTTCTCATTGGTCCGCTGTCGCAGGAAGATTGTGATAAGTCACTCCAGAGAAATGTGTAACAACCAATCACTGGAGGTATTTGAAACCAAGTTTCAAAATTAAACAAAATTTTCAATTTGTTTTATCATTAATTTTCATGTATGTATTCGACAATTTATTTATTTGTGTTTACTCTTGCTCAAGTCTGCGATTGGTTGTTATAGTCACATGTTGACTGGCGATTCTGCCATTAGGACTATCTCGCGCCGTGTCGTGCGATAATTTCTATTTTACGCATTGGTCTAGTCAAATTTCTGGATTAATATTCATACGAGACTGTGGGGGAATATTAGAAGTTTTGGCGCTTTATAATCCAAAAACTGGTGTAGTGTGATTGTTGTTGTTGGAGCAGATGATAGTAGGTGGTTATTGGGTTAATTGCGTAAACCAGCTATACTAGCAGTGTATACTGTATACTGTTGTTAGAGGGTTCTCATTGGGAGGTGGGAAGGTAATTTCCTGTCATAGGTGACCATGTATGATACAAGAGGTTCCAAATGTTTTTACGTTATGTGAGGAGAATAATGAATATATAGGCTTATTTTTGGAGCGTTTGTTGGGTATTATTTCCTCTGCAGACGACTACAGCACCCACGGACATAAAACTGGATCTGGCTCATAATTTGGAAAAACCAATAGAAAAGTTCTTGGAGGGAAATATTCTAAGGTTCATACACAAAAAGAAACCATGTCAGAACCACTTATCTCAAAGAAAGACTGGATCGAGCATCTACTGTTTCAAAAGTGAAGTCACTAAAAATTCGCGGCATCCATCTTGTCGGGGCCAGTTTTGACATCTCAAGACGTTGTTCACATCGAGGCATTTTGGTAAAAAGCCGCTCGAATCACTAACGATTGAAAAAGTTGGGTGAACTGTTTATGGGTAGCTTCATAACATAGGAATTATTTGCACTTTTATGAAAACCCTCAAATAGAGATTAAATCGACCTAGATAGGTTAATGGGAAGAGGACGTGGAAACGTTAGAGGCTGACTTTTCTGCAGCCCTTCAGGTGGCTGCCAGCAGAGCCATCCCAAAGACTCGCCAGTCCCTCAGGGAACATAAGAACAGTTGGTATTTTACCCCCGAGGTGAGAGAGGCCAACCGGTCAACATGCTTTGGCGTGTTTTCCGACGGCGCCGAACTCAGACCAATTTGGCCAACTTGCGCGCTGCAGTTCGTGACGCACATGTCACGGCTGCAGATGCCAGAAGAACAAAGTTTCTCGAATGGTGTGAGGGCTTTAACGCTCACACCTCCCTAGCACAGCTGTGGTCTAAGCTCTGTAGAGCAACTGGCAGGACTCAACCGCGACGCACTCATCATGCCCCTCATGCTGAGGCGCAGCGGCTGGTGCAGGAGTTTGTCTCTCGCTCCAGCAGCACCTCACTCCCACAGTGTGTTCAAGACACACTACAGGACTTCCAAGAAGTGAGGTGCCTTGGTGTTGAGGACATGATGAGTCGGTCGGATAATACTGACACTAGCTTTATGCTTCAGGAGCCACGGGTCACACACAGGACCAGCTCAGACACGGCACCTGGAGAGGACCTCGTCACCTATTCCATGCTGACCCACCTTGGGCCAGCGGGTAATGAGGCACTTCTAAGGGTGATAAACGCGTCTTGGAGGACTGGCACGCTACAAACAGCCTGGAAGACGGCAATCATAACGCCAATTCCAAACCCAAAAGAACCTGGTGCCTATCGCCCCATCAGCCTGACAAGCTGTATGGGGAAGACAGCAGAGAGGATGGTACTAAACAGGCTGCTGTGGAAACTGGGCCCAATGCATGAGCATATACATGCTTACTGCAGGGGCACTGGCACAGCAAACAGTATAGCAATACTCCTCAATGCTCTCAGTGGCACACCGTCCATCGTGGTCTTTTGGATTTGGAAATGGCGTTCGAGCTGGCCAGTCCACGGGTGATATTAGACACTCTTGCTCGCAAGGGTGTAAAAGGCAAGCTGCTTTCTTGGATTGCTGACTATCTCAGTCACCGGTCTGCGAAAGTAAGATTTCAGGGTCACATATCAGAGGCCAGAATGCTGGAGAATGGCACTCCACAGGGGGGGGGGTCCTCAGCCCCACTCTGTTCAATGTACTCGTCTCCAACATTCTGGAACTACCTCTACCCAATGGGTGCAAGGTTATCTTTTATGCAGATGACCTTGCGCTTATAATTACTGGAAGGCGGCGATGCTTCAGCGCCGTAAAGACTGCATGTTGCAGATTAGAGTTAAAGATCTCCCCTACCAAATCGAAGGCCATGGCGGTGGGACTCTGGAGTGAGGGGGGAGCACCTCACCATCCAGGGCCTTGGGCTGGACTGGGTCCACCAGTTTCAGTACCTGGGGGTCTGGATTGATGGGAGGCTCACCTTTCAGAAGGAACTAACCTATCTCAAGGAGAGGCTGAAGGCGAGAACCACAGTTATGAAAGCAATGACGGGGAGGGCACTTGGTGCCACGCACCAGGTCCTTCGCGCATTCTGTGTGCAAGCAGTCCGCAATTTGGTGGACTATGCTGCTCTAGCTCTAGGTCCCCTTCACCCCCGTTTTCTCGCAAATTGACACAAAAAGGAAGCCTCATTTCTTCAGCCTGTCGCAAAAAAAAAAAAAAAAAAAATAATAATAATAATAATAATAATAATAGTAATAATAATAATATTAATAATAAACAACCCACTCATCCCCCCCCCCTACAAAAAAAAAGAATCCCTAGATGTCATCTTTACAGACATTTCACGCCGTCTGTCACAGAGAACCGTTACTCTTCACCGCGGGGGGGGGGGTATGCCCTGGGGCAGCACTTCGGCATGCAAAGGCTCTTTCCTCACCCCCTAGATATGAGGACCCTGCATGTAATGCTTTAGTCACTGGATACGATATAGTCTACTTACGAGTGAAAAGTGCGTGGAAATTATCTTTTTTAAACTTTGACTCTTCATCTTCGCTGTCTTCACGATCACTTTGATTCGTCTCCTAATCTAATTTGCGTTTCTCTTGTTTGTTGCCACCATAAGCACGACACCGAGTCCCGTTCTTAGGTACGATCTCCAGTACTATCATCCGCTAACATTATGGCGCCGTTCAAAGTACACGGGCATCACTTTTTGCGGACGGACATCAACAAGATGCTTGATCCATTCATTCTTTGTGTTTTGTGTTTAGAAACCTCGCGGGCTGCTCTACACGATCAATATTATTAACACAATATATTGTGCAATATTTGTCTCCTACATGACTATATCATTGCACAATATAGTCAAGTAAAAGATTTTAGATATCATGACAGAACACACGCTTTGATTTTTTGCTGTGCGAAACGAGTAGCACACTACTGACTCTAGCTGTTCACTCGAGTGATCAAATGAGCCACCATTATATATAAAACAAATAGAATTTAGAATGCATCAGGGTTTTTTTCCTGTCAAGAGGCGGTCATGTGTGAGATGCCAATGCCCTATTCTTGGGCTTACTAGTGATACTTCAAAATATCAATTATGTCGATGTAAGGACATCCTTGAATGTATATGGGGTTGTTGGGCTTTTGTCACACTGAATTCTTGATTCTAGGTCTATTGTTCGAGTTTCTTTTTGAGCCACATATCACAAAGAGTTCCACTAAGTTCATTGTATAATTCCAGGAGGCTTTTCTTTATTATCAATTCATTAATGGGGCTTCAGAACCAAGAGTCTTGGCTGGTCTAAATCAGAGTCTACTTTGTCTTGTTATGGGTGAAGTTGATGGGTTGTGGGACCGGGTAGACTCAGATATGGAATATCCCTTAGTGAGGTTAGAGTTTTGTGTGGATGATATTTTGTTGCTGCCTGAAGGAATTTCTCCCTGTCTTCTCTATTTTCTGTATGAGGGGGTTGCTGATTAAGTGAAACGGACTGGCTGTGGATGTACTGTGTCTTGCTGCATTGTTTCTGATCCAGGTGGTGGCAGGAGACAGGGATGACCCTTCATCCATGAGGAGCCAAGAAGAAAACATGGGTGGTGAATGGGAGTGGGTGTGTACCCTTGACTTTACTACCTCCCTTATAAGGAGTGAAGAATCCCTAGGTATATACAAAGAAGTTTTGGGTACATTTTCTAGTTCCTTCCCATGTGGAATGGGTAGAGTGGATTCTGAATAATACAAGTCATGACGGCTGATGCTGAACTGTGATATTTCCTAGTCCTCTCCTAAGATGATCCTATGTCTACAATACCTGCCTAAAATTGAGACTGGAGGCTTCTAGAGATCACCAACTCCTGCCCCAACCATCATGCACTATTGCTATGGTTGTTAGCAGGAAGAACAAAGTTGTTGATAATTAGTGGGAGAGGAGATTGATGGTGACAATATACTATAATTTTCAGCTACTTTCTTCACTCTTGGCAACTCTCATAGAGCATTACTTGATGATGGGGCAATATCCAGTCCTTAAATTTCGTATTGAGATCTTGCTCTTTTCATTTTAGTAAGGAGACAAGGTGGAGCAAATTGCAGGACCTTGAAACAGGATTCATGACAGATACAGGATACTTGGGAGTTATCCTTTACTCCATGATTATACATGCTTCATTTTATTTACATCATAAATTTAACCACTTTGGTGCAATGACCCTATGTAGGCATCATGAGGCATGAAAGGATACACAGGGATGCCGGCGTTGGAGTGTTTATTTTATAATTTTTTTTGTAGTTGTACACAAGTTACTCCGGGATTCTGTGAATGGGTTTGATCATATTTTTTGTTTATTATTACTCAAGGTAAAAGAGATTGAGTAATACAGTAGTGACTCTATATTTCATATTGCGAGTAGTGTGACGCATCGTTCATATGGTACCTGATGCTGCACACGAGAATTTGACTCGTAATAAAGTGGTTAATATAGACGATTTATATCTATAAACAACATCACAGTATTTCTGTAAATAATATTTTCATTGTTTTATAAGCTATATTTATCATATTTTCACAGATTAACAAGGTGAATATATACTGTGGCAAAAGTAACAATACTAAAATGCTTAAAAAATAAAGCTTTATAATTCACATACATTCTCACTGATGAAATACAAAGATGAGGGTCCTATCACCCAAATATTAAAACAAGACAATTCAAAAGTCTAACAAAAATGCCTTTTGATTTGCCCCACCCTAAAAACTTTTAAGAAACAAACCAAGATCACAATATTGATACTATTGGTACTGTTAAGCATCCTACTAGTGGTCATGTGGCACGTAAACAAATTGGTTAACAACTTTTCTTGGCTACCTCCTTTCTATGGAGGAAGAAGCCTTTTGGTACCAATACTTTCAATGAAGATGGGGGGTGAGTGGAGAATGGTTGTATTTACCTAACTAGTATACAGGAAATGAGCAATGCTCATTAGGTCACGTCTCCTATTCTTACACACCTGGACTCAAATTTGTGTACAGTTCCAACTTAATCTATATCTTTGATTTCCAATTATCATATTTAGGAAGGGAGGAGGGTGGAATATATAGGAAATGAAATGGATGGGAGTGGTTTCTATGCCTTTTCTTTTTGGCTACCCCCCGTGTAGGGGGAAAAAGCCTTTGGTACATGTATGTATGTAGATTTGAACTTGTGTATTGTTTGAGCTACTCCACATATTTATATATCTATTTGGAAAATTGTATTTCTTAATATCCTTTCGACATGTGGTCTTTCTTAATTTACTTCTATGACCTCTTAAAGCTCTCCCATCTTTAATCAGGTTATCTCTATCAATGCAATCTATCCCTGTTAGTGACCTGAATCATGTCACCTCTTCGATCTTCCAAAGTTGGCAGACCCAGTACTTTTAGTCTTTCCTCATATAGTTCATCTGCCAGGCTGGGAACCTGTTTAGTTTCTGCCCTGTGTATTCTCTCAATCTTGCTTATACCCTTCACTCTGTATGTGGACCTTACTACTGACGCATATACTGATGCTATGATGCATGGGATTAGGTGGGGTAGGGAGTGGTTACATGTGAATGTTATTTTGACAACCCCAAGGGATTTCTCCCATTTTTTTTTTTTTCCCTCTTCTTCTTTTCCCTTGGCATGAGGGGACGGACAGTAGGGTTTGCTGATTAAATGAACCGACCTTCCTGTGGATGTGCTGTGTCTTGCTGCAATGCTTCTGACCCAGGGCAGTGGGAGAGATGCAGTGATTATCGGTCATCCAGGTGGAACCGAGAAAAGAGGGAGGGAGGGGTTGTGAATAACATACTGACAATTTAAACATGTGGGTCTATTTATATATCAAGAGCTTCTTTCCCCCTTATATGGGATGTAGCCAGTCAAGACATGTGCCTACTCCTACCCATTCCACTCCTATCTTAGCTCCTTGTAGAGTATTACAGGTAATACATTAAAATTCATTTCTTTATTATTTATTACATTCAAGGGATGCTCACTGGCCAAGCAGCTTAAAGCACCACTACACATGGTTCAGCATTTTGATTCATCTTGTCCTATATAAAGGGTGGCTGTCAAAGCACAATAATTATCATTAAAAAAAATAATAATAATAAATAAAAATAAAATAAATAAATCAATCAAATGTATGATCATTATGGAAAGAAGGCCCCTACAATTCCCTAACAATACACTCTAGTTATATTCAGAAGCATTGTGCACTGAGAGCAAATTCAAAACTAGTTAGCACAGACTTACGAAAACCACGGTGGACCACCTTTGGTAGGTGACTACAACCATCTGCTTTTCTTACCAAAACAGAAATTGACTCTACTACAGTTGCTGATTATATGGTTTGCAATTTTCAGATGTCACCAAATTACAGCCTTTTCTCATTTCTTTTTCTTATAACGATATGAGTGGGCAAGAGGAGCAAGAGACTGCTGTTTTTACAGACCAGAATGATAACACTGATACAGGGTAAAATAACTAAAAAGTATGACAAAAGTTCACAAATTTCAAGAGGTAAAAGGAGTACAAGAAATGAAAGAACCTGTTTGGATTATCTGACAACTTATCTTCCAGGTATATATTTTAGATTCAGAATGTCACTTAAGTTCATCAAGTCAAGCTACTTCTTCAGTATTAACTGGTGGCGAGTCAGTGAGGATCTCAGATTCTTCACTAAGATTTACTTCACTTAACTTGCTCCTAATCCTCTTGAAGAAGGTAATTATAATTTCACGCTCCTGCCAAAACTGGAAAGAAAAGAAATGCAAATGAAAATCAATTCCATGGCATACACAGCTACTAACTTAACAGAAAACACTGATGAAATACTGGTGTAAACTAATATGGAAAAGCATACAAATACCAAAAGACCATATAAGGAAGGTAGCTGCCAAGGCACTCACTCCTCACCCATCAACTTAGCAATTCAACATCTAGTTTCCCCAGCTCCTTGTGAAGGGAATCCAAATTATTAATACTGTTGCCATGAGTTTCATTATCAGGAAACAATCCTTGGGGGGAGGAGGGGGGAGAAGGAGGAGGAGGAGGAGCTGCAGCAGCAGCAGCAGAAGCCACAGCCAGGGGATTGGGGTGAGTGGAGACTGGGTGTGTATGAAAGATATTTTGAGATTTTCTCTCGGTCTTCTCTCTTTTCTATGTCTGTCAAGCAATGAAGCGAAGGGTCAGTCAGGGAATGGGGGGGGGGAGTGGTTGTGTGGATGACATTTTGATGCAGCCAGAAGAGATTCCTCCCCATCTTCTCTTATTTTCCACATGTGAACCTAAATACTTCGGACTATCCACTTCCTCTAGCAGTGGTTCCCAGCATGGGGAGCATACCCCACAATGGGTCAATTTTATTCTTAAGTTGGGCAATTTGAGAATGTGTTATCAACAATGAATTTTTATTCTTGTGAGTCTCTGTGAGTATGAGACAGTGTGCAAGTTAACACATACTGTGCATGTACAGTATGCATATGCAAAATATTTGTATTTACATAATTGTATACATGAAAGGAGCAGCACGACTCGGTGGCGCAGTTGGTAGAGTCTCCGACTTTCACTACGGCGGTCCAAGTTTGAATCCTGACCAGGGCTGAAATAATTTCAGTATCGTTGCGCTTCGAGTCGTTACTCCAATTCTTGTGGGCGGGGAGTTGGGGGTGTGTGTGTGCGTGTAAGGTCACAGCATTACCCATAGATCGGTCATACGAGCTCTGAGCTCTCCTCCAGGAGGGAAATAGCTGTCGATCACGAGTCCAACACGTGATTCAAAGACCATGGTGAATACTTGTTGGGTACATTCTCTTTCTAAAATATCTTGACTCAAATTCTTGTACAGTTCAAACTTAATCTATATCTTTGATTTCCAATTATCATCTCTAGATTTGAACTTGTGTATTGTTTGAGCTTGGGCTATATCACTTTTTAAGCTATTCCAATATTCATATATCTATATGGAAAACTATGTTTCTTCACATCCTTAAGACATTGGTCTTCCTTAATTTACTTCCATGACCTCTTAAAGCTCTCCCATCTTTAATCAGATCTCTTCCATCAAAGCAATCTATCCCTTTAGTGACCTGAAGACTGTAATCATATCACCTCTTCCTCTTTGATCTTTCAAAGTTGGCAGACCAAGTACCTTTAGTCTTTAATCATATGGTTTATCTGCCACTGCTCATTCTTCACTCCTCTCATGATTTTTGTATCATCTGCAAACATATTGGCATAGCTTGTTGTTCTTTCCATGATGTCATTAACATAGACAAGAAACGTTATTGGTGCAAGCACTAAACCTTACCTAGTTGTATTTTGGGGGAAGGGGAGCTACGCTCGTGGTGTCCCACCTTTGTATCTCGCAGTGTCTAGTATGCTTTTAAACTCATGAATGGTTTTTGCGCACACTATTTCCTTGTAAGTGAAGAGATAGGTAAATGTGTAGTGGAGTGGAAGGAGGTTTCCTCAAGGATAATGTGGATGAAGGTGAAACTGGGAAAGGAGATGTGGGTCTTTGTAAGTGCATATGGACCTGGCAGTGAGAAGAGTGTAGAAGAAAGGGAGGCCTTTTGGATAGATTTAAATGAGTGCATAGAGGATTTAGGGAGAAATGTCAATGTAATAGTACTGGGAGACCTTAATGCTAGGGTAGGAAATGGTCCAATTGATGGAGTGGTTGAGAAATGTGGAGTTCCAGAAAAGAATCGTAGTGGAGAGTTGATGGTGAAAATGTGTCTAGAAAGAGAGTTGATGATAGCAAATACAGTATTTCGGAAGAAAGCCAAGCATAAGTACACATGGGAGAGGGTGGTGGATGGAAGGGTGGTAGATAGAGCATTGATGGATTATGTAGTGGTAAATAGGACTATGATAGGAAGAGTTAAGGATGTACATGTGCTAAGGGGAGAGGGTGGGGGAATATCAGATCATTTTTTGGTGGAAGGTAAGTTGAGAGTGGAGGATAGATGGAGAAAGAGGAAAGGGACAAAAGGTAGGGAGGTGCTTAGAGTGAACTCTTTAAATGAAAAGGAAAAGGAGAAGGAGTACAAGAAGAAGCTGAAGGAGGAGTGGGAAGGAGTGAAGGATAGAGTAGAACTAGGTGTGGAGGAGGAATGGGGATGGTTCAAGGAGGGAGTCAAAGTGTGCAAGGATGGTGTGTGGAACAAGAAGGACAGGAGGTAATAGAAGGAAAGGTAGTGAATGGTGGGATGAGGAAACAAAGAAGGTTGTAGAAGAGAAGAAGTGAGCTTTCACAGATTGGTTACAAAATAGGATGAGGGAGTCATATGAGAGGTGAAAAGAAAAGAGAAGTAAAGCAAAAGGTAAAGGAGGCAAAGAGGAGAGCAGATATGAAGTGGGATAAGAGTATGAAAGAAAATTTTGAAAATAATAAAAAGATGTTTTGGAAAGAAATTAAGAGAGAAGCGGAGGCGAATCAAGTAGAGAAGAAAAGGTAAAAGGTGCAGATGGAGAGATGATAATGGAAGAGAAGGCAGTAAGGGGAAGATGGGCAGAATATTTTAGGGAGTTGCTAAATGTGAAGGAGGATGGGGGGAAAGATAGTTGCAGTGGGAAATGCTAAGAAAATGACCGTGATGAGTGAGGAAAATGGAGGAGAAATAAGGAAGGATGAAGTGAAGGCAGTTGTTAAGATGATGAAAGCAGGTAAGGCACCTGGTCTGGATGGATGCCATGCAGAATATCTAAAAAAAGGAGGTACAGTGATGGTGGACTGGCTGGTGAGGTTATTTAATGTTTGCTGGAGAGAGGGTAGAGTGCCGGAGGACTGGAGGAGTGCCTGTATAGTTCCACTTTACAAGGGAAAAGGGGACAAGTGTCAATGTAGTAGTTTCAGAAGTATTAGCTTGTTAAGTGTAGTTGGGTAGGCTTATGGGAGGATCTTGATTGAGAGGATTAGGAGAGGAACAGAGGGAGTAATTGGTGAGGAACAGTGTGGATTTAGGACGGGTAGAGGTTGTGTAGATCAGATCTTTGTGGTAAGACAAATATGTGAGAAAGCTATAGGAAAGGGGAAGAATGTTTTTTGGGCTTTTATGGATCTGGAAAAGGCTTACGATAGGGTAGACAGAAAGACACTGTGGGAGGTTATGCAGATATAAGGGGGCTTTGGGGAAGAGGGGAATGTCTGTTGAGGAAGGACGGAAGAGGACAGAAGACAGGGGTGAATGGAGAATGGTTGTATATGGAAGATGTTGTGATGCATGAGGTGAAATGGGCGGGGGGATGAGGGGTGAGGTAGTATGTGTGAGCAAATTTTGACGCAGCCCAAAGGGATTTCTCCCTGTCTTCTCCTTTTATGCATAGGGGGATGGAGAGGGGGGGTCGCTGATTTAATGAAGCGGCCTTGCTGTGGATGTGCTGTGTCTTGTGACACTGCTTCTGACCCAGGGCAGTGGACAAGGTGCAGGGATGACTCGTCATCCAGGAGGTGCTAAGATAAGAGGGAGGGTGGAGGGGTGTGGAGTGTATTCAGGGATGGAATGGGTGGGAATGATTTTATGCCTTTTTGGCTACCTCCCTTGTAAGGGGGAAAAAGCCTTGGTATATGTATGTATGTATGTATTTCCTTGTCCAGTTTGTTCCAAGTGTCTACCACTCTATGTGGAAAACTGTTTTTCTTCAGATCTCTTTTGTAGCTATGTTTTTTTATTTTCTTTCCATGTCCTCTTGTGCTTCTCCTGTCCCAGTTTAACAAGTCCTCTCTATCAAGTATTTCTGTGCCTTTCATGATTCTGTAGATGGTCAGTAGGTCACCTCTCTCTGGTGGTGCTCGACTTATTAGTGCTTTCCAGTTTGTAATCTTATCCTTTACTACTGTCATAGTGTGTCTTTCCTTCAAAAAATCTTTAATCCATTCTAATAGTTTGCCTCTCAGTCCTTCAACATGCTCCAATTTCCACGTAAGTTAACTGTGAGGTACTTTATCAAATGCCTTTTCTAGGTCCAGGCACACACAGTCCACCCACCTTTCTCTCTTGCAGCATATCACTCTCGAATAAAAGCTTAACCCCTTCCATACGGTGAAGGCGTCATGAGGAGCAAGTGGGTACGCGAGGATGCCGACGTTAGTGTCTTGATTATATTTATTGTAGTCGTACCTGCGTGACCCCCATACTCTGTAAACTGGCTTCATCATATTTTCTATGGTTATTAAAATTCACGGGTGAAAGAGAACGAGTGATAGAGCAGTGACTTTATTTTTTAAAATGCGAGTATTATGACGCAACATCGCACGTCTGGCAGCATTAGCTGCCAGACGTGCGGTGTTGCATCATAATACTCGCATTATAAAAAATAAAGTCACTGCTCTATCGCTCGTTCTTGGTTAAAAGGTTCAACACACGTGATCTTCTGGATTTGAAGCCAAATTGACTTTCCGTCAGAATGTTCATCTTTTGAAGATATTTAGTCCATTGATCTTTCACAATCCTTTCACATAATTTCACTATTGTGCTGGTTAGTGATACTGCCCTATAATTTAGTAGTATTTCCTCGTTTCCGCCTTTGTGAATTGGCACCACATTTGCCCTTTTCCAATCAAGTGGCACAATGCCTTCTTTCAATGAACAAGTAACAAGACTGGATCTTGTCCACGAGTTGTTTCCTACATTCTTTAAATATCCAGTGTGAGATCCTGCCAGGTCCTGAGGCTTTTGTCACTTCCAATGATCCAAGGAGATTGAGCACTTCTCTCACTTATGTTTATATCTGCTAAACATGGTTTTCTGAATGGGATGGATGGATCGAGTGAGGGGTGGGCAGGCTTGAGTAAAAGGGTGATGTCTGTTGAACAGGGAAGGGAGAAGGAGAGAGTTAGGCGAGAGTAAAGAATGGTTATGAATGGACTATAAATTGATGTGGTACGAAGGGATTTCTCCTCGTCTTTATTTTCGCACAAGGGGATGACGGAGGGAGGGCTGCCACGTAAATGTAGTGACTGGCCCTCCTTTGGATGTGCTGTGTCTTACTGCATTGCTCCTGACCCAGGCAGTGGGCAGGGATGATCCCTCATGCACATGGAGCTAAAATAAAGGGGAAACAAATGGGAATGGGATGGGTGGGGGTGGCTGGTTACCTTCCTTGTGATGATGATATGGTTTAACATCACAAACTCCTCTCATCGAAAGGCTAGGATGGTGCCCCTCGCAGAGGGCTTTGTAGCATGGAATTTAATTAAACATGCCCTCGGTTCAACTTTGCCGGTGGCAGGATTCGAACTGCCATCCCCTCGACCTTCACCGCAAGTAACGACACCCTAACCGACTCAGCCAGCAAGCTTCCCTTGTAAGGGTATATAGATTTGATGGAATACATAACTACACCTATGAGTGGGCCACAAGGACAACTGCTGGTTGTGGTGCTAGATTTTGGTAGGTAAAATATGGGACAAAATTTAATTACAATACTAACCTGTGTGATATAAACACTGATAAGAGCAATGCCTCCAAAAATTTCCATCAGTCTCCCTCTTGCAAAAATTCCAATAGCACCCACAAGAACAGGAATAAATTCAATGGTGCTGACCAGTAAGACCTGTTAAACAAACAAGATTACATTAGTAACATCTAAGACAATCACCCTAAATTTGCTATGAATAAAGAAAAAACAACTGACCAGTTAGTGCATGTATTAAATCTTTAATATGCTTGTGGGACCAATGATGGGTAGTACGTGGCAATTCTGAGATGCAATAAATTGTTGTCTGTAGGAGTAAACAAGTAGCCCCACACCCAACGAGGGTCAAGCAATATTTTTGGCAAAATTAGTTTTCTTGCACAAAATAGTAGCCACAAGCATGATCTATTATATCAAGTTAGAAATATCCCTTAGTGCATTAAGTATGGTTTCATTTGTATTTCTACAGCAAGTCATTTCAGCCTTATGCACCAGTGAAGCAGAAAATTGTGTGATTAAATTTTTTCATCATTATTATTATTGCTATTATTATTCCTATCAATGGTTTATTCTCATGTTGTGTACTATTAATAACAAGATAATGATTACCAAATCACAAACTATTTATACAGGAGATGCATATAATTTTCAACAAAAGACACTGTAAATTCAAAATTTAATTTCAGAAATTAAATGGGAAAAAAAAAAAAAGATATATGTATATATATATATTAGTATATTTTGGCAGTAAATTTTCTTGTAAACATGTCTTGTTAAAGACCAATGCTAAATCAGTTTCAACTAAGAAAATAGTTGAAACTGATTTAGCATTGGTCTTTAACAAGACATATATATATATATATATACGCACACACACATACATACACTCCTTTCCCACCACTGTTCTCCTCCTTACTTCCTTGTTTCTCACTATCCAGCCTAGTAACCCCTATCATACTTCTCAGGCACCTCATCTTGAACACATTCAAACTCCTCCTCTCTTATGTTCCACGTTTCTGCCCCCATACAGTGCTGCCAGCACAATCACTCCTTCATACAATCTTCTCTTAGCATCCATTCCCAAATGTCTTTCTCATTACACTTTTTAATCCTCCAAGCCATTTACTTGCTTTTCTCAATCTACATTCTACCTCCACCCCCTTTCCTACCACATTCACACCCAAATATCTAAAGGTATCCACTTCCTCTAGTCTCTCTCCCTTAATACTCACTTCTAATTTGCTGCAATCCTCACCCCTTGTACATCTCATCACCTTACTTTTACCCATATTTATCTTCAACTTCCTTCTTTCACACACCTTACCAAACTCTGTCACTAACTTCATTAATCCATCCTCTGATCCTGCTACAAGTGCAGTGTCATCAGCAAACAACAACTGGGTTATCTCCCACTATTCTCCATTTTCTTTAACCATCTCCAATCCCTGACCCATTACCCTTGCATTTACCTCTTGCACAACCCCACCCGTATATAAACTGAACAGTCGAGGCAACATAACACATCCCTGGTGAAGTCCCACCTTTATCTCAAACCAATCACTCTCTCCATTTCTAATTCTAACACATTCTTTACTACTTTTGTAAAAACTTGACTGATCTCTACAGCTTTCCTCCTATCCCATATATCTGCAATACCTCCTACAGTGCCTTCCTGTCTACCCTGTCATAAGCCTTTTCCAAATCCATAAAGCCCCCCATAAAAACATCCTTATCTTTTCCTAAGGCTTCCTCACATATGTCTTACCACAAAAATGTGATCCACACAACCTCTACTTGCCCTAAACCCACACTGTTCTTCAATTACTCCCTCTGTTGCTCTCTTAATCCTATCTATGAAAACCTTCCCAAAAGCCTTCCCAACTACTCAACAAACTGATCCCTCTGAAGCTACTACTCACACTTGTCCCCTTTTCCCTTATAAAGCAGAACTATACAGGCATTTCTCCAGTCCTCCAGCACTCTACCCACTTTTAGACAAAAATTCATCATCAGCCAGTCCACCATTACTGTACCTCCCTTTTTTAGATACTCCACATGACACCCATCTAACCCAGTTGCCTTGACTACTTTTTATCACTTTAATAACAGCTTTCACCTCATCTTTTCTAATTTCTTTTCCATCCTCATTCAACATTCATTCACATCATCTTAGTGCCCCCAACTACGACCAACTTTCCCTCCCTATCCTCCTTCACATTTAGCAACTCCCTACAATACTCTGCCCATCTTTCTCTTACTGCCACCTCTTCTATTATCATCTCTCCATCTGCACCTTTTACTTCATCTTCTCTACTTGATTTGCCTCCCCTTCATTTCTTAACTTCCAAAATATTTTTTATTACTTTGATGACCAGGAGGTGCCAAGATAAGAGGGAGGTGGAATATGTAGGGGATGGAATAGGTGGGAGTGGTTTCTATGCTTTTGTTTTTTGGCTACCTCCCTTGGAAGGGGGAAAAAAGCCTTTGGTATATGTTTATATTACTTTCAAAGTTTTCTGTCACACTCTTACCCTATTTTACACCTGCTCTCCCTTTTCCCTCCTTTATCTTATGTTTTATTTCTCTTTTTTTCTTTATACCTCTGATATGTTTCTCTCATCCTATTTTACCTTCTTTGCTTCATCATTCTCTACCCTTCTATTTCATCCCATCATCCTTGTTCCACACACCATTTTTGCACATCTTGTGACTCCCTCCTTGAAACATCCATTTCCTCCACTCCTAATTTTACTCTATCTCTCACTTCCTCCCACTCTTCTCCCAGCTTCTTCTTGTACTCCTCATTCAAGCAATTCACTCTAAGCACCTCCCTAACTTCTGTCCTTTTCCTTTTTCTCCATCTATCCTCCATTCTAAATTTACTTTCCACCAAAAAATCTGATATTCCCCCACTCACTCCCCTAAGAACATGTACATCCAGAACTCTTCCTACTCTTCTCCTGGGCACCACCCTCTCCAGTCTTTCCTCTTCCCACCCGCTCTATCATATATATATATATATATATATATATATATATATATATATATATATATATATATATATATATATATATATATATATATATATATATATATATATATATAAAATTTTAAGTAGACCATTAATAATGCATGCATTGTTAAAGTCAACAGCTTTGATAGCATTATTCTGTTTATAGAAAAGAAATTCTATAAACAGAATAATGCTATCACAGCTGTTGACTTTAACAATGCATATATATATATATATATATATATTAATATTAAAAGAAAGGCAAATTTTCTTTCATCTCATGAAGTTAGATTTCCATGGAGCATAGGCTCTTATTTGATCAATCAGGATTTGTTGCTTTGATCTTTTCTGTACTGGGTGACCCATTTCCTGGCTGCTGCTGGAAATTTTTATTTATCAATGACAGTTCCCCCAAGGTAGGAAATTGCCTATCATCTATATCAAATGGCCACTTCCTTACAAGGTGTCAACAACCAATATTTGCATCACTCCCCTCCAATGAAGCAGCCATGGGCATCAGAAAGAAGTGTTTAAGCTCATACCACATGATTTCCTTATTTGTGGCATCCACTGTGATTTACCACAGCCTTGGATCGTGTCAAACTCATGATCCAAGACTTTGGTGAATCATAGTGGACATCACAAAAAAGCAAATGTGAATGGCCAAAGCTGCAAACTGCAAACCTACAAATATTGGGAAGAAACCACTTAATACTAAATCAGCAAATCTTGAATTAAAACCCGACACTTAATTACTTTCAAATACTCACTTGGAATGAAGTTGCATACACTTTACGTGTGATAACCTCGTATAATACAGCACTTAGGGACCTTGATATCAGGGAACTGGACATTGATACAAGGAGTACCTTGGACCAAACTGCGTACCACCAGTATGATGACGCAATTAAACTCAGCGACACAATAGATACAAACTGCAGGAGGAAAAAAAATTAGTCAATATACATTTTTTCACCAAATACAGCTCATTTTTAAATCATGAGGCCTGTCTATCTCCTCTTTTGCAAAGACAAATTTCATAATCCTAACAAAATTCAGAGAATGGGGCCACTCCTTAGCAGAAAAAGATAATTCCATGTGGATGTGCTGTGTCTTGTGACACTGCTTCTGACCCAGGGCAGTGGACAGGATGCAGGGATGACCCGTCATCCAGGAGGTGCCAAGATAAGAGGGAGGGAGGAGGGTGGAGGGGAGTGGAATATGTAGGGAATGGAATGGATGGGAGTGGTTTCTATGCCTTTTTCTTTTAGGCTACACCCTGTGTAAGGGGGAAAAAGCCTTTGGTATATGTATGTATAAAATTAGTCACTATAACTAGAATATCCTCATGGGAATCTAAAACTTACCACAAGGATTCTTTGATCCTCTTCTCTTTGAAATCATACATACATACATACATATACCAAGGCTTTTCCCCCCTTTCAAGGGAGGTAGCCAAAAAGGGGAAGGCATAAAATCACTCCCACCCATTTCATCCCTAAATACACTCCACACCCCTCCCACCCTCCCTCTCCTTTGAAATCATAAATTTACATATACTGTATTCACAAAATTTAAATAGCACAAGCTGGAGCCATACACTATTGTAAAAATGAGTTAAAGCATTTTAAAAAGTAAGACGTATGGTGGGGATTAGGATGGATAGAGTGAGAAATGTAGGGGCAACACAGAACAAGTGAGTGGGAAGAAACGTGGTAGATATGTAGGGAGGAGGAGGAGGAGGAGAATAAGAAGGAGAACAAGGAGAACAAGGAGAAGTAGAAGAACAAGAAGGAGAAGGAGAAGAACAAGAAGAAAGGGAAGAATAAGAAGAAAGAGGAGAAAGAAGAGAGAAGAAAAAGAAGCAGCAGAAATAGAAAATAGAGAAAAAGGAGAAGGAATAGGAGGAGGAGGAGGAGGAGAATAACGAGGATAAAGAGGAGACAAAGTAGAAAAGAAAAAGAAAATTACAGAAACACACATTAAACCAAAAATTGCCTGCAAGCTCCATTTTAAATCTGAGGGAATTTTTACATAAAAACCAATATTAGCATATCTTGAAGCACAGCTGAAATATACCAATTTCACTCACTGGTCCATGGAAATAGTAATTCATACATACATACACCAAGGGCTTTTCTGCCTTACAAGGGAGGCAGCCAAAGTCAAAAGGCATAATTCCACTCCCACCCATTTCATTTCTACACACTCCACTCTCATTCGCCATCACTCCCTTCATCTTTTCTTGGCTCCTCCTGGATGACGAGTCATCCCTGCATCTCGCCCACTGCCCTGGGTCATAATGCAGCAAGAGAAAACACATCCACAGCAAAGCCGCTGCATTTAATCAATGACCCCCCCCTCTCCATCTCCTCATGCAGAAAAATAGAAGACGGAGAGAAATCCCTTTACTCTGTCAAAACATCATTCACACATAAGCACTTCCTAATCCCCCCATCCCCCACCCACTCCCTTCCATGCATCATAGCATCATCCATACACAACCATTCTCCAGTCATCCCTATCTTTTGTCTTCTCCCTTCCTTCGTCAGCAGACATTCCCCTCTTTCTCAATGCCCCTTTTACCCCATCCATCCATCTCATCCTCAGGTGCCCCCTTCTGTTCACTCAAACCACCTCTGCCTTCCACACTTCTTTTACCAATTTTTCTTCACTCATTTATTTCATGTGTCCAAACAATACAGTTTCATGAACCCCATCTCCCACTTCCTTTTCCACCTCTGCTCTCTTCCTCACCTCATTTCCCATGTTCTCCCCTAAGAACAGGTGTATCCAGAACTCTATCTATTCTTCTCCTGGGTACCACTATATAGTCCATAAAGCCCTATCTACCATTCTTCCATCCACCACACTCTCCCATGTGTAGTTATACTTGATTTTTTTCCTAAACGCCATGCTAGCCATCATTAAATCTCTTTCTAAACACATCTATAACTCTCCAGTACAAATTTTCTCCTGGCATTCCACACTTTCCAACCACTCCATTTATTGGCTCACCTCCTACTCTATCATTAAGATCTCCCAATACCACTACATTAACATTTCTCCCTTAACTTCTATCCACTCATTTAAATCCAAAAAGCCTCCCTTTCCTCTAACACTTCTCACTACCAGGCCTAGATCTATCCTCCGTCCCTTTTTTGTTGCCTTTGATGACAAGTAGGAACACTTGGTGATGGTATTCTTTCTCCCCTACCACAGGGTTTGGCAACAATGGAAATGTATGTTCAAAGAAGTGGTACAGGACAATATCAAGAGTGGAGGGGACAGCATAACAGAGGGACAGTCACAGTATAATAAAACAGCATAACTTCTCTATGAATAGAGATTCCCTCTAACACTGACAAAATGATGTGTGGCTCTGGTCCATAGGGTCACCATTCATAATAACTACTATGAAATACCAAAAGTTAACCGAGTACTCACCAGTGAGATCAAGTGGGAGTGAATTTTCTTCTTTGTATTCAAACTTCCAGAATGAGAACTTTGCAGCTGCTGGGTTAATCCCTCCACATTTACAGACAAATTTTCCAGGTTCTTCTTCATCACCTCAAGCAATGAACATATTGAACCATTTGGTTTAACAACAAGAAGGATTAGGTGGACAAGATGCACAATGGTCAGAACGAGTGAAAATGTAAAGACTGCATCTGAATAAATAAATTCATGGTAAATACTTGAGATAAAGTAGGGAGAATTCACCACGGCCAAGCAACCACAAACAACCGTTAAGAGGAAGCTGCTAAGAATTGCCTGCAATGATGAGAAAAAAGTGATGTAGATAAAAATATTTCAATAAATAAATAATTTCTTTCATGAAAATAAACATGAATTTCATACTTACAAATGCTCTATGAAGTGATCCAAAGTAGACGCTTAACAGGGATTGACCATTCACCACAATACAAGTGCCAATGGCTACAACAGAGAAATAAAAACTCCAAGGTGGGCACTGATGACAAGTGTAGCGTGTAAGATGCCACAACATATCTGATGCAAAGGCATCTATGAGATATCCACTCAGAACCTGAAAAGAAGGAACACAAGTATATATAAGGAGAAAAAAAGTAAATAAAATCACAATAAACAAAGTGACATTTCAATGAACATCTACTTACTGTTCTTGCCGTGAAGAAAATAGAGTTCAGGGAAAAAAGTTCTTTTAAATTAAGAGTTATCCAAGTATTCTTCCTCCATTTCAGATGTATTATATCGAGGACTACCTGTAGGAAAACAATTTTTTTTTAATAATTATATATGAAAAAAAAATTAAATTATAGAAAATTTATAATAAGAGAGGAAGAGAGATGGAGCTTGAATGTGTTTGAGATGAAGTGTCTGAGAAATATGATAGGGGTTACTAGGTTAGATAGAGTGAGAAATGAGGAGGTGAGGAGGAGAACAGGGGTGGAAAGGGAGTTGGGAGATAGGGTTGATGAAAGAGTATTAGGATGGTTTGGACACATGGAAAGAATGAGTGAAGAAAGACTAGTAAAGGAGGTATGGAAGGCAGATGTGGAGGGAGTGAACATGAGGGGACATCCTAGGATGAGATGGATGGATGGGGTGAAGGGGGCTTTGGGGAAGAGGGGAATGTCTGTTGAGGAAGGACGGGAGAGGACAGAAGACAGGGGTGAATGGAGAATGGTTGTATATGAAAGATGTTGTGATGCATGAGGTGGAATGGACGGGGGGATGGGGGGTGAGGTAGTGTGTGTGAGCAAAATTTTGACGCAGCCCGAAGGGATTTCACCTCCGTCCTCTCCTTTATATGGGGGGACGGAGAGGGGGGGGGTCGCCGATTTAATGAAGCAGCCTTGCTGTGGATGTGCTGTGTCTTGCGACACTGCTTCTGACCCAGGGCAGTGGACAGGGTGCAGGGATGACCCGTCATCTGGGAGGTGCTAAGATGGGAGGGAGGGTGGAGTGTTTTTGGGGATGGAATGGGTGGGAATGATTTTATGCCTTTTCCTTTTTGGCTACCTCCCTAGTAAGGGGGAAAAAGCCTTGGTATATGTATGTATGTATGAAAAGAAACATGAATCTAGTCATAATTCATAAACATTTATATCTGCTGCCTCAAATGTCTGTAGCCTGACTTGGCAACTAGTATGTATTTACCTAATTTTAGTTAGGAGGAACACCCATGTGGTCCAGTCTCCTATTCCCTAATTTTTCATCATACCTAACCTTGTCCACGTACAGTTCCAGCTTAACCTCATCAATACGAGTCAAATATTCGTGCACACACCAGGTTGATGTGCGATGATGCATCACAATACATACATACATACACCAAAGGTGTATGGGGGGGTAGCCAAAAAGAAAAAGGCATAGAAACCACATGCATTACAAAATATAAAGTTACTGTTGTTATACCCATTCTCTTTAACTCTGAATAAATATATTACAAAACTTGATCAAGCCTATTCACAGAATACAGGGGTCAATCAGCTACAACTACAAAAAAATATATAACCAGGAAGTAAATGCTGGCATCCTCGTATACCTAACTCGCGGCTCATGACTGGGACAAGAGAAGCACAAGAGGACATGGAAAGAAAATAAAAAAACATAGCTACAGAAGAGATCTGAAGAAAAACAGTTTTCCACATTGAGTGGTGGACACTTGGAACAAACTGGACAATGAAATAGTGTGTGCAAAAACCATTCATGAGTTTAAGAGCAAACTAGACACTGCGAGATACAAAGTCGGGACACCACGAGTGTAGCTCCCCTTCCCACAAAATACAACTAGGTAAATACATAGGCATTGTCATATTCAAGAGGTTAATCTATATCTTGAATTTCCAATTACTGTATTTATGCATCTATATGGAAAAATGCAGATTGAGAGAAGTGAGTAAATGCCTTGGTGGATTAAAAAGTGTATTGAGGAATAGACTTTTGGGAATGGATGCTAAGAGGAGACTGTATGAAGGAGTGATTGTGCCAACAGCACTCTATGGAGCAGAAACATGAAACATAAGAGAGGAAGAGAGAAGGAGTTTGAATGTGTTTGAGATGAGGTGTCTGAGAAGTATAATGGGGGTTACTAGGTTAGATAGAGTGAGAAATGGGGAGATGAGGAGGAGAACAGGGGTGGAAAGGGAGTTGGGAGATAGGGTTGATGAAAGAGTATTAGGATGGTTTGGACACATAGAAAGAATGAGTGAAGAAAGACTAGTAAAAGAGGTATGGAAGGCAGATGTGTAGGGAGTGAACATGAGGGGACGTCCTAGGATGAGATGGATGGATGGGGTGAAGGGGGCTTTGGGGAAGAGGGGAATGTCTGTTGAGGAAGGACGGCAGAGGACAGAAGACAGGGGTGAATGGAGAATGGTTGTATATGGATGATGTTGTGATGCATGAGGTGGAATGGGTGGGGGAATGGGGGGTGAGGTAGTATGTGTGAGCAAAATTTGATGCAGCCCAAAGGGATTTCTCCCCGTCTTCTCCTTTTATGCATGGGGAGATGGAAAGGGGGGGTCGCCGATTTAATGAAGCAGCCTTGCTGTGGATGTGCTGTGACTTGCGACACTGCCTCTGACCCAGGACAAGGTGCAGGGATGACCCGTCATCCAATAGGTGCTAAGATGGGAGGGAGGGTGGAGGGGAGTGGAGTGTATTCAGGGATGGAATGGGTGGGAATGATTGTATGGCTTTTTCTTTTTGGCTACCTCCCTTTGTAAGGAGGAAAAAGCCTGTGCAAAGATGGTGCTGAATCTGCTGAACAACCAGAGGGAATGATAAGTGCAAGTGTGTCAGGACATCCTTGAGCATCTTAAAATCAAACTAGACTTGCTAGGGAGAGTTATCACCAGTGATGAGTCATGGATCTTTGAGTACGACTGAGACCAAATGCCTGAGCCTTCAGTGGAAGTGTCCAAAGTTATCACAGCTGAAGAAAGCAAGCCAGTCAAATTCATGCTGATTGCATTCTTCAATGTGAGGGTGCACTGTCCACTTTAAGTATTTGCCATGGGACCAGACAATCAACCAACATGTCTACAAAGGGATACTGTGGCATTTGCTTTGCTCAGTGATTGAGCAGAGGCAAAAGTTGTAGCAGGACAACTCATGGTTGCTTCACCAATACAATGGACCTGCTCACAATGCCCTTAGAATCTGACAGTTCCTGGCCAAGTAAAACAGTGCCATGCTGGAGCAACCTCCCAACTCACCCAACCTTGGCTCTGTGTGATTTTTTTCTCTTCCCCAAACTCAAGGAGGTCATCACGGGGACCCGTTTTGAAGATGTGGACATCAAAAAGGCCGAGACGATGGAGATGTGAAGGATCCCAGAGGAATCCTTCCAAGAGTGGATGCAAACAAGGCAGAAGATGGGAAAGCGTGTTAGACACCTAAGGGATTACTTTGAAAGGGAAAACATTTAGTTTGTATTTGAAATAAATCTTTTGTGACACCAGTCCTGGAACTTTTCTGACACCTTGTGTCCAACCTTGTAACCTCTATCATACTTCTCAGACATTTTATCTCAAACACATTTAAACTTTTCTTCTCTGACTCTCAAAATCAATATCTCTCCCCCACAAAGTTCTAAATCTATAGAATACCTTTTGTCAGCCTGATCATCTATTGCCCCTGAACTTACAGAAGACCCATACCTCTAATAAATCGGCAACAGCACCCAGGCAGAACCGTAAGTCACTTTAGAGAAGATATATTGTATTACTGTCTGAGGATAGTCAGTGTGGGGCATTGTAGTATTAGGTGTTCTTTGTCTTCTGTGTGTTGATTGCATTTGGGGCAGTTTGTGTCTGTAGCCAGACCTATTCTGTGTTGGTACAGACTGAGAAAACCATATTACAAATCATGCAATAGCATTTACGACTCAACCCATGCAGGCTCATTTATCACATCTGCCTTCTATAATTAGGTTGCTTTTATTTAGGTAGTTGGTCCTATAAACAAATATTCACCTTCTTACACACAAACATCACACACTAACTTTAATACCTACATATACTTTCATCATTTAATCTAACTATCCTGTTACATTAAACCACTGGATGGTAAGCCATTCTCATGACCTTTTATATAACATGTCAGATTTTGTTTATTGTTAAATGGGAAACCCAGACCCTTTTATCCAAACATTTTGAGATTCCCTACCTGTAGAGCACACAGTCCTAGGAAGCCACCATTTATCTCAGCACTCCATGAATAAGCAGGGGAATCTCCAGGCACTGTCCTACGAAAGAGGAATTTCACGATCATGACCATATGAAGGATTCCCAAAGATAAGCTTCCATGGAAGGCCTGTGGAGAGTGAAATTATTAGTCTTAAAACAAACATGCCATTTCCCCCAATTGGGGGGAGGAAGAGGAGAAGAAAGTTAAAAGATATACATACACCAGAAGGCCCTTTCCTTTTATAAAGGAAGTGTCTGAGTCAAACCATTCACCCACTCTACACCCATCCAAAAACCCATTGTTGTCCCTTGCATCTTAACACTTAATGGACAAAGGGCAATTCCAGTCCCTTCCCATATTTCTCGAGTCTGAGGTAATGCAGCTGGATGCAGTACTTCCACAGCAGGGCCTAGGGACCAAAGCTGGTTTACCCTTACTGAACAACCAGTGATGTCACAAACCCTGGTCCAGCCCAACCTTACCTCTAACCACACACTTCTTCTACTCCTATCGTCTCCTCCTCCTCCTCCTGTCTCCTCTTCCTCCTCCTCCTGTCTCCTCTTCCTCCACCTCCTGTCTCCTCTTCCTCTACCTCCTGTCTCCTCTTCCTCCACCTCCATCTCTATTTGCTATCATCAACTCTGTTTCTAAACATATCAACAGCATATGTCCACTATACTACTCATCTGGCAGTTGAATTCTCCCTACTACTCAATCTACTGGCCCATCTACTCTAGCACAGAGATCCTCCTGCCCCACATCTTAATTCATCAAATTTCTGAACAAGCTCCTACAGGCAAATAATTCAATTCCAATTCATTCACTTGTACTATAATCCTAAACAGTAAGTTTCAATCTTGCTTTCACTTGAGTTGTTTCTTATACATTTGGGTCTGTACTTACCATTGTAGTATTGAAGATGCTTCTAGAGCAGATACCAACCAGGGTAATCAACGCAGCCACAACAGCGGAAGCCCCGCATGAGAAGAAAACAAACAGGAAATTGTAGAAGCCTCTCTGCCTGTCATTCCGCTCATCATATGTAGCATCTGAAATACTAATTAACATACAAATATTAAGTATATAATCTTTCACACACAGGGGAGGAACAGTTGAAGGAAGAGATGGGGAAGAAGAGGAGAGGAGACAGGAGGAGGAGGAAGAGGACAGAGGAGGAGGAAGAGGAGAAAAGAGGAAGAGGAGAAAGGAGGAGGAGGAGGAGAAAGGAGAAGGAAGAGGAGAAAGGAGAAAGGAGGAGGAGAAAGGAGAAGGAGAAAGGAGGAGGAGAAAGAAGAGGAGAAAGGAGGAGGAGGAGAAAGGAGGAGGAGGAGGTGGAGGAGAAGGAAGAGGAAGGAGGAGGAAGAGGAGAATGGAGGAGGAAGAGGAGGAGGAGGAGGAGGAGGAGGAGGAAGAGGAGGAGGCAGAGAGAGGAGGGAGAGGGGGAGAAAGGAGGAGGGAGAGGAGGAGACAGGAGGAGGAGGAGGAAGGGGAGAAAGGAAGAGGAGGAGGAGGAGGAAGAAGGGGAGAAAGGAAGAGGAGGAGGAGGAGGAAGGGGAGAAAGGAAGAGGAGGAGGAGGAGAAGGAGGAGGAAGAGGAGGGGAAAGGAGGAGAAGAGAAGAAAGGAGGAGGAGGAAGAGGAGGGGAAAGGAGGAGAAGAGAAGAAAGGAGGAGGAGGAGGAGAGAGGAGGAGGAGAGAGGAGAAAGGAGGAGGGAGAGGAGGAGACAGGAGGAGACAGAGGGTAGGAGATAGGAGGAGACAGGAGGAGGAGGAGGAGGAGGAGTAGGAGACAGGAGGAGGAGGAGAAGGAGGAGGAGACAGGAGGAGGAGGAGGAGGAGAAAGAGACAGGAGGAGGAGGAGGAGACAGGAGGAGGAGGAGGAGAAGGAGGAGGAGGACACAGGCGGTAGAAGAGGAAACAAGAGGACAAGTAAACAGGAGGAGGATCAGGAGGAGGAGACAGGCAGTAGAAGAGGAAACAAGAGGAAGACAAGTAAACAGGAGGAGAGAGGAAGAGGAGGAGACAGGAAGAATTAAATTGAATTGATAGGTTTGGGCTTAGGTCCTGAGGCCATACAACAATCTAGCTAAACTTGTTTATTCACAATTTGGCTGTCAACGTTAATGTGAATATATTTATAATTATATGCAGTATATTCCTGAGTTTTTAATTTGTCATTTAAAATTAAATTCTATGATAAAGATTACTTTCTTTTAAGAAAGATGTTAAGTTTTTGATGTTTACATTTTCAATCAGATGTTCCATCAAAGATTTCAGGATGCTCCGCTTGTCCCTGGGATGGGTTAAACCAGGTCACTTCACAAGGAAGGGTTTTATGGTTAACATGTTCTGGCATCTGTTGCACATAGTTGGAACATGTGGGGTTTTAAAAAGATAACCAATTCATGTGCATATGGCCAATGCATAGCCTGTTGGGCACCCTCAAATCTCTTCTACTCCTGGATTTGATGATAGGATATGGTCTAGTACAGTGGTTCCCAACCCCAGGGTCACGAGGGTGTTTTTGAGGGTCTCCAGAGGGTCTTTTTTAACTTTTTTTCATTCAAGTTTCAAATGTATTTAAATTCATTGTGCTAGTAAATATAAACTGAACTATAAAAACGAAAGTTTATAAACATTATGCAAGTACATAGAAATATAACATGAAATGGTTGAATTTATTATTACAATTAGGGTCGCGACTCCAGGCTAAGAGTGGATTTAGGGTCGCAGCCAAAAAAGGTTGGGAAACACTGGTCTAGTGTCTCTTTTGATGGATTTCAGCTTGGTGTTGGTGGCGATGAAACTTTTGATACGAGTTTTGGTGTCTAAAAATGGCACTGCTTTATAATTCACAGTATCCCAGGAGGAAGCTTTTTTGGCAGCTTTATCAGCATTGTCATTTCCCTGGATACCTACACGTCCTGGGGACCAGCAAAATGTTATCCACTTGTCACTATTAATGAGTTGTCAAATGATAATGTACATCTAATACTATTGCATTTTCAGAGTTAAAATTATTCATGGCATTCAATGCACTTTTCAAGTCCATGAATATGGTAAAATGGGATTTACTATGTTTATGGAACTTTTTTTTTTTTAATTAGTAAAATGGCAATCAACTCTGCTGCACATCCAACTGCATCACTTGATTTTGAGCTATTTGTGTATACATATTGTTTATTTGAGAGTGTGTCGATACTCTTTTTAACACTGAGTATACACTTGTGGTGGTATGATCAGGCTTTTTAATGTTGAATGAGCAGATGTTGTCAGGCATCATCCATGGTGGCAATCTGAATGTTTGGCATTGGTGGCTTCAACTATAAATGCGCAAGGTTGAAATTATTTAAGAGTTTTAAAAGATGAGCTTTCAGTAAAGCTTTTTGTCTTTAAAATAAAATTCATGTTTAAGAGTTCCCTTTGCTGGTCTAAAGGTCTCTCTCCTGCAGCGACATAAAGGGATTCAATGGGGAAAGTCTTGTACGCACCTGTGCACATCCTTAAAGACTGGTTATATACCATGTCAAGCATTTTTAAATTGAGAAGTAGATTTGGCATCCATAATTTAGCTTTGACTTGCAAAGGGAATTGTATAGTTTAAGCAAAGTTTGTTGGTCTGCTCACCAATCATGTCCTGATACAACTTTTAAAATATTTAGTGACAGGTGTAGCTTTACTTCTTAGTTGTTTTAGACTGTGTGACCAAGTTAGGCGAGCATCAAATAGTAGTACTAAGAACTTGACGTGGTTCATAATTTAGCAGTTGTTCGTCCATGATATTAGGGTGTTATTTCTTGGGGATCTTTTGCAGAAATGTATGGCAACTTTTCAATGTGGAAAACTTGAACCTGTGCAATTTAGCTATTCTGGTTCCAGACTGACAGATCTTTAGATCTTATATGTTGTGTTGATTAAGTCTGATAAACTATAATACATTGCTAAGTCATCAACATACAGTAACTATAATAGATTGCTAAGTCATCAACATACAGTGAACATACAACTGATGATTCTCAACTTTGTAAGTATTCAACAACAGTATTAATGTATATTAAACACATTGTAACACAAGATGCTTCCCTGGGGGACACCTTAGTTGACTATCTAGATCTTCTAAATCTGGGTACAAAATGTTGGTATTTGGCACTAGGTAAAGGGAACACATAGTGTATTGCTTCTTCATTACCACTTCCACTGCTACAGGCTGTAGTGTAGTCCTAAGTGGTATTTGTTCATGAGAGATGTGTCTTCACAATGATGCTTGCATCACCCTTTAGCGGCCCATATACGATCAATTATATTGCGCAATTTTATTGGCAATACTCTGAATTGGCAATTAAATTGACCATGTATGGGCAATATATTGCCCATACACGGTCAATTTAATTGTGTATGGGCAATATATCGCCCATACACAGTCAATTTAATTATCAATTCAGAGTATTGACAGTGAAATTGCACAATATAATTGATCGTGTATGGGCCGCTTTAACTTTATCTTTATTAGTAAGGTTGGGGAGGGTATTGTAAAACTTGTGGCATACTTGGATTGTGCTCATTCCAGAGTACCTCTGGTTACTCAGCTTTGCCTTTTAGTCCTCTTAAAGCTCTCTTACACGAAATTTTCTATTGTTAAAACAAAATCACTAAACTTATCTTCATTTTTGTTTATTAGCAAAAAATCAAACTAAAAGGACAAAAAGAAGAAAATGAGGAAGCTGGGGTCTGCAAAGCTTATGGAATTGAACAGAATAGAAAAAAGTGGCAGGTGAAAGTGCATGTAAATGAACATGGGCAAAGATGAGAAATTCAGCTTCCCGAGTACAGGAAAAGTAATGAAATGCACAGCATAACTCTTGATGACAAATGTAAGTGTCCACGGGCAAGATATAAGAATAATCCCCACACAGATAACATCCTGCATACCTCTTGGATGAAGAAATGATTAAAAAAATATTAGTTACATTGATTAGACCAAAACTGGAATACACAGTGACACTATGGACACCCGGTACTAAAAAGAATATGAGGAAATTAGAAAGAATACAGAGAGCAACGACAAAGTTGGCACCAGCTCTTTCCAAATTAACATACAAAGACTATCAAAATTGGAACTACCAATACTGGAGCAGAGAAGAGAGAGGTGATCTACTGACTATATTTAGAATCATGAAAGGGATCCTTGATAGGAATGATTTACTAAAAAATGACAATGGAAAAACAAGAGGTCATGAAAAACTCAAAAAGGATAACTAAAGAGGAGATCTGAGAAAAAAAAAAGCTTCCCACATGGAGTACTGGATATCTGGAATAACTTAGATGATGAAACAGTGTGCGCAAATACTATTCAAGATTTTAAGAAAAAAACTTGATGGTGAAAGATACAAAGACGGGTCACCACGAGCATGGCTCCCTTCCCGTGTAATACAACTAGGTAAATATCAATACCAAAACAATATTGCAATACATCTTACTTATGGGGCTTTAAAGGTGAAAATCCAAAAGAGGTCCATAAGACAGCTCCCACACTCAGACCCTATAAAAAGGCAAAGAATAAATACATAAATTCTCACAGTATTTAAATATAAAAATCCAGTCTCTATACACAAACAAATTTTTGGCTGTCTACAAACAAAACTCACCAAGTAACACATGTAGGTCAACAACAAAATCCATGGTAAGCAGTGACCCATCTTAAATTCCTCTTCAGTGTTGTAATCACCCTGTAACAAAAATATATTTATAATAATCATAACTTACCTACATAATTTTTCCAAGATTGACTACACCTATTGGTGCCTATATGCTTGCCTCTATGACTTGTCTCTGTTTAAATATTTAGTCTTAGTATGTTCAACTTATCACATCTATGTTTAAGTCCCAAATAATAATAATAGCATTAATGGTAATGATACTACATATCTGCAGTACATGCAGCAAAAGGACTTTTCCCCTTTACAAGGGAGGTGGCCACTCATCCCACACCCATTTGCTTTCCCTTATTACCTTACCTCCTTGTGGATGGCCCTCCCTGTCCCGTGAACAGTGCCTGGGTCAAAAGCAATGCAGCAAAATCCACATCAGGGTCCAACAGCTGAAACTGATTTATCCCTACAGCTCTGTTTACATTTCAACAACAATACTCTTGAGCACTTAATTCGGCAATGAGTTTATTCTGTTCAGTCCTACAATTTGTGTATGGTTACAATCCAAGAAATCTGGAACATACTGTACAAGTCTTCTTCACCTCAGTTTTGTCTCTTGTGACAAATTTAATATGACTCATTATATTGTTAGTAAGAGTGAGAAATGAGGAGGTGAGGAGGAGAACAGGGGTGGAAAAGGAGCTGGGAGATAGGGTTGATGAAAGAATATTAGGATGGTTTGGACACATGGAAAGAATGAGTGAAGAAAGACTAGTAAAAGAGGTATGGAAGCAGATGTGGAGGGAGTGAACATGAGGGGACATCCTAGGATGAGGTGGATGGATGGGGTGAAGGGGGCTTTGGGGAAGAGGGAGGAAGGACGGGAGAGAACAGAAGACAGGGGAGAATGGTTGTATATGGATGATGTTGTGATTGCATGAGGTGGAATGGGCAGGGGATGGGGGGTGAGGTAGTATGTGTGAGCAAAAGTTGACGCAGCCCGAAGGGATTTCTCCCCGTCCTCTCCTTTTATGCAAGGGGGGGGTTGCCGATTTAATGAAGCGGCCTTGCTGTGGATGTACTGTGTCTTGCGACACTGCTTCTGACCCAGAGCAGTGGGCAAGGTGCAGGGATGACCCGTCATCCAGGAGGTGCTCAGATAAGAGGGAGGGTGGGAGGGGTGTGGAGTGTATTCAGGAACGAAATGGGTGGGAATGATTTTATGCCTTTCCCTTTTTGGCTACCTCCCTTGTACGGGGGAAAAAGCCTTGGTATATGTATGTAAGAAAATGCATATTAATAGAATAGGCATTTCTTACTAACAATATAATGAGTCATATCAAATTTCTGTCACAATAGACAAAACTGTTAAGAACAGTGACGAGTTTTTATGAGAATAGTAGAGCCTGTGTTAGAAATGGAAAGAGCAAGTGATTTGAGGTAAAGGTGGGACTTTGCCTGAGATGTGTCATGTCACCATGGCTGTTCAATTTATACATGGATGGGGTGGTGCATGGGGTAAATATAAGGGATGGATTAGAGACGGTTATAGAAAATGGAGAAAAATGGGAGATAAGCCAATTGTTGTTTGCTGACGACACTGCACTTGTAGCAGGATCAGAGGAGGGACTATGGAAGGTAGTGACAGAGTTTGGGAAGGTATACAAAAGAAGGAAATTGAAGATAAATGTGGATAAATGTAAGGTGACAAGATGTAAAAGGGGAGAAGATGGCAGCAAACTGAGAGCGAGTATTAAGGAAGAGAGACTGGAAGTGGATAACTTTAGATACTTTGGGGCAAATGTGGTGGGAAAGGATGGACTGGAGGTGGAATGTAGGTTAAGAGAAGCAAGTAAATGCATTGGGAGATTCAAAAATGTAATTAGAAACAGACAGTTGGGAATAGGTGCTAAGGAGATTGTATGAAGAGGTGATACTGCTGACAGCACTGTACAGGGCAGAACCATTAAACATAAAAGAGGAAGAGAAAGGGTTTACTGTATTCAAGATAAAATTTCTCAGAAGTATGACAGGGGTTACTAGGCTGAATAGAGTGGGAAACAAGGGGATGGAGAGGGGAAGGTCGCAGATTAAATGAAGCTGCCTTGCTGTGGATGTGCTATGTCCTGCTGCATTGCTTCTGACACAGGACGGGAGCAAGATGCAGGGATGACCCATCATCTAGGAGGAGCCAAGGAAAGAGGGAGGGGTGGTGAATGGGAGTGGAGTATGTGGGAATAAAATGGATGGGAGTGGATTTATGCCTTCGATTTTGGCTACCTCCTTTGTAAGGGGGAAAAAGCCCTTGGCATACCATGTACGTTAAACAAAAATTGAAGACAATTACAGGTATTGCAAATCTAAGAACAAATGTAGATGAACAAGAGGAATATGGTGACAAGGCTAAAATTCTTTCCAATTTTTTTGCCTATGTTTTTATGAGAAAATCAGAGGCTGCAATTACTTATCAGTGAATACAGGTGTGAAAGCCATCACCGATCTACAAATTTCCGAGGTGGAAGTAGTGACACATCTTCAATTGTTAAATATTGAGAAGTCCTCTGGTCCAGACTATGCCCATCCTTGGATCTTGAAAGAACCAAGGGAAGAATTATGTACTGTCATGTTGACATTTTCAACAACACTTAACGAGAGTAAGCTTCCTATGGACTAAAAAACTCCAAACATAAGTGCAATCTTCCATAAAGGCAATAAATCTGATCCTTCAAACTGTCATCCCATGAATCAGACTAGCATTGTGTGCAAAATTGTGGAGGAAATGTTTTGTGATGTGGAGTACAGCAGGGTAATGTACTGGGTCTGACTCTCTTTGTACTATCTGTTAATGACCTTCCTGAACATGTGAAATCTGGTGTGAATCTGTTTCATGATGACAAAGATATTTAGACAAACCAGTTCACCACAAGACTGAGCAATACTACAAGAGGATCTTGACCAACTCCAACAGTGATTTGAAGTTAATTTGGTGCCCTTCCACCCACACAAATGTGGCCCTTCCACCCAGACAAATGTAAACACATGAAAATCTTTAGTAAATACAAGATTCCTGAAGACACAAAGGGTAAATTTTAAGAAGTGCACACCTATGCAATATACATACATACATATACCAAGGCTCTTTTCCCCCTTACTAGGGAGGTAGCCAAAAAGGACAAGGCATAAAATCATTCCCACCCTTTCTATCCCCGAAAACACTCCATGATCCCCCATCCTCACTCCTATCTTAGCACCTCCTGAATGACGGGTCATCCTTGCACCCTGTCCACTGCCCTGGGTCAGAAGCAATGTCGCAGGACACAGCACATCCACAGCAAGGCCGCTTCATAAAATCGGCGACCCCCCCTCTCTGTCCCCCCCTACATAAAGGAGAGGACGGGGAGAAATCCCTTCGGGCTGCGTCAAAATTTTGCTCACACACACTATCTCACCCCCCATTCCCCCATCCAATCCACCTCATACATCACAACATTTTCTATATACAACCATTCTCCATTCACCTGTCTTCTGTCCTCTCCCGTCCTTCCTCAACGGACATTCCCCTCTTCTCCAAAGCCCCCTTCACCCCATCCATCCATCTCATCCTAGGACGTCCCCTCATGTTCACTCCCTCCACATCTGCCTTCCACACCTCCTTTACTAGTCTTTCTTCACTCATTCTTTCCATGTGTCCAAACCATCCTAATACTCTTTCATCAACCCTATCTCCCAGCTCCCTTGCCACCCCTGTTCTCCTCCTCACCTCCTCATTTCTCACTCTATCTAACCTAGTAACCCCAATCATACTTCTCAGACACTTCATCTCAAACACATTCAAACTCCTTCTCTCTTCCTCTCTTATGTTCCATGTTTCTGCTCCATACAGTGCTGTTGACACAATCACTCCTTCATAAAGTCTCCTCTTAGCATCCATTCCCAATTTTCTATTCCTCATTACACTCTTTAATCCACCAAGGCATTTACTCGCTTCTCTCAATCTACATTCTACCTCCACCTTCATTCCACCCTTTCCTGCCACATTTGCACCCAAGTATCTAAAACTATCCACTTCCTCCAGTTGCTCTCCCTTAATGCTCACTTCCAGATTACTGCCACTTTCACCCCTTGTACATCTCATCACCTTACTTTTACCCACATTTATCTTCAGCTTTCTTCTATCACACACTCTCCCAAACTCTGTCACCAACTTCCTCAATCCCTCCTCCGATCCTGCCACAAGAGCAGTGTCGTCCGCAAACAACAGCTGGCTCACCTCCCACTTTTCTCCATTTTCCTTAACCATCTCCAATCCCTGACCCACTACCCTTGCACTCACCTCTTGCACCACCCCATCCATGTATAAGTTGAACAGCCAGGGTGACATAACGCATCCCTGACAAAGTCCCACCTTTACCTCAAACCACTCACTCTCTCCATTTCCAATCCTGACACAAGCTCTACTCCTCTCATAAAAACTCTTGACAGCTCCCAGAAGCTTTCCTCCTATCCCGTATATCCGCATAACCTCCCACAGTGCCTTTCTGTCTACCCTGTCGTAAGCCTTTCCAGATCCATAAAGGCCCAGAAAACATCCTTCCCCTTACCTATAGCTTTCTCACATATCTGTCTTACCACAAAAATCTGATCTACACAACCTCTACCTGTCCTAAATCCACACTGCTCCTCACCAATTACTCCCTCTGTTCCTCTCCTAATCCTCTCAATCAAGATCTTCCCATAAGCCTTCCCAACTACACTCAACAAGCTAATCCCTCTGTAACTACTACTTTCACACTTGTCCCCTTTTCCCTTGTAAAGTGGAACTATACAAGCACTCCTCCAGTCCTCTGGCACTCTATGCAATATAGCAATAAAAAATTAAACATTAATTTTGTAAATCATAATACACCAATGCAATGTACATAATTCTTGGCAGAAATTAATAATAGAAAAGGTTACTAAAAGCTATAAACCAAGAAACATAGCCACTTCAGTTGCTTGAGACACCATCTTTGTCTTGGTAGAGCCAGAGGCAGAAGCTGAAGATATTAAAGTATGATAAATTAGTCTAACCTAACCTATCCAACCTAACCTGCATTTAATAATGTGACCTGTAATTCCAGAGGTTATCAGGGTCACAATCTCAGACTTCCAAATCTATCAAAACAAAGATGGTGCCTAAAGGAGTATAAGCGACTTCATTTGTTGCTATATAGGTTTTGGCAATGTTTTCTGATATTGATTTTTGCCAAGAAAATTATTAACTACATTGATATATTATAATTTACAAAATTAATATTCAATTTCTAATGTTATACTGCATAGATGTGCACTTTAAAAAATACTGACAAAGTGCCATTTAGGAAGGGTGATACTGAGAAAAAATAAATGTCCATTTAAAAAGTACACACGTAAATACTATAGCAATAGAAAATCAAATATTTTGTAAATTATATCAATGTAATATGTTTTTGTTGGTAGAAATCAATAACAAAAAACCTTGCTAAAAGTGATACACTACTTAATGGTGCTGCAATGAGTGCTCCCAGACACCATGTTTATTCTGTTCTAACCTAAACTAACTTGCATTTAGTAATGTGGTACCTGTAATGCAAAAGGTCATCTGGGGTGGTGACAGCCAGATTTAGCATCCAATCATACTTGGTCATTTTTAGCATTTTTTTTTTTTTTTTTTTTATAAATTTCTACCAAAATTTACAAAATAAATATTTAATATATTATACTGATATATCACTCTAGTATGTGCAAGGTAGAGTGCCATCATCAAACAGACATTAATAGGACTGAACAGAAAACACAAATATGATGTCTCGAACCTTTCACCACATCTCCCTTCAGAAATACATTTGCATTTAGTAAGGGTTATTTATGGATTTCTACCAAAAAAATATATTACATTGATTTATCTTAATTTACAAAATTAATATTTAATCTTGTATTGACAGAGTTCACTTCCTTAATAATACCAAAGTAAATTAGGGTTGTTAAATGTGAAAAAGACCTGGGGATTTCAAATGATCGTCACGTAAATTTTGAATTTCATATACAAGACAAAGTTAACATGGCTAATCAAATCATGGTGCCACTCTATCTTTCTCTGGTCAGGCCAATCCTCGATTTTGGGGTCCAAGTATGGTCTCCACACTTGGTGAAATATTCAGACCCTAGAGAAAGTGCAGAGGAGGGCCACCAAATTGGTACCAGAGCTACCCAACCTGGAATATGAAGATAGGTGCCAGCAATTAGGAATCCAGATCCTCCAGGATAGGAGAATGAGGGGGGGGGCTTAATACAAGTATACAAGTTGCTCCATGGCACTGACAATGTCCTTTTCACTAAGTTCTTTACCCTCAATACAAGCAACTTAAGGGGTCACTCACTCAAGTTGTCTAAACGCACACACTGGAGAATGAATTTGAAAGGTAACTGGTTTGCCATGAGAGTGATAAACTTTTGGAATGCACTCCCAGAAAGTGTAGTGACTCTGCCCTCATTAGCCTCTTTTAAAACTCGTTATGACACACACGTAAGACTGATCCAATAACTGGCTAGCAAGTCCTAGAGGTGGGGATTACGACAAGAAGTTTACTTCTTATTTCCTCGCTGTTTCTCTATTAGGCAAGCCGAGTAATAGGACATCCCTACTTTTAAGTTCAAGGCTAAGGTCAAGCCACATGTGAAATATGTTCAGTCAGTATGGGGTCCTTACTATATCAGAGACATAAGACTGGTTGAGAATATCCTCAGAAGAGCTTCAAAACTGATCCCTGGTCTAAGAAATATAAGTTACTCAGTGTTTGCAAGTCCTGGAAATACCAAAATATATTGTCAAATATGGGTTGATACATAAAATAATGAAAAATAAGTATGATGCAGAGGACAATCTTCAACTAGAAAGAAACGACGACCCAACGAGAGGAAGCATGAAACTAGCCAATCTTTATCTTATGTAGGTTCAGGAGGCGACAGTTAATAGTTCGCACCAAAAATCGTAGTAGAGTATGCTATTCAATATCATCTAAGTACCAAGCACCAGTCTTCTGTATAACATCTAGATACATTTAGGGAAATCCAGTGTATAAAATATGACCCTAAGGCCTAATGAAAAAACTACCACGGGTTACCACCCAAGTTTAACTATTGGTTAGGTTGCAGGATTCATGCCCCACTATTTGTTTTCGTCGTAGTCATGAACGTCATGAACGTCGTAGTCATGAACGCTTGCAAAATTTTACCCGTTAACACAATTTTCTACACAAGTCAGCTGATTTCATACGGTTTGTTTCAAAACACAAATGAAGCTATCTTCCTACGTTCTTACCTTTCAACGTTACAATACTAATAGTAAAAATATCCAGATGAAAAACAGGACTTTTGGGCGTCAACTACACTTCCTGACTGTTCACTATTTGTTGAGTGTTGGCGCCGTTGGCGCGATGCCAATTCCCAATACAGATTAAGGTTTTTTCCTACTTTATATTAGATTATTGTTTTGACCACTATCGCTTAAAGAAGCAGAACTTTCCATATTTCATTGCAATACGCAAACTACTAAATTTTATATTAATAGTGGTACTACTGTACTAAACACTTGGCAAGGAACCACTTGTTGCGTTACATGGTGCAATATCTTTCCTGGAAATGGTATGCTCAACATCCTTAGGTTTCACTGTACAGTCGAGTTACTAACTTACTGCTTCAAAAAGCTTTGGTTACTATTACATAATGACTCGTCATCTGTAGTGCAAATAGTATAATAACGGTTTTTATGTGCGTACTCAACGTAAATATAAGAGATGCTATCGAATATCATTTAGAAAGTAACCGTTTGATAAATGATAGCCAGCATGGTTTCAGACGGAAACGTTCTTGCGTGACTAACTTACTCGAATTCTACAACACAGTTATCTCGAATTATGACAAAAGAAACAATATAGATTTAATATATCTAGACTTTGCAAAAGCTTTTGATACCGTCCCACACGAAAGACTACTTACTAAATTAGCTTTGCATGGAATAAGTGGTAGCCTATTAGGTTGGACTAGTAATTGGTTGAATGGTCGAAAACAGAGAGTTGTTTTAAATGGAAAAACTTCTGGATGGAAAAGCGTTGCAAGTGGAGTTCCTCAGGGTTCCGTTCTTGGGCCACTTCTATTCATAGTATATATAAATGATATAGACCATGGACTAAAATCTACTGTTTCCAAATTTGCTGATGATACAAAACTGTGCGGAGTGGCAAATGATCACTCAAACCAATTAGATATTCAAGAAGATTTAGATCAATTACAGCAATGGTCTGAAAAGTGGCTAATGAAATTTAACACAAGTAAATGCAAGGTAATGCACATAGGTAAAAATAACAGCAAGTACGATTACAAGTTATTTGGAAATTCGTTAACAAAAGTGGATAGTGAAAAAGATCTCGGCGTAATTATCAGTAACGACCTCAAATCATCCAAGCAGTGTATTTCAGCCTCTGAGAAAGCAAATAAGATTCTGGGATTAATTGCGCGATCTTTTGATTTCAAAAGTCCATCACTCATTAACAAGCTATATAAATCGTTAGTTCGTCCACATTTGGAATATGCTGTTTCCGTATGGTCACCGAATCTCATTAAAGACATTGACAGACTGGAAAAAGTACAACGGCGAGCCACAAAACTGATTCCAAATATCAAAAACAAATCATACGAAAATCGACTTAAGCAGATGAATCTGTTTTCCCTAAAAAAGCGTAGACTCAGAGGTGACTTGATACAGGTCTTTAAGATTTTAAAGGGAATTGACAACATCAAAAGTGACAAAATTTTCACATTGAATGAGAATCAGACAAGAAACAATGGTCTCAAACTGTCCGGAAATAGATTCAATTTGGAAGTAGGTAGAAACAACTTTGCCAACCGTGTAGTTAATGAATGGAATAAACTTCCTGCACAGGTAGTGCAATGTAATTCAGTCCAAAGCTTTAAGAATCATTTAGATAAATACCTAAGTAAGATGCTGTAATGATTATAATTTATGTTATATTATTTGTTTTGTTATAATTTGTCTGTCTGATTTTCATTTATTATTAGTTATATGTCAATTTATAATCATTTACTACCTGTTTGTTTATTATTCAACTATACCTATGCATTTATTTATTAATTTTATTTGTTATTTTTACATTATTATAGTTTTAATTTATTATTATGATATGTATATGTGTATGTATGTGTATATGTGTGTATATATATATGTATATGTATATGTATTTTTTTTTTTTTTTTTTTTTTTTTTTTTCATCCGACCTAGATATGGATCAAAAGGTCTCCTGTCGGCATGCTCCGCCTTTGTAATCCTTTGTAATCCTTTGAATGGTCGGGTAAAATCAACAATGGTCGATTTATGGGGACATGGCAGACGTGTACGAAAGGCATTTATTCCCCTATTATTTTTTCATGTTCTCATCTATTACTAATCCAGCTTAATACAAAATTAAATACTTGCACAATTACTCTAGGTATCCAATACAAAGACCAAACATTATAAAAACGAATATTCGAATATTATCAAAAGCTGGCCTTTGAATATTTTTTCCTGGTCCTGGTACGCTTACTTGGTGGGTTTCCCCAGGCCCGTGACTGTACAGGAGGAATCCAAGGAAGCCGTACACTGCTGATGTGCCAGTTATAAGAAATAAAGTAAGAAAAAAAAGAACATATGTGTAGGGGCTGGAAAGTACATCATAGCAGGAATGAGAAGTAAAACAAAGTTGAGATTAGTGCGCCCTTACAAATATAATTTCTTAAATTCACAAGGAGAGAGAAAAGAAATATGTATATAAAATACAAAGTTCATTATATTACACAAGATAAAGAAAACACTTGATGGAAAATATAAAGCTTTCAAATCTTTCATTGATGATAATTAATTAGAGGCACGTTGGGAAAGCAAATTTTTGGGTGAGGAAGGCATGTGGCGGTTTCTAATACTATTCAAATGGGTCAAAGGCTACAAGGGTGAACAGGCAAGGTCATCACATTAAGACAACAGGGTAGGACTCGTAGTAATAGATTTCAATCAGATATACTAAGGTTTAAGAAGAAAATATGCAAGAGCTGATTTACCCATAGATTTGTAAACGAGTGGGAATAGACTTGGTAACAATGTCGTAAGCGCTGAAACTATCGGTTGTTGAGAAGACTAGATGAATTTATGGATAAGGATGATACCTGTTAATGGGCATGGAACCGGCTAGTGTAGGCCTCATGGTCTTTTGCAGTCTCATTCTTATGTCCTTCAAATTATAATAGTAGCCACGTTTTCATACTTTGAATCATACATATACATACTTATACCAAGGCTTTTCCCCCCTTACAAGGGAGGTAGCCAAAAAGTGAAAGGCATAAAATCATTCCCACCCATTCCATCCCTGAATACACTCCACACCCCTCCACCCTCCCTCTTTTCTGAGCACCTCCTGGATGACGGGTCATCCCTGCACCCTGTCCACTGCCCTGGGTCAGAAGCAGTGTCGCAGGACACAGCACATCCACAGCAAGGCCGCTTCATTAAATCGGCGACCCCCCTCTCCGTCCCCCCATTGCATAAAAGGAGAGGACGGGAAGAAATCCCTTTGGGCTGCGTCAAATTTTGCTCACACATACTACCTCACCCCACCCATTCCAATTCATGCAATCACATCATCCATATACAACCATTCTCCATTCACCCGTCTTCTGTCCTCTCCCGTCCTTCCTCAACAGACATTCCCCTCTTCCCCAAAGCCCCCTTCACCCCATCCATCCACCTCATCTTAGTACGTCCCCTCATGTTCACTCCCTCCACATCTGCCTTTCATACCTCTTTTACTAGTCTTTCTTCACTCATTCTTTCCATGTGTCCAAACCATCCTAATATTCTTTCATCAACCCTATCTCCCAGCTCCTTTTCCACCCCTGTTCTCCTCCTCACCTCATTTCTCACTCCATCTAGCCTAGTAACCCCCATCATACTTCTCAGACACCTCATCTCAAACACATTCAAACTCCTTCTCTCTTCCTCTCTTATGTTCCATGTTTCTGCCCCATACAGTGCTGTTGGCACAATCACTCCTTCATACAGTCTCCTCTTAGCATCCATTCCCAAATGTCTATTCCTCATAACACTTTTTAATCCACCAAGGCATTTACTCGCTTCTCTCAATCTACATTCTACCTCCACCTTCACTCCACCTTTTCCTGCCACATTTGCACCCAAGTATCTAAAACTATCCACTTCCTCCAGTCACTCTCCCTTAATGCTCACTTCCAGTCTACTGCCACTTTCACCCCTTGTACATCTCATCACCTTACTTTTACCCACATTTATCTTCAGCTTTCTTCTCTCACACTCTCCCAAACTCTGTCACCAACTTCCTCAATCCCTCCTCCGATCCTGCCACAAGCGCAGTGTCGTCCGCAAACAACAACTGGCTCACCTCCCACTTTTCTCCATTTTCTCTAGCCATCTCCAATCCCTTTCCCACTACCCTTGCATTTACCTCTCGCACCACCCCATCCATATACAAGTTGAACAGCCAGGGCGACATAACGCATCCTTGACGAAGTCCCACCTTTACCTCGAACCACTCACTCTCTCCATTTCCAATCCTGACACAAGCTCTACTACTCTCATAAAAACTCTTGACAGCTCCGAGAAGCTTTCCTCCTATCCCGTATATCTGCATAACCTCCCACAGTGCCTTTCTGTCTACCCTGTCATAAGCCTTTTCCAGATCCATAAAAGCCCAGAAAACATCCTTCCCCTTTCCTATAGCTTTCTCACATATCTGTCTTACCACAAAGATCTGATCTACACAACCTCTACCCATCCTAAATCCACACTGTTCCTCACCAATTACTCCATCTGTTCCTCTCCTAATCCTCTCAATCAAGATCCTTCCATAAGCCTCCCCAACTACACTTAACAAGCTAATCCCTCTGAAACTACTACATTGACACTTGTCGCCTTTTCCCTTGTAAAGTGGAACTATACAGGCACTCCTCCAGTCCTCCGGCACTCTACCCTCTCTCCAGCAATCATTAAATAACCTCACCAACCAGTCCACTATAACTGTACCTCCCTTTTTCAGACATTCTGCATGGCATCCATCCAGACCAGGTGCCTTACCTGCTTTCATTATCTTAACAACTGCCTTTACCTCATCTTTCCTTATTTCTCCTCCATTCTCCTCACTCTCATTTTCTTCGCATTTCCCACTGCAGCTATCTTTCCTTCCCTATACTCCTTCACATTTAGCAACTCCCTAAAATATTCTGCCCATCTTCCCCTTAATGCCTTCTCTTCCAATATCATCTCTCTATCTGCACCTTTTACCTTTTCTTCTCTATTTGATTCGCCTCCTCTTCCTCTCTTAATTTCTTTCCAAAACATATTTTTATTACTTTCAAAATTTTCTGTCATACTCTTACCCGATTTCACATCTGCTCTCCTCTTTGCAACCTTTACCTTTTGCTTTACTTCTCTTTTATTTTCTTTGTACCTCTCATATGACTCCCTCGTCCTATTTTGTAACCAATCTGTGAAAGCTCGCTTCTTCCCTTCTACAACCTTCTTTGTTTCCTCATCCCACCATTCACTACCCTTTCTTCTATTTCCCCCTGTCCTTCTTGTTCCACACACCATCATTGCACACTTTATGACTCCCTCCTTGAACCATCCCCATTCCTCCTCCACACCCAGCTCTACTCTATCCTTTACTCCCTCCCACTCCTCCTTCAGTTTCTTTCCGTACTCCTTCTCCTTTTCCTTTTCATTCAAAGAGTTCACTCTAAGAACCTCCCTACCTTTTGTCCCTTTCCTCTTTCTCCATCTATCCTCCACTCTCAACTTACCTTCCACCAAAAAATGATCTGATATTCCCCCACCCTCTCCCCTTAGCACATGTACATCCTTAACTCTTCCTATTATAATCCTATTTACCACTACATAATCCATTAGGGCTCTATCTACCACCCTTCCATCCACCACCCTCTCCCATGTGCACTTATGCTTGACTTTCTTCCGAAATACTGTATTTGCTATCAACTCTCTTTCTAGACACATTTCCACCATCAGCTCTCCACTAAGATTCTTTCCTGGAACTCCACATTTCCCAACCACTCCATCGATTGGATCATTTCCTACCCTAGCATTAAGGTCTCCCAGTACTATTACATTGACATTTCTTCCTAAATCCTCTATGCACTCATTTAGATATATCCAAAAGGCCTCCCTTTCTTCTACACTCTTCTCTCTACCAGGCCCAAATTCACTTACAAAGACCCACATCTCCTTCCCCAGTTTCACCTTCATCCACATTATCCTTGAGGAAACCTCCTTCCACTCCACTACCCGTTTACCTATCTCTTCACTTACTAGAATAGCCACCCCTTCCCTCCCTCGCCCTCTCTTCACTCCTGATAACCTTCCACTTACACTCCCAAACTTACACTCACCCTTCCCTTTCAACTTAGTTTTACTCAAAGCCAACACATCCATCTTTCTTCTCACAAACATACTACCTATCTCTTCCCTTTTACTCTCATCTGTACCACATCCACGCACATTAAAAGACCCAAACCTTAGGGTGCTGGTCCGAGAACTTCTAGACCCTCTTATGCCTTCTCTTTTTTGTTTAGGAATGTCCCCTGTGGAGCAACAAGAAGGATGCCTAGTCCCAATCCCCGTCCCTTTCTTCTCGCCTCTTACGATCCAAGTGGGAATACTCGGTGGCAGTATTCTTTTCCCCCACCACAGGGAATTCCCCCATCACAGAAAAAGAATACTCAGAGAAATGGTACAGGACAGCAACAAGGGGTTGGGGGACAGCATAACGGAGGGACAGTCGTAGTATAAAAGTGTCATAATTTCTCTATGAACAGAGTTTTCCTCTATCATAGACAAAATGATGTGTGGCTCTGGTCTGTAGGGGCGCCCCGTATAGACCCTAAAGTATCAACTGCATGTTACTTTGCCACAATAACAAACAGCCAATACCCCAATCCGTTAATCAAAATGACTTATCACTATATGGTGATACGTATTTAACAATGTTGGTTTAAAATACACATTAAGCTTTTGTGAAATACATATTAGTAGCAGCTAAATCAATACGAAAAATGTGTATTATTGTATTTTTTGTATATGAGCAATTACCACATACAAGTTCCATCTTTCCTGAACTGGTGTACAACGAGTGGATTCCCCGATGACAACTGATGACGTCATCAGCACGTCTGTGTGTCTCCCCCTCTCCCTCCCTCCTCTCTCTCCCTCTCTCTCTCTCTCTCTCTCTCTCTCTCTCTCTCTCTCTCTCTCTCTCTCTCTCTCTCTCTCTCTCTCTCTCTCTCTCTCACACACACACACACACACACACACACACACAAGTCAGAGAACCGGGGTTCGATTCCCCGGCCGGGCGGAGATAAGTTGGGTTTGTCTCCTTTCACGTGTAGCCCCTGTTCACCTAGCAGCGAGTAGGTACGGGATGTTAGTCAAGGAGTTGTGACCTTGCATTCCCGGTGTGTGATGTGTGAGTGGTCTCAGACCTACCCAGAGATCGGCTAATAATGAGCTCTGAGCTCACTGCCGTAGGATGGTGTCTGGCTGTCTCGACAAGAGGCTGCAGCAGATCCGTGGTGAATACACACACACACACACACACACACACACACACACACACACACACACACACACACACACACACACACACACACACACACACACACACAATCACACACTTCAACGAATGGACGGCTTAGAAGACGTTCTGAAGAAAATTGAAGTTTGTGGATCCCAACGCAAAGAGAAGTGCCTATTGTTTTTACAGGGTGGGGGGGAAATTGCTCGTGGAGTAGTAGGAAAGTAGGGAAAGAGGAAAGGGGGAGGGATTACTGAGGGAAATGGAAGGAAATGAGGAAGGAGTAGACTTGGCCCAGGCAGACAGGCGAAAGGTAAACAAAAGGCCTCCCGATGATGACGAAATGTCTAATAAAAATGTAAAGATTAGAAGTATAGACAAGAGCAATATAGTAGAAAGTGATGAGAATATTTTCCAGGGATTTTAAGAGGGTGGGGGGGACACAAATCCCCCCCCCCCCGACTGACAAGACTAGAAGAGAATGTCGATAAGATGATCGAGGACTTGGAGCGTAGGTTCGGTAATGTTGACAGTATTATACGAAGAGTTGAAAAATTGGAAGAACTAGAGAGGGCGAACAAAAACTTAACTAAGGAAATTGAAGAATTAAAACAACAGTTAAAAGAAGTAAAAGATGAGAATAAAGTCTTAAAGGAGAATAATAAGGAGAACAAGGAGGGTTGGAAAAAAATTCATGAAAATAGCAAGGTTGCATTCACTGACATAATCAGACAGCAAATGAATGAACAAACTGAAAACTCAGTTATTAAAGTGATGAGACAGAAGGAGAATATAGTAAGAGACTTAGCAGACAAAAAGAAATGTATAATTATATTAGGAATGGAAGAGAAACATAACCCAGATAGAACCACAAGAATCAAAGAGGAAAATGAAAAAGTAAGAAATTTACTAGAATTAGTTCAGGAAGATGAACCAGAATTAATTAAACAAATCGAAGAGAAATTCAGGCTAGGGAAATATAGTACAGACAAGACCAGACCAATCAAGATTAAATTCAGGTCACAAACTACGGCTGAGAATATCTTATCCAAAACAGGGAAACTAGCAACAAGTGAACAATATAAAAAGGTATGGATAAAAAGGGAAATGAATAAAGAGGAAAGAGAGGAAGAAAAACAGAAAAGACTTGAAGCAAAGGAAAAAAACGAGATAAGAACGGAGTCAGAAAAAAATATTCTATTGGAGAGTAGTGAATATGAAACTAAAGAAAGTCGACATACAAGAGAAAAACAAAAGGGAAACAGAGAACACAATGGAAGTGGCAGAAAACTAAGAGTGTCTTACACAAATATAGATGGATTAATAACAGGATTGAATGAACTGAATGATTATTTGAAAGAAAAAGCACCAGACATAATGGGAATTGTAGAAACAAAATTAAAAAGTCCACTACCACCCAACAGTGTAGGACATGATGCATATAATTATTGGATTAGAAACAGAGTGAAAAAGGAAGGGGGTGGAGTTATGTTCCTGACTAAGAAGGATATAAACGTGAAGGGTGTCACATATGGAAAGAATACAGTAGAAATGATAATGATGGAAGTAGAAGACAGAGATAAGAAGAACAGAAAGTTTGTGATAAATTATGTGCCCCCAAAAACAGCCTCGTGGGAAGAGAGTGAACATAAAAGTATGTTAGAGGACACAAAGATAACATTAAACAAGATAATGGAAGAGGGAGGAAGAATAGTTATGATGGGCGACTTTAATTGCAAAGAAATCTGCTGGGAAGAAATGACAGTAAAGGGTGGAGACGGCTCATGGGGAAACGCTCTACTCGAGATGGTTACTGACCATACAATGACACAATGGATACAGGAGAACACTAGGTATAGAAATGAAGAAGAGCCATCGAGACTAGACCTAGTAATTACATCCGAACCTAGAATAGTGGACAAAATTGAATACAAAACACCAATAAGTAAAAGTGACCACATATTGATTGAACTGGAACTTAATGAAGAAAAATATATCAAAAGAAATGAACAATACAGAAAAGGAAGAATGATGTATGAAAAAACAAACTTTGATAAAATAAGAGAATTTTTTCAAAAGGAAAACTGGGAAGAAATATACAAAGAAGAAACAACAGTAGAAGAGAAATGGAATATTTTGACAAAAATTTACAAAAAAGGAGTGGAAAAGTATGTCCCAAGACAAAAACAAGAAAAAGAATATGTAAAATGCTGGTACAACAAAAGCTGTAGGGAGTTAAAAGACAAAAGAGACAAAGCCTGGACCAGATGGAAAAAAGACAGAAGACCTGAAAAATGGAAAATATATACCTGCTATAGAAATGAATATGTACAAATGTGCAGAGAAGAAAAGAGAAAATATGAAAAAGATATCATAGAAAAGTGTAAAGATCAACCAAAACTATTCTACAGATTTGTAAACAATAAACTGAAAAACAAACAAGACTTGGAGAAATTAAGACAGGAGGGAGTTGAATACACTGAGAAAATGGAAATGGCGGAAATTATGAACAAACATTTTAAATCAGTGTTTACAAGGGAGAACATACAACCTGAAGAGAACGAATGGAAAGAGAAAGTCCCCCCTATGGAAGAAATAGAAGTAACAAAGAATGAAATATTAACACACTTGAGTAATCTTGATGTCAGAAAATCGCATGGACCAGATGAAATAGCAAACTGGATACTAAAAGAATGCAGGAATGAACTGGCAGACAAAATACATAGCATACTAAATAGTTCCTTGAAAGAAGGAAAAGTTCCAGAAGATTGGAAAAAAGCAAACATAGTACCTATATATAAAGGAGGAAATAAAGAAGAACCTACCAACTATAGACCAGTCTCTCTAACAAGTACAATAGCAAAAAATTTTGAAAGAATTATCAAAAGTAGATGGGTAAAATATTTAGAGAAAAACAAAGTGTTAAATCCAAGGCAATTTGGATTCAGACAAGGACGATCATGCGTCACCAATTTAATATGTTTCCATTCAAGGCTAATAGATATAATACAGGAAAGAGATGGATGGGCGGACTGTGCATTTTTAGATCTAAAGAAAGCTTTTGACAAAGTACCACATAAGAAGTTGCTTAAGAAATTAGAAACTGAAGGAGGAATACAGGGCAAACTACTAAATTGGATGGAGGACTTTTTGCAAGAAAGAAAAATGAGAGTAGTGATAAGAAACCAACACTCAAAATGGGATGAAGTAATAAGCGGTGTTCCGCAGGGAACAGTGCTGGCCCCAATAATGTTTGCTATATATATTAATGATATGGATGAAAGAATAGAAAGCTATATGAGCTTCTTTGCAGATGATGCAAAACTACTGAAAAGAGTGAAAACTGAAGAAGATTGTGAATCACTACAGAGAGATCTAAATAAAGTACAAGAATGGAGTAAGAAATGGGAGATGGAGTTCAATACAAAAAAGTGTAGTATAATGGAATTTGGAAAAAGCAAAAACAGAATAACAGGAGCATATAAATTGGGAGAAGAAGGAATAAAAAAAAGTAGAAAATGAGAAGGACCTGGGAGTCATTGTTATGAATAATATGTCACCTGAGAAACATATAAATAAGATTTTTGGAGAGACTTATAATCTAATAAGAACAATCAAAGTGGCATTTACATACCTGGATGAAGAAATGGTGAAGAAAATCCTAATCACCCTGATAAGACCAAGATTGGAATATGCAGCAACGATATGGTCACCAAGTACAAAAAATTGTATAAAAAAAACCCTGAAAGAATACAAAGAGCAATTACAAAATTGGCACCAACACTCAAAACTATCATATGAAGAGAGACTAGAAAAACTTGAACTACAGACACTAGAGCAAAGAAGAGAGAGAGGAGATTTGATAGCTATTTACAGAATCATGAAAGGCATAGAAATTACTGACAGAGAGAACCTGATAAAATGGGATGACAGAAATACTAGAGGACACGGAAAGAAAATAAAAAAAGACAGCTATAGAAGAGATTTGAAAAAGAACAGCTTTCTTCACAGAGTAATAGACAGTTGGAACAAGTTAGATGAGAAAGTGGTGTGTGCAAAAACAATACATGAATTTAAAAATAGTTTAGATAAAATGAGATATGAAGACGGGACCCCACGAGCATAGCTCCCCTTCCCGTAAAATACAACTAGGTAAATACAACTAGGTAAATACACACACACACACACACACACACACACACACACACACACACACACACACACACACACACACACACACACACACACACACACACACACACACACACAGTGGATAAAAAAAGCATTGTAATCTATGGCATTAGAGAGAAGCATGATGTACCTAGATATCAGAGGGAAAAGGAGGAGAAAGAGATCGCCAAGGAAATTCGGAAAGAATTACAAGCGGAAGGAAAAGGCTTAGATAGGGAAACCGAGGAGACCTATAGGATAGGCACATACTCTAAAGAAAAACAATACAGGCCACTGAAAGTAAACAGATCTCAAACAATTATTATCCCGTTTATAGAATAATTACCTAATATTGACTACGCAGATTACACACACATAAAATTATTACTATATTAGGATCAAGTACTACATATACCATATAATGCCACATAACCCCGCCTATTGGACCTGTGTAGAGGAGAAAAATATGTCGATCACGAGTACAGCAGGTGAGCTAGGATAATAGGGATTTCCAGGCACGCTTTCTTCTCACTTGCTAAACGCACCACAGAAGACGACAAAAATAAATGGGTGACTATAGTACTCAGCACCAACATCCTTGTATTGTAGAAAAATCTGTATATAAATAGGAACATTATCTTATACAGCAAACAAGTATTTACCCTAAATTTATCTTCTAACCTAATAAGGCACTATCAAATACTTCTAGGTCGTTTCTGAGAAATATGTAACAATCATTTAAGGTGATCAGTTTCAACATTGTCCTTACAATACTTCCAATTTGTTGCATCATTTACATTAACCCCTTCCATACGGTGCCGCATACGTAGGCGGCATGAGGAGCAAGTGGATACGCGAGGCTGCCATATCGGCGTCTTGATTATATGTATTGTAGTTGCCCCTACGTAATGACATACTCTCTAAACCAGTGGTTCCCAGGCTTTTTTCTGTCATTTCCCCCTGCACCCAGGTCAACTATCCAGATTTCCCCCTTCATGTGTAGCAGGGAAAGACTAGTTAAAATACACTGTGACTATTTACTAATCTGTTTTTCAAATGTACAAATATATTGATATACAGGCATTCTCTCTCTCTCTCTCTCTCTCTCTCTCCCGCTCTCTCTCTCTCTCAGACATGAGAAAATCCATCAGAGATTTTTTAGTTAGTAGGTAGTGTAATTATTTCCCCCTGGGAGCTTAAAATTTCCCCCCAGGTGGAAATTTCCCCCAGTTTGGGAACCACTGCTCTAAACTGTCTTCATCACATTTTCTATGTTTATCAATATTCACGGGTGAAAGAGAGAACAATCAATACGACTATATTTTATGATGCGAGTATTATTATGACACATCGTACGTTTGGCAGGTAATGCTGCCCGTGATATTTTGGTCCGTACTGAAGAGGTCACCTCAAACAACAAAGTTAGGAAAGGAGTTGGAGATTTAGTTATAGAGATATCTTTATAATATTTTCATGTTTGAGTATTTATTTAGAACAAGACAAAGTTTATGTAAATTTTGTCCAAGTAGTAGATGAACAAAATGATGGCCCTAAGGTGGGTAACCAAGCAAGAATGCATATTAGCTACATTGGTTTTAAGTAATATAGTGTTTGATGCAATAATTTAAAGTACAATTACTAATGAATGAGGAAGATTGGAATGGTAGGTTCTAAGGAGAAGGCAGAAGGAAGGAAAGATACTTGCTCTAAGATTTAACTAGTGGAGAATTTGATAAATGGTTTGGTTACAAGTTTGGACTTGAAATATGAATTAGGAAGGTCGATTTATGAAAGTACAGCATTCAGCAAATGTTAGCTAGGTCAATATGAAAATGGAATTCCTGATATTTGAGCTGAAGTAGTTCTCATGGGATGGAAAAAAGTCGCTATGAGTGTAATGCAATTTGATTTATCCATCTAGCTGTCCTAGTTCTCGAGATATTGCATTTTGAATGGAATTAAATCGGGCCTATTTTGTCCGAGGAAATCGGGCCGAAACGTGCGGTCTGACTGATCGCCGATCAAACGTAAACAATGACGGTTTTTACTGACAGGCACAATTTTATATAAAAAATTAGCATATGGTTGCATTATTTGACCTATTTTCTATAAGATGTGTGATTTCCATGTAATTTGATCATATAATTACGTTTTTATCCTCTGCAAAATTACCCACCACAGCTACGAATACCGTAAAATTACATGAAAATCACACATTTTAAAGAAAATAATTTGAATAATTCAATTATATGCAAGGTATTACGCTAATAACCCAATAGTAACAAACTTAATAGTGTAGTTTGATCCATACCACCAGTGATCATAGATAACGGGCAGGACGAATCGTAGCTGTGGTCCGTAATATTACGGAGGATGAAAACGTAACTTCTCTTCGATCAAATTACATGAAAATCACACATTTTAAAGGAAATATTTAAAATAATTCAACTATAAGTCTATTACACTAATAACATAATAGTAAGAAACTTAATAGAGTGAAGTTTGGTCCATATCACCAGTGATAGATAAGATGGCGGGATGGATGTTGATGTTGTTATCCGATAATCCGACCCGATAGAAAAAAAAACTAATTTAAACAACCAATTTCTCAGCTCTACCGTAACATACTGACTTTATTTTGGTATTAGAATAATCCACGATACTAGTAGTTTTGGTTAATTATGGTCAGTTGCCCGCACAATAAATTTGTTAGCTCATTTTTTACGTTGAAACATATACCAATTTTTGATCCACTGCTGAATGCAGGCCGCCATGTTTATCTAATGTTTTTATTGACCGACATGTAACTGATGATGTGAATGTTTGAAATTTATTACGATCGTAGTAAATACACTCACGCAACATTTTTATTAATTAAATTTCCCGCGGTATGTAAATTTGGCCGTTTGAACGGCGTGCGCATAAAATGACGCGCTATTGTGCTCGTCATCGACGGTGGCGCCTCTGGTGGTGTTTGACCTACCTACTTATGTTATGGATCTGTACTCTGTGCAAGTTGAATAACCTAAGATGGTAGATGATCTGCAGGAGGCAGTGAATAGATGAATTTGCCCCCATATTAAATTGACTGAGCTTTCTAGTACGAGTACTGATGAGAATCACAATACAGAGGTATTGAAAGACATGCCCATTATTGATACAAGGATTTCACAGATTGGCAACCTTGTGGTTGATTTTCCAAATGAGAAGTATACTGGTAGTGACATGCTTATATGCTTATGCATGCCTAAACATGTGTAGTGAAGTAATAAGATCAAATTGATAACTGATTAAACTGTAACAAGATACTGGTTCTATTCTAGTAGCACACTAATAATTTTTTTTCATTAGTATATATTTTTATTTATTAATTTTTTTTGAAAGATTATTTTTTTCTATGGAATTTCTTTTCAATATAATATTACCAATTATATATAATAATGATGCCATTTTATTCTAAAAATAGGTTAGGTTAAATATCTGCACATGTGTGTTTCTGAAATTTTACAGCACATCCCTAGCAGAGCCACTTTTTTACATGGCAACCCCTCCCCTCCCTCCCTGTCCCCTCATGCAGAAAATAGAGAAAACAGGGAGAAATCCCTTTAGGTTGCATAAAAAAAATCATTCATACACAACCATCCTCCACTCACCCATATACCTGCCTCCATCCTCCCTTGCTGAACAGCCATTCCTATCTTGCTCAAAGACCCTTTCATCCCATCCATTGATCTCATCCTTGGATGGGGTGAAAGGGTCATGAATGAAAAGATGATGAAATTAAAGATGATGTGATTTTAGGTATTTGTGGTAGCAACAAAATAAATAATTTTCGACAAACATAAATACATCAAGTGTATTTGAAGAGAGAAGTGTCAATAAATGCCAAATATTGTTAGGGTTTTCTAACAATTTTAAAATGTAAAGTAGAGTCTAATTTATAAGTACTGTTAACAACAGAACTCCTGTAGACATGACCACAACCAATACATTCATCAATCAATGTGTTGCTCCAGGTCTCTTGTAGGAGACACACAGCTCCTAGGTATCTGGCTTGGGTCACCAGGAAGGCCTATAATTCACTCAGGGAAGAAATATTGTGTTGTTGTTTAGGAATTGTTATTGTGGGGTGAGGTGCTCTGTGTCTTTTGTGTGGTGGATGCACATAGGACAATGGAAATAAGCTTACATACTTTTTTGTGTTATCCTCTGCATTTGTAATTGTTACTTCGAACTATGTGTTCTTTTCATTATCTGCATTTCATGTATATTGATTCATTGCCAAATAAACTTTATTAATTATTACTATCATCATCAATTATCATCATCATCAATTATCATTATCATCAATTATCATTATCATCAATTATAATTAATTATCATTATCATTAATTATCATTACCATTATCGTTATCATCGTTATCTTTATCATCATCATCTTTATCATTGTTATCATTATCATCGTTATCATTATCATCATTATCATTATCATTGTTATCATCATCATCATTATCATCATCATCGTTATCATCATCATCGTCATCATCATCATCGTCATCATCATCATCATCGTCGTCATCATCATCATCATCATCATCATCATCATCATCATCATCATCATCATCATCATCATCATCATCATCATCATCATCATCATCATCATCATTATTATTATTATCATTATTGTTATTATTATGTGTTAGTACTGTTTTAATTTTTATTAATATGTGTTAGTACTGTACTGTGGATGTGCTGTGTCCTGCAACACTGCTTCTGACCCAGGGCAGTGGACAGGGTGCAGGGATGACCCGTCATCTAGGAGGTGCTAAGATGGGAGGGAGGGTGGAGGGGTGTGGAGTGTTTTCGGGGATGAAATGGGTGGGAATGTTTTTGTGCCTTGTCCTTTTTGGCTACCCCCCTGGTAAGGGGGAAAAGAGCCTTGGTATATGTATGTATGTATGTACTGTTTTAATACTAGAAGGTGTCCTAAATGCCATATTATTTCTGCAGAGGTCTGCCATATGCCCTGTCATTTTTTCTATTCTAATTGAATTTACCTCATCAATTACACAACCTCTTGTTGACTGAAGATCTTCCATAAAGGTATGCTTTTTCTGACAAAGTATTTTTTGGTTGTATAATGTGTGTATGCTCCCCTTTTTCACTATATATGGTCACTTAATGATGGTGGAAAGATGAGTAGCTGAAGTAAGTGTAGTATATTAATTTTGTTATAAAATAGTGTTCTTATTATTTATGTGGCAATATCTTCTGAACAAAAGAAAAAAGTTTATATGAAAAATATCTTTAAAAAATAAAAATTAAAAAATGAAAATACATGCGAGTTTTTCATCTTTTACTTACATTATGTTAGGTTGGGTTTGAGTAGGGTAATCTATTTCTTACCCAAAAATGAGAGGAATCAGTATTTTGATTTCATTAATGCAATTCTGGTGATATTTCACTCATTCTTCCTGCCAACCCTGGGGGTTGGGGTGCAGGGCTACACAGTGAGGACATAATGCCGAACTATAGGCACACAGTGAATGCTTTTAAGTCTAATGTGTTTTCCTGGGGGTACCCCTGGTCCTATAGTATTTCATGTGATTCCAGTGATGCTGATATTCATTAAGATTGCAAACCATTTATCTGGACACTCCTCTCCCCATAACCTGACCATGTTTGTTCTTTGGAGTCTACCCCAGCCTCTGTGAAGGTGAGGGGAATCATGAGGGAGAGTCTTATATTTATTAATTGTAGTATACAGGAAAGGAGCAATGCTCATTGGGTCCCATCTCCTATTCCCTAATTTTCTAACATCCCTAGACTCAAATTCATGTACAGTTCCAACTTAATCTATATCTTTGATTTCCAACTATATTTAGCTTTGAATTCATGTACTGTTTGAGCTTGGGCTATATCACCTTCTAAGCTATTCCACATATATATAGATCTCTCTTCACATCTTTTATTAATTTACTTCCATGACCTCTTAAAGCCCTCTCATCTTTAATCAGATCTCTTCTATCTTCTTTAATGACCTGAACACTGTAATTATGTCATCTCTTTCTCTTTGATCTTTCAAAGTTGGTAGGCCCAGTACTTTTAGTCATTCCTTATGGCTTATCTACCAGACTGAGGACCAGTTTGGTTGCTGGTTGTGTTGCCTTCTCCTTGTCTTTCACTACCATTTTGATGATATGTCTCATAAGTGTACTTTATGTGAATCTTCTTTTTCAATCTGAAGAACTGAATTGTCATACAAGAATTCACATGGATGGTAAGTTTTTATTATGTTCTTGAGTCTCCAGTTATTACTTGGCCCCCAACTTTGAAGAGAACTTGCACAAATGATCTTCATTGGTTTTCCCTAACAATATGAAGATGCATACAAGAGATCACATTGGTTATAAGTCTCATAAATGCATCTCATGCAACTTCATTTTCTCAAGATGGTGATCTGACCTAACCTACCAACCCTCCAAAGTTGTGCCTTTTAACCCAGTATTGACTTTTGGGCCTCTGGCACCCATACCGTCGGCCTAAGTGGTGCCAAATTGAACTCCACGGCAACCCTGGCCGCACTCAACCTGTGGGTGAGATGGCGGGTAAATCGGAGCAGATGACCAAAATAACCCAAAATCCAAAAAATCTCAAAGGATCCCATGAATTTTGCCGAAAATCCGAAGGTGACCGATTTGATCCAAACTTGCCCCACAGGGAGAGAGTCGGACACAGTGCACAGCAAGGTAGACATGAGCAGCCTGAGTCCAAGGACGTGGCGGTAGCAACCCTCCAAATTTGGGCCTTTTAACCCAGTATTCACTTTTGGGCCTCTGGCACCCATACCGTCGGCCTAAATGGTGTCAAATTGAACTCCACGGCAACCCTGGCCGCACTCAACCTGTGGGTGAGATGGCGGGTAAATCGGAGCAGGTGACCAAAATAACCCAAAATCCAAAATATCCAAAATGAATTTTGCCGAAAATCCGAAGGTGACCGATTTGATCCAAACTTGCCCCACAGGGAGAGAGTCGGACACAGTGCACAGCAAGGTAGACATGAGCAGCCTGAGCCCAAAGACGTGGCGGTAGCAACCCTCCAAATCTGGGCCTTTTAACCCAGTATTGACTTTCGGGCCTCTGGCATCCATTCCGTCGGCCTAAGTGGTGTCAAATTGAACTCCACGTCAACCCTGGCCGCACTCAACCTATGGGTGAGATGGTGGGTAAATCGGAGCAGGTGACCAAAATAACCCAAAATCCAAAAAATCTCAAAGGAGCCCCATGAATTTTGCCGAAAATCCGAAGGTGACCGATTTGATCCAAACTTGCCTCACAGGTAGAGAGTCGGACAAAGTAAAGAGCAAGGTAGACATGACCAGCCATAGCCCAAGGGCGTGGCGGTGGCACCTCTCCAATCTTGCGCCTTTTCATCCAGTATTCACTTTTGGGCCTGTGGCACCCATACCGTATTCCTGAGTGGTGTCAAATTGGACTCCACGGCAGCCCTAGGCGCCCTCGACCATATGGCGGGTAAATCGGAGCAGGTGACCAAAATGACCCAAAATCCAAAAAATCATTTATTATTAGTTATATGTCAATTTATTATCATTTACTATTTACCTGTTTGTTTGTTATTCAACTATACCAATGCATTTATTTATGTATTTTAATTGTTATTTACATTGTTATAGTTTTGATTTATTATTAATATGATTTTTTTTTTTTTTTTTTTTTTTTTTTTTTTGCATCCGACCTAGATATGGATCAAAAGGTCTCCTGTCGGCATGCTTTGCCTTTGTAATCCTTTGTAATCCTTTGAAACCATATGAATTTTGCCCAAAATCCGAAGGTGACCGATTTGGTCCAATCTTGCCTCACAGGTAGAGAGTAGGACAAAGTACAAAGCAAGGTAAACATGAACAGCCTTAGCTCAAGGGCGTGGAGGTGGCACCCCTCCAAACTTAGGCCTTTTCATCCAGTATTCACTTTTGGGCCTGTGGCACCCATACCGTAACCCCGAGTGGTGTCAAATTGGACTTAACGGAAGCCCTGGACGCCTTCGACCTGTGGGTGATATGGCGGGTAAATCGGAGCAGGTGACTAATATGACCCAAAATCCAAAAAATGAATTTTGCCCAAAATCCGAATGTGACCGATTTGGTCCAAACTTGCCTCACAGATAGAGAGTCGGACAAAGTACAAAGCAAGGTAGACATGAACAGCCTTAGCCCAAGGGAGATGCGGTGGCACCCCTCCCAACTTGGGCCTTTTCACCCAGTATTCACTTTTGGGACTGGGACCCATACCGTATCCCTGAGTGGTGTCAAATTGGACTCCACGGCAGCCCTAGCCGCCCTCGACCTGTGGGTGATATGGCGGGTAAATCGGAGCAAGTGACCAAAATGACCCAAAATCCAAAAAAATCTCAAAGGACCCCATGAATTTAGCCGAAAATTCGTAGGTGACCGATTTGGTCCAAACATGCCCCACAGGGAGAGAGTCGGTCAAAGTGCACAGCAAGGTAAGCATGAGCAGCCTGAGTCCAAGGGCGTGGTTGTGGCACCCCTCCAAATTTTGGGCCTTTTCACCCAGTAATCACCTTTTGGCCTCTGGCACCCATACCGTTGGCCTGAGTGGTGTCAAAATGGACTCCACGGCAGCCCTAGCCGCCTTCGACCTGTGGGTGAGATGACGGATAAATCGGAGCAAGTGATCAAAATGACCCAAAATCCAAAAAATCTCAAAGGACCCCATGAATTTAGCCGAAAATTCGAAGGTGACCGATTTGGTCTAAACTTGCCCCACAGGGAGAGAGTCGGTCAAAGTGCACAGCAAGGTAAACATCAGCAGCCTGAGTCCAAGGGCGTGGCAGTGGCACCCCTACAAATTTAGGCCTTTTCACCCAGTAATCACCTTTTGGCCTCTGGCACCCATACCGTTGGCCTGAGTGGTGTCAAATTGGACTCCACGGCAGCCCTAGCCGCCCTCGACCTGTGGGTGAGATGGCTGGTAAATCGGAGCAAGTGACCAAAATGACCCAAAATCCAAAAAATCTCATGTTCATTTCGTCGTGAGTCACAGTGAGCGTCGAAAATAATTTTAACATGGTAAAAATTTCGACCACCATGACTGTAGATTAGCTTAAGTTGAATGGGAAAAGTCAGTTCATTTCGTCCTGAGTCACAGTCAGCGTCGAAAATAATTTTAATATGGTAAAGTTCTCGACCACCATGACTGTAGATTAGCTTCAGTTGAATAGGAAAAGTCATGTTCATTTCGTCCTGAGTCACAGTCATCATGACTGTAGATTAGCTTAAGTTGAATAGGAAAAGTCATGTTCATTTCGTCCTGAGTCACAGTGAGCGTCGAAAATAATTCTAACATGGTAAAATTCTCGACCACCATGACTGTAGATTAGCTTAAGTTGAATAGGAAAAGTCATGTTCATTTCGACCTGAGTCACAGTGACCGTCGAAAATAATTTTAACATGGTAAAATTCTCGACGACCATGACTGTAGATTAGCTTAAGTTGAATAGGAAAAGTCATGTTCATTTTGTCCTGAGTCACAGTGAGCGTCGAAAATGATTTTAACATGGTAAAGTTCTCGACCACCATGACTGTAGATTAGCTTCAGTTGAATAGGAAGAGTCATGTTCATTTCGTCCTCAGTGACAGTGAGCTGTTGAGACAATTTTAACATGGTAAAATTCTCGACCACCATGACTGTAGATTAGCTTAAGTTGAATAGGAAAAGTCATGTTCATTTCATCCTGAGTCACAGTCAGCGTCGAAAATAATTTTAATATGGTAAAGTTCTCGACCACCATGACTGTAGATTAGCTTCAGTTGAATAGGAAAAGTCATGTTCATTTCGTCCTGAGTCACAGTCACCATGACTGTAGATTAGCTCAAGTTGAATAGGAAAAGTCATGTTCATTTCGTCCTGAGTCACAGTCACCATGACTGTAGATTAGCTTAAGTTGAATAGGAAAAGTCATGTTCATTTCGTCCTGAGTCACAGTGAGCGTCGAAAATAATTCTAACATGGTAAAATTCTCGACCACCATGACTGTAGATTAGCTTAAGTTGAATAGGAAAAGTCATGTTCATTTCGTCCTGAGTCACAGTGACCGTCGAAAATAATTTTAACATGGTAAAATTCTCGACGACCATGACTGTAGATTAGCTTAAGTTGAATAGGAAAAGTCATGTTCATTTTGTCCTGAGTCACAGTGAGCGTCGAAAATAATTTTAACATGGTAAAGTTCTCGACCACCATGACTGTAGATTAGCTTCAGTTGAATAGGAAAAGTCATGTTCATTTCGTCCTCAGTGACAGTGAGCTGTTGAGACAATTTTAACATGGTAAAATTCTCGACCACCATGACTGTAGATTAGCTTAAGTTGAATAGGAAAAGTCATGTTCATTTCGTCCTGAGTCACAGCGAGCGTCGAAAATAATATAAACATGGTAAAATTGTCGACCACCATGACTGTAGATTAGCTTAAGTTGAATAGGAAAAGTTGTCACAATTTTTTAAATTGTGACACCCAGCTCGTTGTCTCCCTTCCCATTTTCTCGTCTGTTTTCTCTCCGTAACAGCCCTTTATTCCCTATACTCGGGGGAATTTCCAGTCCTTAAGACTTCTAGTAGCAACATCCTGTCTTTTCTCCTCCTCGTTATCCTCTTTATTTGTCATGTCATTTTTGACAACCAATTCAATGCCTTAACGAAGGGAGAGACTTCTAATATCTAGAAACACACACCCCCCCCCTTTTGATTTGTGTTCTCGGAGCCATGCTCAACGGTTTTCGCACTCACACAAAGCACTCAAACACACCCCCTCCCCGCCCCTGCGCGCTGCCACATATTTGATTAAGCTAGGCAATTAGAATTATTAGGACTGTGTTTAACCCGCTCGTGAACAGTGTCTACCTCAAAGAACACTTGGAACTGTGTCACCCTCCCGCATGAACATTATTCGTAGTACCCTTCGCAACTAGGGACGGAGACATAGTACTATTGGCAACGTCGGAAGCCGGCTAGCGGACATCGTGACCTGACCTGTCGCAGGACACAGGCAGTCTAAGCATCGAGTTCGAAAAAGGAGGTCAGACCGCTCGATCTCGGAAGAATAAGCGCGTCCTTTCCTCCCTCAAGTGACTGTTGGGGATTTATATCCTCTTGAATAAATCGAGTGTCGATTATTTGGGTATAAACCCCTCAAGCAAAAACTGAGTGTAGTGCGATTGACCGGGAAAAGTACGCCGACGAAGTGACTTACAACCCCCATCACAGCGCGCCCAGGCCGTCCACCCCCCGCCCCCACCAAACGAAGTGGCGCCGATCGAAGCTCAGCAGGAGATCAGGCTAATTGAAGACGTCTCCACAAGCAAGACAATTATAAGTACTCATTCAACAACAATTTCTTAAGCTAGGAACGCGCGCAGGGAATAGATAGGATGTATGTATGTATGTGAACACAACTGTTAAAACCCTTATTTAATGTCAAGTAGCTTAATTTTAGTGTTTAATTATTCAATTCATTAAAACTCACAATAGGAGTTCTGGGTTTCATTAGCCTAGGACGGTTCACTTAATGAGTTGTCCCATCATACCCCTCTTTGATTTACTCACGCTTGCCTTGGAGGGAAGGCGAGTGGTCCCGAGATGTGATAAAAATCACCTGGACTTCGGTTCCCCAACTGCAGCTATCTTCCCCCTCCCTTCATCAATCACTTAAGGTACGTGTTACCCACACCACCTCATCTACCACCTTCTTCCACTGTCCAGGAATTTGCGTCACGTGCTCGTTAGTGGTCCTTCGAACCGGATATTCATTCCATTACCTATGTACAGAACTCGTAAATTAATGCGACTTCACTAGTTCAATAATCAGTATGACAACTCATGAAGTAGATCACAACATGTTTCCCTGCGCATAGGTTAGCAACTCAATGCACTGTACAGGAGTCACTCCTGCTCGTTAAGGCACGCACTAGGTCAACCATGATATAGTAATTTTATGTCACATTAATTTACCCTTCCTACTTTTACCTTTCTCTTGTGCAACATTTCGCCCCCTAAGTAGAATTAGATTGTGCTGAAATTACACTGGTCCCTTTTTCACGGGTAATTCCGCCCGGCCACTTCATTCAGCGGCATCCTCAGCCGCACATCGTAATTTTAAGTTCAGCCATTTTCGGCTTAATTTAGTTTCGGCTCGGCCCAGCCTTCCAAAGCGGCGTTATAGTTAAGCCTCCCTATTGGCGCCATCCGCCACCACGTCCTTGTGTTAAGCCTAGCCGTTACCGTTACGGATGACCTGACGCTAACGGCTCGCATCGGCCCGGATTCAAGCGGCCTTATTTTTAAACTTTCGCGGTTTCACGCGAGTACCTCTCTCCCACCTCCTTTGTCAGACCAGCTCGTATGACAGCACAATCTTCTGTAGTCACCCCCTTCGATTCTCCATTTTCGTCGTGCGATTCTTTCGCTCGACTCTATTTGCGGCTTATGATTCAGTGACCGCAAGCATACTCAGACGGCGGCCACCATGTCTTATTACAGCCCTAACGAAGACGCAATTACGAACGCAACACTGACCGAGCTCATTGCCATCACGCAGAATTTCCTTGACGCTGTCACGGATTATGCTGAAACGTACGGGACTATCAACGTTGAGAGCCTGAGTCCCAGTGCGGCAACGGAAATTCATCAAGAAGGTCAAGACCATCACCAAACATGGCGGTTATTGGAGCCCGCCTGGGCCCGTCACACTCCAAATGATCAGCTCACAAAACTAGAACAGGAACTGAGACCCCTCAAGAAGGTCCTATTAAACCTAAAAGTCCGAGCAGATGCGCGAGTGAACGGCGCAAATACCGCCGTTCAAGCGTCAAACAGCCAGCTTAATCAAAGCCCCCTTGTCACATACATAAGGGAAGAAAATCATACACCCTCTTTCGATGGGGATCTGGAAATGTTCTCCAGCTGGTGGAGCATTTTCAAGACAATTGTTCACGAAAGCAATAGGTACACAGAGGGAGAAAAGTTCAGCGCTCTCATGCGCTCTCTAACGGGGCGTGCCAAGCGTCTTGTTGGACACCCCGTGTTCAACAACACCGCGTATGAACACACCATCCGACGGCTGCATGATGCCTATGACAAGCCCTTGGCAGTACGAAGAAGTCTGAAGGAACGCCTCGTCGCCATTCCCGCACCTACGGACGAATGTGAGGACTTGTCGAGGTTCCTCGCCGATTGGGATGAGTTGGGCGAAAGGTACAGGAACGCAGTAGGACAAGCCCTCTCCGATGAATTTGTAGAGGATGTCCTAGTGCCGAAACTACCCCGACAGGTTCTTTCGTCAATATACCTGTTCAAAGGCACTTCTGAACTAAGTGCACCAGAGCTTCAATCAGCACTCAAAGTTTACTCGGGTGCCATCACGGGCAGTCGACTCCATACCCCGGTGTTGGTACGCCCAGTTGCCGCAGCTACCCCCACACCCGTTCCTACTCAATCATCAACACGCCAGCCTCGACAGACATTGACGTGGGCTCCGACGCCACCGAGGAGTCAAGGTCATACGTCAAGGCACAGCACTGGACGGCCTGTACCCACGCCCCCACAACCGGCATCTGCGGTCCCCGACGAAGCACAGCACCGCGCCAACTGTTTGTTTTGCGGCGGCCCACATAGGCCGTCACACTGTACCACGTACCCGGACATCTCCACCCGCACCGACAGACTTTTAGCACTAAACAAGTGTACCATCTGCTACTCGAACAGGCATCTGAAGAACCGCTGCGACTTCCAGGCAGGCTGTATGAAATGTGGCCAGCGCCACAAGGCCCCCCTATGCCCTCAAGCCATCAGCATAACAAGCAACGGCATCATCGTTTCCCCTACACAGAATGCAGTTCCTCCTCACCTCTGGAACCAGGCTCCGTTAAGCCACGCCCACACTCCCCCCTACAGCGCGGCTTCATCTCAGCCTCCTGCTGGTTACCCACAAGCTCCAGGATACCATCCGTATTACCCCCCCTTCTATCAGTATCCGGGGGCCTACCCCCCTCATCACCAGTCCCCCTACCATCCTCCGTTGCAACCAGCGCCACTTGGCACGAGAAAAATGCAAGATGGCACCACAACCCCCACACCATCAACCTCTACCAGCTCCCACGACGCCCTCAGAGCACCGCCAGAGGTAACCCACGCCCCTGCTTCCACCAGTGCTCCCTCTTCAATATACATGGCTCCCATCCTAGTAACTCCAACCGTCTTGGAATCCTCTTCAGCACCCACTGAAGCAGTGCTTGAGTACCCTCTGACGACCACAGTCCCCATCACGACGTCGGTTCAAACTTCCGCTGTACCTGATATCACCTTGCATCAGGACCCGGAACCAGCACCAGTCCTCGTCATTGAGAATGCACAAGTTGCCACTGACACTCCAAGCTCTCAGAGCACCTCTGCTCCCACCACATCAACGTCTGTCAGCTCTCACCACGACAGCTCCTGTGCCACGCCCCCAGTAGGTCACACCCCGGAAGCCACCTGCACCCCCTCTTCATCGCACTCGGCTCCCATCTTACGAACTTCAGTCAGCACTTCCACGGCACCAGATGCCACTTTATCTCAGGACCCGGAACCAGTACCAGTCCTCATTGATAATATACAAGTTGCCACTGACGCCCCAAGCTCTCAGAGCACCTCTACTACTTCAACAACGTCTACTAGCGCTCGCCTCGACAGCTCCTGTGCCACGCCCCCAAAAGGCCACGCCCCGGAAGTCGCCTGCACCCCCTCTTCAATGCACGCGGCTCCCGTCCCGCAAGCTGCAATCCACACTTACACGGCACCAGATGCCACCTTATATCAGGACCCGGAACCAGTACCAGTCCTCATAGAAATTACTCAAGATGCCACCTATGCTTCTACTTCATCCACGGCTGTCAGCTCTCAACATGACGGCTCCTGTGCCACGCCCCCAGTAGGCCACGCTCCGGAAACCACCTCCACCCCCTCTTCATTACACTCGGCTCCCATCTTAGGAACTTCAGTCCGCGCTTCCACGGCACCAGATGACACTTCACCTCCAGAACCTGAAGCAGTCCCGATCATCGTTGGGACTAAACAAATTGATAAAGACGCTCGAGGTCCTCACATTACACCATTTGATCCTGGAACCACTGCTACGGTCCCCAGAGAAGACGACGTCATCAGATCCGTAGGAGTCCGCACTCTTAAAAGAGAATACGAGCGGTCTGTCATACGAATCATCCCTCGAGAGATCAATCTGAGCGCGGACACGCCCCCTCATTCCCACGCGGACCGTCACGAACCGACCGCGGAGCACCTTCCCCCCGCGGGGGAAGGCGAAGCGGACACCGTAGACGACGGAACCTCTCCGGCGGCGAACGACCCGATTGAAGTCGCCTGTGAACACGAGTACCTCACCACGCCACCTACGCTACAACCCCGCACGGCCTCGATGACCGACGTCACAACGAGAGCTTCAGCCACGTCACTCAACGAGCCAGCAGCGGCTCCATTAACAAGAGCACGACCAAGAAGAACGGCCGCCTAGCAAGCCAGAAACTGGTTCTTTCACTCTTGATGAATGACCAGGCCGTCCACCCACCGCCCCCCCCTTTTCTGGTTCATAACCTGTGTCACAATTTTTTAAATTGTGACACCCAGCTCGTTGTCTCCCTTCCCATTTTCTCGTCTGTTTTCTCTCCGTAACAGCCCTTTATTCCCTATACTCGGGGGAATTTCCAGTCCTTAAGACTTCTAGTAGCAACATCCTGTCTTTTCTCCTCCTCGTTATCCTCTTTATTTGTCATGTCATTTTTGACAACCAATTCAATGCCTTAACGAAGGGAGAGACTTCTAATATCTAGAAACACCCCCCCCCCCTTTTGATTTGTGTTCTCGGAGCCATGCTCAACGGTTTTCGCACTCACACAAAGCACTCAAACACACCCCCTCCCCGCCCCTGCGCGCTGCCACATATTTGATTAAGCTAGGCAATTAGAATTATTAGGACTGTGTTTAACCCGCTCGTGAACAGTGTCTACCTCAAAGAACACTTGGAACTGTGTCACCCTCCCGCATGAACATTATTCGTAGTACCCTTCGCAACTAGGGACGGAGACATAGTACTATTGGCAACGTCGGAAGCCGGCTAGCGGACATCGTGACCTGACCTGTCGCAGGACACAGGCAGTCTAAGCATCGAGTTCGAAAAAGGAGGTCAGACCGCTCGATCTCGGAAGAATAAGCGCGTCCTTTCCTCCCTCAAGTGACTGTTGGGGATTTATATCCTCTTGAATAAATCGAGTGTCGATTATTTGGGTATAAACCCCTCAAGCAAAAACTGAGTGTAGTGCGATTGACCGGGAAAAGTACGCCGACGAAGTGACTTACAACCCCCATCACAGCGCGCCCAGGCCGTCCACCCCCCGCCCCCACCAAACGAAGTGGCGCCGATCGAAGCTCAGCAGGAGATCAGGCTAATTGAAGACGTCTCCACAAGCAAGACAATTATAAGTACTCATTCAACAACAATTTCTTAAGCTAGGAACGCGCGCAGGGAATAGATAGGATGTATGTATGTATGTGAACACAACTGTTAAAACCCTTATTTAATGTCAAGTAGCTTAATTTTAGTGTTTAATTATTCAATTCATTAAAACTCACAATAGGAGTTCTGGGTTTCATTAGCCTAGGACGGTTCACTTAATGAGTTGTCCCATCATACCCCTCTTTGATTTACTCACGCTTGCCTTGGAGGGAAGGCGAGTGGTCCCGAGATGTGATAAAAATCACCTGGACTTCGGTTCCCCAACTGCAGCTATCTTCCCCCTCCCTTCATCAATCACTTAAGGTACGTGTTACCCACACCACCTCATCTACCACCTTCTTCCACTGTCCAGGAATTTGCGTCAAAAGTCATGTTCATTTCGTCCTGTGTCACAGTCACCATGACTGTAGATTAGCTTAAGTTGAAGAGGAAAAGTCATGTTTATTTCGTCCTGAGTCACAGTGAGCGTCGAAAATAATTTTAACATGGTAAAATTCTCGACCACCATGACTGTAGATTAGCTTAAGTTGAATAGGAAAAGTCATGTTCATTTCGTCCTGAGTCACAGTGAGCTGTTGAGACAATTTTACCATAGCATTTTAAAATACTAGAAAGTGCTTGGCCATCAGGACTGTGGAGGAGCTTATCGTAAGTCAGGTTCATTTTGAAGTCCGTCACAGTGACCCATCGCATTTCATTTAATATTTTAAATTGCTTGGCCATCAGTATTGTGATTATTTTGAAATCGTGGACCTGTCGCCTCACTTTTAACATGCATGTTTGGCCATCAGGACTTTAGTTGAGCTTAGGTTCAAAATCATAAGTGAGGTTCATTTTGAACTGTCACAGTGACCCTTTGGCGACTCAGCAGGCAAGGGAGGCGGCGGTGGCTCAGCAGGCAGGGTGGTCCTGTAGTAAGGGGTGACTCTAGGCTACAGGGTCAGGAATGAGCAAACATCAGGAGAGAGCCAGTTGGCTCTGTTTAGGTTGGAGCAGTTTATTAAGGACCAAGGGAGCATATATAAAACAGTGACAGGGCTTTACATCACATTTGGGGAATATCCTGTTTGGGGTATAGAAGACAGTTGGATAGGAGCCGATATAGGAAAAATCACAATAATTTATATTTTGAGAGGGGAGTCTACCATGATTGGCTAGAAGGCAATATACAGTCCAGGTATTTGTACTCTTGTGTGAGATATGGGTTCCTACAGGCGTCACACACACCAAAAAAGTAATTTCCTTCAATGTTGTTAATGAGGCTTTTATCTTTTTCCTGAATGTTTGCCAACTAACATTAACGCTGGTCTTGTTCTGGTGTTGAATCCAAGTCACCAGCATTTTTTCCATCCTCTCCATTGTCAACGATCTGGTGTAATGTCCTAGGACCTAGATGAACATGCTTCCACAGTTGCTCGTATTTTTGCAGCATTGCCTCCGATGCACCTCTGTGCGCTCTCCCTCAATCCCAGGACGTGGGATATGACCAAAGTTTTTTGTCCTTTTTTGTCCAGCTCAAAATTTCCATCTTCTTAGCCAGAGTAAGTGATTTGCACTGTATTTTCGTAGTGGGTGGGCTGCTGCTGGTTCCAAGAATATGAAGGACGTTTTGGGGCCATCTTGACGAACAAGTAAAGTGGCTGGACAGGCTGGAACTAAAAACAAGAGGGCTGTAAACATTGAACTGGGAGCAGGAGCGGCCACCTGTCAGCAGGCAGTGGAACTACACATCTACCACACTGTTTGAAATGCGGTTGGGGCAAATCGCATCTTAGCAAACAAATTGCACAATTTTAATTGATTGTACTATTTTCAATGTTGCATCCTACACACTCAATTCAGGGTTCATTTTGAACATATGTCCTACCTGTTCAGCTCTCACACCTCTATGTGAAATCATGTGAGCAATCCCACCTCTGCCTTCCTCACCTTCTTCACTCATTCTTTCCACGTGTCCAAACCATCCCAATACTCTTTCATCAACCCTATCTCCCAACTCCCTTTCCACCCCCGTTCTCCTCCTCACCTCATTTCTCACTCTATCCAGCCTAGGAATATAATGAAAAAAGTTCAGTTCAGCTAAAGTATTGTCTATTAACTTCATTTATGTTCCAGGACCCAAGTAGTTGGATTGTGGAGACCTACCCTTGGCCCCCTGGCAGCCATGCAGGACCTCAAGCCCTCATCACACTCAGGCCAGAAGATGTTGGATATGATACTTTGGCTCCTTCTATCCCCAATTCCAGCAGCCAGGACAAATTAAAACGTGATAGTCAAGGGGAGAATGATCCTTTGGTAAGATTACTAATATATGTACAGTGTAATAAGTGCTATTAATAATCAATCTACATACCAAGGGCTATTTCCCCTTTTACAAGGGAGGTAGCCAGTCAAGGCATGTACCCAATTTTAAAAATTCTTTTAAATCCTTGTGGATGCAGGACTATCCCGGTCTCCCATCCACTGTCTAGGTCAGAAAATGCAGAAAAGACCATACCTCCACAAAATAATGACAATAATAATAACAACAACAGTACATACATATACCAAGGGAGGTAGCCAAAAATAACAAAGGCATAAAAACCATTCCCACCCATTCCATCCCTATCACACTCCCCTCCACCCGCTTCCCTCCCTCTTATCTTGGCACCTCCTGGATGACGGGTCATCCCTGTATCTTGTCCACTGCCCGGGTTCAGAAGCAGTATCGTATGACACAGCACATCCACAGCAAGGCCGCTTCATTAAATCAGCGACCCCCCCTCTCCATTCCCTCATGCATACGGGGAGAAATCCCTTCGGGTTGCGTCAAATTTTTCTCACACATACTCCCTCTCCCCCCAACCCCTCCACCCATTCCACCTCATGGATCACATTCTCACACATACTCCCCCCCCCCCATTCCACCTCATGGATCCATTCACCTTTCTTCTGGTCTCTCCCGTCCTTCCTCAACAGACATTCTCCTCTTCCCCAAAGCCCCCTTTACCCCATCCATCCATCTCATCCAAGGTTGCCCCCTCCTGTTCACTCCTTTCACATCTTACTAGTCTTTCTTTACTCACTCTCTCCATGTGTCCAAACCATCCCAATTCTCTTTCATCCACCCTATCTCCCACCCTATCACCCGAAATTCCATGGGGCCCCTTTGAGATTTTGGCCATTTTGGAGCATTTTGGTCACCTCCACCGATTTACCCGCTATGACACCCACAGGTCCGGGGCGGCCTGGGATGCCCTCCACTGCAATCCCACACCAGTCAGGCACACGGTATCCCTGCCACAGGCATAAACGTCAAAAGGCCGAAATTTGGAGGGCTCTCTCCGACACACCCTTGGTCTCATGATTGTGCTGCATACGCTGGTGTGCACCCTATCCCAATCTCTACTTGTGGCGTAAGTTTGGACCAAATCGCTGACCTTCGGATTTCATCCTTAATTGGGCATTTTGGGTCATTTTGGTCACCTCCACCGATTTACCCGCTATGACACCCACAGGTCCGGCAAGGCCTGGGATGCCCTCCACTGCAATCCCACACCAGTCAGGCACACGGTATCCCTGCCACTGGCATAAACGTCAAAAGGCCCAACTTTGGAGGGCTCTCAGCGCCACACCCTTGGTCTGACGATTCTCCTGCCTACGCTCACGTGCACCCTATCCCACCCTCTACTTGTGGCGCAACTTTGGACCAAATCGCTCACCTTCGGATTTCCCCACAAATTCCATGGGGTACCCCCTTTGAGTTTTTTTGGGTTTTGGGTCATTTTGGTCACCTCCACCGATTTACCCGCTATGACACCCACAGGTCCGGCAAGGCCTGGGATGCCCTGCAGGGCAATGGCACACCAGTCAGGCACACGGTATCCCTGCCACTGGCATAAACGTCAAAAGGCCCAACTTTGGAGGGCTCTCAGCGCCACACCCTTGGTCTCACGATTGTGCTGCCTACGCTGGTGTGCACCCTATCCCACCCTCTACTTGTGGCGCAAGTTTGGACCAAATCGCTGACCTTCGGATTTCCCCCCAAATTCCATGGGGTACCCCCTTTGAGTTTTTTTTGGTATTGGGTCATTTTGGTCACCTCCACCGATTTACCCGCTATGACACCTACAGGTCCGGCAAGGCCTGGGTTGCCCCGCAGGGCAATGGCGCACCAGTGAGGCACACAATATCCCTGCCACTGGCATAAACGTCAAAAGGCCCAACTTTGGAGGGCTCTCACCGCCACACCCTTGGTCTCACGATTGTGCTGCCTACGATGGTGTGCACCCTATCCCACACTCTACTTGTGGCGCAAGTTTGGACCAAATCGCTGACATTCGGATTTCACCCCAAATTCCATGGGGTACCCCCTTGGAGTTTTTTGGGTTTTGGGTCATTTTGGTCACCTCCACCGATTTACCCGCTATGACACCCACAGGTCCCGCAAGGCCTGGGATAACCTCCACTGCAATCCCACACCAGTGAGGCACACGGTATCCCTGCCACTGTCATAAACGTCAAAAGGCCCAAATTTGGAGGGCTCTCAGCGCCACACCCTTGGTCTCAGGATTGTGCTGCCTACGCTGGTGCGCACCCTATCCCACTCTCTACTTGTGGCGCAACTTTGGACCAAATCGCTGACCTTCGGATTTCCCACCAAATTCCACGGTTTTTTTTTTTAGGTTTTGGGTCATTTTGGTCACCTCCACCGATTTTGCCGCTATGACGGCCACGGGTCCGGGGGGCCCTGGGATGCCCTGCAGTGCAATGGCACAGCAGTCACTGGCACGGTATCCCTTTTACAGGCATAAACGTCATTTGGCGGAACTTTGGATGGCTCTCACGGCCACACCCTTGGTCTCAGGATTCCGCTGTCAACGCTGATGTGCAGCCTATCCCACTTTCTACTTGTGAAGCAACTTTGGACCAAATCGCTGACCTTCGGATTTCCCCCCAAATTCCACGGGGTACCCCCTTTGAATTTTTTTTTTAGGTTTTGGGTCATTTTGGTCACCTCGACCGATTTTGCCGCTATGACGGCCACGGGTCCGGGGGGCCCTGGGATGCCCTGCAGTGCAATGGCACAGCAGTCACTGGCACGGTATCCCTTTTACAGGCATAAACGCCATTTGGCGGAATTTTGGAGGGCTCTCACGGCCACACCCTTGGTCCCAGGATTCCGCTGTCAACGCTGATGTGCAGCCTATCCCACTCTCTACTTGTGGCGCAACTTTGGACCAAATCGCTGACCTTCGGATTTCCCCCCAAATTCCACGGGGTACCCCCTTTGAGTTTTTTTAGGTTTTTGGTCATTTTGGTCACCTCCACCGATTTTGCCGCTATGACGGCCACGGGTCCGGCAAGGCCTGGGATGCCCTCCACTTCAATCCCACACCAGTCACTGGCACGGTATCCCTTTTACAGGCATAAACGTCATTTGGCGGAATTTTGGAGGGCTCTCACGGCCACACCCTTGGTCTCAGGATTCCGCTGTCAACGCTGATGTGCAGCCTATCCCACTCTCTACTTGTGGAGCAACTTTGGACCAAATCGCGGACCTTCGGATTTCCCCCCAAATTCCACCCCCTTTGAGTTTTTTTAGGTTTTTGGTCATTTTGGTCACCTCCACCGATTTTCACGCTATCACACCCACGGGTCCGGCAAGGCCTGGGATGCCCTCCACTGCAATCCCACACCAGTCACCCACACCCTATCCCTTTTACAGGCATAAACGTCATTTGGCGGAACTTTGGTGGGCTCTCACGGCCACACCCATAGTCTCACGATACCGCTGTCAATGCTGATGTGAAGCCTATCCCACTCTCTACTTGTGGAGCAACTTTGGACCAAATCGCTCACCTTCGGATTTCCCCCCAAATTCCACGGGGTACCCCTTTGAGTTTTTTTAGGTTTTGGGTCATTGTGGTCACCTCCACCGATTTTCCCGCTATGACGGCCACGGGTCCGGCAAGGCCTGGGATGCCCTCCACTGCAATCCCACACCAGTCACTGGCACGGATTCCATTTTACAGGCATAAACGTCATTTGGCGGAATTTTGGAGGGCTCTCACGGCCACACCCTTGGTCTCAGGATTCCGCTGTCAACGCTGATGTGCAGCCTATCCCACTCTCTACTTGTGGAGCAACTTTGGACCAAATCGCTCACCTTCCGTTTTCACCCCAAATTCCACGGGGTACCCCCTTTGAGTTTTTTTAAGTTTTGGGTCATTTTGGTCACCTCCACCGATTTTGCCGCTATGACGGCCACGGGTCCGGCAAGGCCTGGGATGCCCTCCACTTCAATCCCACACCAGTCACCCACACCCTATCCCTTTTACAGGCATAAACGTCATTTGCCGGAACTTTCCAGGGCTCTCACCGCCACACACTTGGTCTCACCATTCCGCTCTCAACGCTCTTGTGCACCCTATCCCACTCTCTACTTGTGGCGCAACTTTGGACCAAATCGCTCACCTTCGGTTTTCACCCCAAATTCCACGGGGTACCCCTTTGAGTTTTTTTTAGGTTTTGGGGCATTTTCGTCACCTCCACCGATTTTTACGCTATCACACCCACGGGTCCGGCAAGGCCTGGGATGCCCTCCACTGCAATCCCACACCAGTCACCCACACCCTATCCCTTTTACAGGCATAAACGTCATTTGCCGGAACTTTCCAGGGCTCTCACCGCCACACCCTTGGTCTCAGGATTCCGCTGTCAACGCTGATGTGCAGCCTATCCCACTCTCTACTTGTGGAGCAACTTTGGACCAAATCGCTCACCTTCGGATTTCCCCTCAAATTCCACGGGGTACCCCTTTGAGTTTTTTTAGGTTTTGGGTCATTGTGGTCACCTCCACCGATTTTCCCGCTATGACGGCCACGGGTCCGGCGAGGCCTGGGATGCCCTCCACTGCAATCCCACACCAGTCACTGGCACGGATTCCATTTTACAGGCATAAACGTCATTTGGCGGAATTTTGGAGGGCTCTCACGGCCACACCCTTGGTCTCAGGATTCCGCTGTCAACGCTGATGTGCAGCCTATCCCACTCTCTACTTGTGGCGCAACTTTGGACCAAATCGCTCACCTTCGGTTTTCCCCTCAAATTCCACGGGGTACCCCCTTTGAGTTTTTTTAGGTTTTGGGGCATTTTCGTCACCTCCACCGATTTTGCCGCTATGACGGCCACGGGTCCGGCAAGGCCTGGGATGCCCTCCACTGCAATCACACACCAGTCACCCACACCCTATCCCTTTTACAGGCATAAACGTCATTTGCCGGAACTTTCCAGGGCTCTCACCGCCACACCCTTGGTCTCACCATTCCGCTCTCAACGCTCATGTGCACCCTATCCCACTCTCTACTTGTGGCGCAACTTTGGACCAAATCGCTCACCTTCCGTTTTCACCCCAAATTCCACGGGGACCCCCTTTGAGTTTTTTTTAGGTTTTGGGGCATTTTCGTCACCTCCACCGATTTTCACGCTATCACACCCACGGGTCCGGCAAGGCCTGGGATGCCCTCCACTGCAATCACACACCAGTCACCCACACCCTATCCCGGCCACAGGCATAAACGTCATTTGGCGCAACTTTCCAGGGCTCTCACCGCCACACCTTTGGTCTCACCATTCCGCTCTCAACGCTCATGTACACCCTATCCCACTCTCTACTTGTGGCGCAACTTGGGACCAAATCGCTCACCTTTCGTTTTCACCCCAAATTCCACGGGGTACCCCCTTTGAGTATTTTTTAGGTTTTGGGGCATTTTTGTCACCTCCACCGATTTTCACGCTATCACACCTACGGGTCCGGCAAGGCCTGGGATGCCCTCCACTGCAATCCCACACCAGTCACCCACACCCTATCCCGGCCACAGGCATAAACGTCATTTGGCGGAAATTTGGAGGGCTCTCACCGCCACACCCTTGGTCTCACCATTCCGCTCTCAACGCTCATGTGCACCCTATCCCACTCTCTACTTGTGGCGCAACTTTGGACCAAATCGCTCACCTTCCGTTTTCACCCCAAATTACACGGGGTACCCCCTTTGAGTTTTTTTTTAGGTTTTGGGACATTTTCGTCACCTCCACCGATTTTGCCGCTATGACGGCCACGGGTCCGGCAAGGCCTGGGATGCCCTCCACTGCAATCACACACCAGTCACCCACACCCTATCCCGGCCACAGGCATAAACGTCATTTGGCGCAACTTTCCAGGGCTCTGACCGCCACACCCTTGGTCTCACCATTCCGCTCTCAACGCTCATGTGCACCCTATCCCACTCTCTACTTGTGGCGCAACTTTGGACCAAATCGCTCACCTTCCGTTTTCACCCCAAATTCCACGGGGTACCCCCTTTGAGTTTTTTTTAGGTTTTGGGGCATTTTCGTCACCTCCACCGATTTTCACGCTATCACACCCACGGGTCCGGCAAGGCCTGGGATGCCCTCCACTGCAATCACACACCAGTCACCCACACCCTGTCCCGGCCACAGGCATAACCGTCATTTGGCGCAACTTTCCAGGGCTCTGACCGGCACACCCTTGGTCTCACCATTCCGCTCTCAACGCTCTTGTGCACCCTATCCCACTCTCTACTTGTGGCGCAACTTTGGACCAAATCGCTCACCTTCCGTTTTCACCCCAAATTCCACGGGGTACCCCCTTTGAGTTTTTTTAGGTTTTGGGGCATTTTCGTCACCTCCACCGATTTTCACGCTATCACACCCACGGGTCCGGCAAGGCCTGGGATGCCCTCCACTGCAATCACACACCAGTCACCCACACCCTATCCCTTTTACAGGCATAGACGTCATTTGGCGCAACTTTCCAGGGCTCTCACCGCCACACCCTTGGTCTCACCATTCCGCTCTCAACGCTCATGTGCACCCTATCCCACTCTCTACTTGTGGCGCAACTTTGGACCAAATCGCTCACCTTCCGTTTTCACCCCAATTTACACGGGGTACCCCCTTTGATTTTTTTTTTAGGTTTTGGGGCATTTTCGTCACCTCCACCGATTTTCACGCTATCACACCCACGGGTCCGGCAAGGCCTGGGATGCCCTCCACTGCAATCACACACTAGTCACCCACACCCTATCCCGGCCACTGGCATAAACCTCAAAAGGCCCACCCTCGACCTGTGGGTTTCATAGCGGATAAATCACTGCAGGTCACCATAATGACATCAATTTCACACAAAATCCCAAAGCCACCGATTTGATCTAAACTTGTCCCACAACCAGAGAGACGGATACATTGCACATCATCGTAGACATCACAGCCCTCCAAAATTGGGCCTATTCACCGAAGTAGTATCAGAAGGAGAGTAGCAGCGCATTTCACATTTTAACCAGCTCTCAACCACCAATATCTACTTTTAATATATCATGGTTACATTCAACCAGCAAATCGTACTTTAATATATCGTCCTTACATTCAAACACAAAATCGAACGGAAATCAAAACGAAAGTAAAAGCGCCCCATGCCTTCATACTACTGCACATCTTCAAGCCCCTTCCATCTTCACAAGGGGTCACAGTGCACCTCAATTCATTATACCCAGCCACCCGACAATAATCCATAGTCATATGCATGGCCTGTCGGACGTGTATTGAATTGGGGGAGAAGGATAGCATGTGGTTGGTATTATTAGTCATCCACGCCTGAACCTGGTTACATGCAATTGCTTCATGCGCACTCGGCAATTCCAAACCAGTTTCAAACTTAGATAACCCCTCGAGGGGGCACCTCGTTGCAGATTCGAACTCGGACCATTGGGCTTAATAGGTCCAGTCTTAGTCCCCTTGGCCATGGGTGCCCAATCTAATGTCCATCTAGAACTTAATACCATGGTACAAAATTAACAATAACTTCTCTGTAATTTCACTCCAGATCAATTTTTGCAACCGTCTCCTTCAATTTATTCATCTCCTCCTTCTTCTCCTCCAATTTATTCATCTCCTCCTTCTCCTCCTCCTATTTTTCCCCCTCCACTCATAAATTAATCAAAAACATTTGTACCCAGTATGGGAATCGAACCCAACTTCTATAGCACTTTGCCACTATCATTTCCTTACATCCAGCTTGAACATGACGTATTATCTCACTCATTTTCTTTCATTAGTCAATGGGTAACTATATCTTACACAGGTCACCCAAAAAAGTTACAATTTACAAACAAAAAAGGATTTCAACAAAATTATATATATACAAATGGATACATATATCAACCCAAATACCATCATCAAATCATCAAAACCAGTATGTATCAAATTCCATTGTCAAATTTATAACAAGACCATTTTTAACCCTTTAAGACATGACAAATCAGTCTATCACAACAAACGGTTACATCCTAATTACAATCAAGAGAGAAAATTTCATTGCCAAATTTGTGAGCATATTATTTTTAACCCTTTAAGACATGAAAAATCAGTGTATCACAAGAAACGGTTCAATCCTAATTACAATAGGTTCAATAAGGAGGGAAAATTTCATTGCCAAATTTGAAACAAGACCATTTTTAACCGTTTAAGACATGAAAAATGTAAGAAACATTACTACAAGGTTAACCCCCAAGATATTCCAAAGAAATCAAAACCAAAATGTCAGATATGTAACATTGAAGTCTCAAACCTCAAAAGGCACAGTGAAACAAAACAAAAACAAAACAAAAAAACTTTTCAGAACCTGATATCTAAAATTACATGTAAATACGATGATAGTCGGGAAGGTTGTGCAGGTCAAGAACGAGTTTATTGTTATTCCGATATTAGTACAATTGATCCAAAACTTTTTATCATGAGTATGGTGGATGTTATACAGAACAGAGACAAAGAGCACAATTGGAAAGGTTTGAAAATTTCTCTTTGTCTCAAAGTTCGCTTCTACAAGAAGTTAGGAGATGGGAGCACATCAATTCAAGAGCCCTGGATCAAGAGTGGCGAGATGAAGCCCATGACAGATCTTTCAGAAATAAAAAGTGTAGTGCTAGATATGATTGGTCGATTAGAAGGAAAAAAAATTGATCCATCTACAAGAGAGGGCTCAGCTTGGATAATGGTCACCTGCTAAGTATCGACCATCGAAATTTGACCCTGGCGCCAGAGGCGGAAATGTGAAAAATCAGAGGAAAGGGTCAAATTTCGATGGTCGCTACACATAGGTCCTTGGGCCCAGGCTCCTTGCGTCAACCTCGCGGTACACTGTGCCCGACTGTCTCCCTCCGAGGTCAATTTGGGCCAAATCGGCGACCTGCCGATTTTGGGCAAAATCTCTGGATCCCTTTTGGATTTTTTCATTTTGGTCACCTGCCCCGATTGGGCTACCATCTCACCCACAGGTCAAGGGCTACCTACCAGGGCTCATGTACATTCCACGTGGACACCGCTCGGGCCTGTTGCCCTGTAATGGCAGGCCAATTCCAGGAACTATTTCATCTGGTCACTCGTGATTTTCCTAGCATAGAAGAGCAAGGGCCGACGCCCTCTCTAGCCTTGCTCGTCAGGTCATAGACACTGAAGCTCCTGTAACCTGTGAAAGGTTACACCAATGGCAGGGAACATAAAGCCTCTTCGGACTTTCTTGGTTTAGTGAAGTCAAGAGATACTTACAGCATGGGGATGTAATCCCCTTTGGGAAGAGTCTCCGTGTACTCCCCATAAGGGAGAGAGTTCTTTGCTCTCTAGGGGAGAGTTGTGTGTGTGTATGTGACGCAGTCGCCACATATATATGTGAATATGCCTATCTTTGCATGTCTGGTGTCAAGTTTACAGTTAGATCATAGGTTCGGAATTTATACAATACTATTTGTCTTAGTTGTACTTTAAGTGTCTGCTTATTATCAGTAGATGTGCCTTGACATGATGTAGGGATTGGAGTTATAATTATGTACTTTGGTATGTATAAGGAAATGATTAATCTGGTGTCACTATGTACTTTTTTCAGTAACATTTTGTTGGGCGGTGGTGTCATTATGTTGTATGTCTGAGTCTGATCTTTACAATTTATAAATGTGGATGTCAGCAAGATTAGAGGCATTGCAAAAGGGCCAGTGTCTGTTAGGTACCTTGCATACATATGGATCAAGTGTCAGGCATGTGATATATTGTAATATGTATTAGTGGTATATGGATACATTCCCTCACCACAACAATGTGCTTTCCACTAAAGGGCTTCTGCATCATATAGGGAAAAGGGGAAAATGGGAATGTGGTACATTTAGAGGGACCACTTTATTGAGTGTAGTTGGAAAGGCACATGGGAGGATCTTAACTGAGATGATTAGGAGAGGATCAGAGAGAACTGGAGAGAAACAGTGTGGGTGAAAGATGGAGGGTGCATAACATTTTGGTAGAAAGGCACATTTAAGAAACGTGATGCTTTCTGGCCTCTTATGGATTTAAAGAAGGCTCATGATAGGTTTGACAGCAAGGCTTTTTGAGAGGAAATACAGATACATGGGACAAAGGAAAACCTCTTAAGTGCTGTCAAAAGCTTTTGCATCAGTATCAGAGCTTGTATTAGGGTTGGGATTGGTGGGAGCGGTCTGAGAAGGGGCTGCACCAGGGTTGGTCAATGCAAGGGTGATGGGCAGGGGATTGGAAATGGTTTGTGAGGGTTCACAGAAGTAGGTCAGTCAATTGTTTATTGATGCTGCCTCACTTGTGGCTGGGTCAGAGGGTCTAAGGCAGTTACAGAGTTTGGGAAGGTATGTGATAGCAAGAAACCGAAAGTAAATGTGGGTAACAGCAAGGTTATGAGATATACAAGAGGTCAGGGTGGCAGTGTCAGGCAAATCTATATGGACAGAGGTTAGCTTAAGTATTAAGGGTCACACATAGCTGGGAATAGTGGGAGGTCAACTGTTGAATGAGGGAAGCAAGTCAAGGTTTTTGGGAAAAGCGTAATGAAAACTAGGTATCTAGGGATGGATTCAAAGAGAAGACTATATAAAGGGTACAATTTAAGGGAGCCAGAAATGACAAATTTAAATAGGTTGGAAATGAAGTGTTTGAAAGTATAGTAGGGTTACAAAGATGGATAGCATGAGAAATGGGGTCAAGAGGAGAGTTGGGGTGGAGAGGGAGCTGTCAGATAGGGCCCATGAAGGGATACTGGAGAGAATGAGTAAAAAAAATATAAAAAAAAAGAGAGAAGGCAGAGTTGTAAACCTCAGGGAAAGGCCAAGAATGACATGGATGGGTGTTTATCTTTCACATCATCCCATACCTATGCATGTTGAACAACCAAGGTGACATTACACAACCCTGGCACACATTTCTAAGTGGAGTCAAGAGTGGCAGATGTTACTGTGGAAAGGTGTTTGTGCATATGTGAAGGGTCATGTGTATTTAGGGCATATGTCAAGGCCTAACTCTGCTCTGATCTTGCTAGCTTGCTGAAGATGAGACAATGCAGGTGCCTGTGAACTGCTCTCCTGAACATAATGTAAAGGATAGGAGTTGGAGTGTTCTTAAAGAGCATGTGAACATATGGCCTGTTCCAGAGACTAGGTACCCCCATAAGGTAGGGTGTTATTGTCTTTTTTTTTTCCTTAGGTTTTCTAGACAGATGGCTAGTGAATGGTTTCTCTCAGGGGACATCATGCCTGTGGGGTCCATCTTTTCACTACCCTGTAGCCACCACTCAATGCTGCAATTTCTGAACACCTTACAGAAAACCATGAAAATAAGCATAACTTGTTGAAAAATACATTTATTAACACTACTGAGTACTATAGTCATACACAGCTTCATACATTACTTACAAAAATCCTTCCTAGTCTTTTGTTATTCAAATTCTAATGTCTTTACCAAGTACAGTGACCTAGACCTTGACCCAAATTTTCAATAAGGGTCATTGGGAGTCTTGAAACCAACCATCTTGCAGGTTTCTTCAACTGTCCTTTCTCCTTGCCCATGATATTCTTTGTAAAGTGTAAGATATCTGGAAAGAAAGAAAAAACAATCAATAAAACTGACTTACAATTAGGTCAAAGTGACATTACCAAGCCAAATTAAGTCCTTCAGGGTATATGCTAGTTCTACAGTGGGCTATCTGTATAATTTTTTGTATACATTTTTACATTATTACAAATCAATCCAGTGGAAAAAGTAATGGCATTTCCAAAATCAATTGTAAAACTCGGGGCTGTGGAGTTGATAATCAAAACCTCTGACTTTGACTCCTCTATATGTAGAAATACTCAAATTACTCCCATCCTACATATATCAACCAATTTTAGTCTCAACCATTGTCTTGTACCAGCCAATTTTCAAATATCTTGCAATGTTTCAAACTTGAGTTATTCATAACTCTAGTACTGTAAAACCCTAATTTTATATTTGTAGCTGAAAAAAATATTTTCAATACTTTATTAACCCTTTACAAAGTGAGTGACCATATATAACCATTAACAGATATTGAAAATGGTGCCCACTGCATCCCATGTAGAGTAAACCAATATGTCATCAATCCTGAGCTGATCACTATGTCTCTGGCTACCAGTCAGGGTGACGTCACAGCCTCCTCTGCCTCTCTCATTGGCTGGCCTGGAACACAAAACTCAATTACTCTCTAGACACAATGAAGGATTTTTTTTCCACTTGTTGTCCTAGCGCCCATGGCCTCTTCCCCCTTTCATAATGTAAGTAGATGATACCCTGATATGATACAGTTGAATAGTTCAACTTTAACCTGATGTGTCATTTGCATAGGAAAGGCAGAATTTGGTGAAAAACATGAGTGAAAATAGGGGTGATAATTTTTTAACATGTGCCTGGTAGTCTATTGTTTTTGAAATCGCCAGTTGATTAAATATGATCCCTTGGCTTAGTAAGGGATCAAATCAATTATTGTTTACATACAACTTTTAATATTTAAAGCTCCATGTAACCAATCATTTTGATTTTAGACATTGTTCATGGTGAATCTATGCCCAAATTTTGCTGAATTTTTCATGGGGGACTTATGGCCAGTTTTTATTGGAATTCATTGTCCAGGGGAAAATTATGCCCTTTTATAAGTTCATTACAAAGTTTCTAATGTTATTCTCTTTCTTTCCAGCTTCCTCGTTATATGTTTTACCCCAGGAGTAAGGCCTAATAGATTACACTAATTCCTCTGGACCTAAGCATCAGTGCCAATGATTCTTTGGGCGGCGAGGGATGATGATGAAGACTCTCAATTTGTGCCCATCTGACATGACCCAAGTTCCCCAGGCCCCGGCAACGAGCCTCCTGCCAAGAGGTGGTGTACTGCACCACTGTTTGAGGAGGAGGACCATGAGGAGGATGACAACCGACAGGAGGAAGAGGAAGAAGAGGAGGCCAACAGGAAGGGCATCATTAAGGGCACAGCCAAGACCAAACGCAGGTAAAGAGATTGCCCTTTATCTGTGGCCCACAACCTGCAAGGAGGACATCAGCAATCTCCTCTGCCCACTTGCAACTACCAGCCACCTACATATGTATAGACCACCCAGGAGTATTTCTACAGGTTCTTTACCCTACAGCTCATCAAGCACAAAACCTATCAAATGAACCTCTATGCCATTCAAAAAGATCTTGCCACAACTTTCTCTACCACTGAACATGAGATCTCCAAATTCATGGCCATTCTGCTCTACATGGGGACTGTGCAATGTCCCTCCATGGGCACCACAGTACCACAAGTGGCTGACATCATGTCCTCAAAATGCTTTTGACTACTCGGACGAATCATTCACTTGGATGACCGCATTGTCAACAGCTGCCCAGGATGTAACACTTCACCCCATACCATACAACACATAATGGAAGACTGCATTATACACAATCATGCACTCAAACAACACAACATACACTCTATAAAGGATTTGTGGGAAAACCCACTTTCGGCTGTGGCATTCCTTGGGGAGACGGGACTGCTCGGTCAGACAGTCTAGGGAACGACAACAACAACAACGACAACACCCAGCTTCACAGCACAGTAGACAGCTTCTTCAAGGTACAGCAAAATTTAATCAAAAATCTCTATAAATCCCAAAGCATATTGATTATATAAAAATAAGATATGCTTATTATTTTTTCTTAGGAACACAACTGCACTAAAGCCTCATTTCATTAGGTAATAAAAACCCTTATATGTAATCTGATCATCTTTACAGCAGAAATAAATAATTATTTGTACACAAGTCTTTTAGCTCCTTCATATCTCACAAAGCACAGAGAAACTGAGTGACAGACATACACTGAGTGACTTTGTGTATAACAGGACATATATCTTTACCTACTTTCCATAGCCGTTTCTAGCATATATATAATCAGTGTGTAAATTTACTGCTACAAATGAACTCATGATTTTATATAGAAAAACATGAAAAATATAACATGATGCAGTATACAGAAAGTAAAAATAAAATTATAGTACTAAAAAAGAAACAAAACTGGCAACATATCACTCATGGCTAACTGGACATATGTAATGTGTGAAAGCTTAGAGGTGCGATGAATTCACCGGCCACCACACCACTGCTATTGATTTAATGAACTTTATTTCTACTACAGATTAGGAGAGGATCATGAGAAAACAGAGAAGGTAGTTGGTAAAGAGCAGTATGGGTTTAGCAAAAGTAGAGGATGCGTGGATCAGATTTTTGTAGTAAGGAACATTTGTGAGAAGGTTTTGACTAAAGTAAGGATGTTTTTTGGGGCCTTTATGGATTTGGAGAAGGGCTTATGACAGGGTACACAGGAAGGCACTGTGGAAGGTATCGAAGATATATGGGATCAGGGAAAAGCTATTTAGGTCAGTCAGGAGTTTTTATGTCAGGAGTAGAGCCTATGATATAATTAGAAATGAAGAGAGCGAGTCATTTGAGGTAAAGGTGGGGCTATGTCAAGGCAATGTTATATCCCCCATGGCTGTTCAATGTGTACATGGATGGGGTGGTATGGGAGGTAAATGGGAAGGTAATGTGCACAGGAGTGATAGTCCTAATACGAAAAACATCATACTTAATCTTTACTGCTTAATGTCTAGTTATATGACGTATGTATACGTACAGAACCTATAGAGGTAAAGAAGGATAACGTTTTGCACGTCTCACGGGACTGCAAGCGTGATTTCACACAGAGCATGTGATACCGGACAGGGGAGAGTAGGACCAACGTACAGAATGAATTACGAAATTTGAATTAAGTGCGCAGTAAGACTCGGACGTACCAAACGTAGACCTTAAGTGACGACATACAGTTTACATAAAGTAGGTGGACAGGAACAATTAATTGTCAGGACAGTCAGTCTAGTCCATAGGATTGGTTTTCGTCAACATCCCGGACTCTGAGTATTTTAGTTAGAGACACACACATGATTCTCTAATAGTCCAAATAGGATGAACAAATACACAGAGTTGTATAAAGTTCTTGAGGATCGTGTACCCAAGAAAGAGCCTGGGTTAGCTCAAGATCTAAATAAACAGGTCAGACCGTTTGAATTATCGTGCGCAGCTTCTGACGTCATTAGGCTGGGTCCGTTTTCTCTTTGTGAAACACTGAAGAAAACTGTGAAACGCCAAGGAAGACAGGAACTATAATATTTTGTATATTATATATATATATATATATTATATATTCATATATATAGACAGGAACTATAATATTTTATACATATTTATATATATATATATATATTTTATATAATATTTGTCAGAATATAACTAATTGCATGGAGCGGTGTGAGCGAGGGCAACAACATACCCGAACGACGCACCAGCTTCAACTGACAGCTATAGGACCCGCCAACCCCACTTTGAACAGCCAGGTGACGTTCACGGGCCTGCTGCGCCAACTCCCTCGAAATTCGGTCGGAAGTGGTTAGACCTGTTATTCCTTAGACCTTGGGTTAGCTAGCACACGTTGGTTGTCCCATTCGGAGGCAATCAGTGTCATCCTTGATCAATGGGACTCCCTAAAACTGCAGGTGATGAAGCAATAGCTGGTCCTTCTTTTCCATGTACCCAGTCCTTAAATTTCATATTGGGATCTGGCTATCTTACTCTTAGTAAGAGGATGAGGTGAAGCAAGTTGCTGGGCCATGAAATGTGATTCATGACAGGTATAGGATACCTGGGAGTTATCCTTTACTCCATGATTATATTGGTACATGCTTCATTTTTATTACATAGTAGATGAAGCACATATAAAAGATTAATGTCTATAAATAATGTTACAATATTTGTGTAAATAATATTTTTATTGTTTTGTCAGCTTTATTCTTTATATTTTCACAGATTAACAGGGCGAGTACATGCTATAATGCTAAGAAATATATATATGATAAAAAAATAAATTAAAAACATTATTTTATCAGCGAGGATATGGGTCCTATGACCCTAACACTAAAAGAAAAGAATTTAAAATTCTAACAAAAATTCCTCTTGATTGGTTATACGAGGACCTCGCCTAAAACTTTTAAAAAGACCAAGATCACAATATTGATATTTTTGGTACTACTAAGCGGTGGTCACATGCCACCATGTGGCATAAACCAATTGGTTAATAACTTTCATTGGCTACCTTCCTTCTATAGGAGAAAGAAGCCTTTAGGTAAAGATACTTTCATTGATCTACCACTACTACAAAGCCCTCTGTGAGGGGCACCATCCTAGCCTTCCGATAGGGGGGAGTTTGCAACGCTAAACCATATTATATCACCACTACTACATAATCTATTTACCTGTCTCACAGACAATATACTGACAATTTGAACATATCACAGATGTATCTACTGTATATACCAAGGGCTTCTTTCCCTTTATAAGAGAGGTAGCCAGGCACCCACTCCTATCAACTACTCTTATCTCCCTCTTAGTTCCTTGTAGAGCATTACAGGTAATACACTAAAATAAATTTCTTTATTACCAGTAATACGTTCAAGGGATGTTCACTGTCAAAGTAGCTACGAGCACCACTGCATGGTTCAGTATTTTGAGTCAATCTTGTTCTACTGAAGGAAGTGTGGTGGCTGTCAAAGCACAACAATAAGCATTTAACCCCTTCAATCCGATGATGCCTACGTAGGTGTCATGAGGAGCAAGTGGGTACGTGAGGATGCCGATGTCGGCATCTTGATTATATATATTGTAGTTGTACCTGCGTGACCCCATACTCTGTAAACTGGCTTTATCATATTTTCTATGGTTATCAAAGTTCACGGGTGAAAGAGAACGAGCAATACAGCGGTAACTTTATCTTTATAATAAGAGTACAGATGCTCCTCTACTTTCGCTCATTCGTTTTACGTTTTTTCGATTTTACGTTTGAACCAACTAAAAAAAAAAAAAAATTGAATTTTTTAGTTTAGCGCACTTTCTGTAGTTCAAACGACACTTCCGCATGACGCTGCGTCCATTGTTTACATTTCACAAACGAAAAACTGATAATGCCTTGCCTCCTCCTCCACCATCTCAATTTATGTTGCTTGAATTTAATTTATTTTAAATTAATGTTATTATTTTACAATGTTATGTGTATAATTAATGATTTAGGGGTGTTTTATAAGATACAGTAATAGAATTTACAGATGTATAGTACAGTAACAATTTACGTTCATTTTCAACTTACGTTCGGCTGTTCGGTACGTAACTAAAACGTAAGTTGAGGAGCGTCTGTATTATGACACAACATCGCACGTCTGGCAGCTAATGCTGCCCACAAGATTTTGGCCCGGAGTGAAGCCAATTATCAAAAGTATGCTAATTATTGAAGTAAAGCACCTACAACTTCCTACCAATACACTGTAGTTTTATTCATATGCATTGTGCATTGATAGCAACTTTATAACTAGTTAGCACAGACTAAATTATGAAAAACATGGTGGACTACCTTTGGTAGTTGATTAAAACCATACATTTTTCTTACCAAAGCAGAAATGGACTCCACTAAAGCTGCTGATTATATGATTTGCAGTTTTTAGATGTCATTGAATTAGTCTCTCGTTACCTTTTTTTATACTGACATGAGTGGGTAACAGGAGGAAGAGACTGCTTGTGCACAGACCAGAAGCATAACACTGATGTAGGATAACATTACTAGAGAGTATGTCAAAATTTTACAAATTTCAAGAGGTAAAAGGAGTACAAGAAATATAAGAACTTGTTTGGATTGTTTGCCAACTTAACTTCTGAATTCCAGATATCCAAATATTTCAGATTTTAATAATATCAATGAACCTCATTAATTCAAGCTTGTTCTTCAGTTGTAACTGTCGAGTCAGTGAGGTTCTCCGATTCTTCACGAAGAATTTCTTCATGTACCTTACTGCTTATGCCCTTCAAGATACAAATTATAAATTCACGCTGCATCCAAAACTGGAAAGAAATTAAATGCAATTGAAAATAATTTCCATGGCATAAACAACTACCAAACTAATCTGAAAACACTGATGAAACACTGGTATAAACTAATATGCAAAAACATCAAACTAATCAACTTTATCTTATATGGAAGGTACCCATCTATTCAACAACCAGTTTTCCCCATACATACATACATACATATATATATATATATATATATATATATATAGGAAAATGTAGAGATATAGATAGGTAGAGATAAAGATTGATTAAGAGATATATGGATACAGAGATATAAATGGAGTGATAGATATAAAATTATAGACACATAGCTAGAAAGAGATACAGATAGATAAAGATAGAGAGTAGAGGGAATATTGTTGCCTGTCTTATATTTCCCTGTTGAACAGACATTCCCCTTTTACCCAAGGCTCCGTCCACCCCATCCTCCCTCTTTGTCTTCCCCTGAACTTCACACACTTCGCTTCTTTTTCATTTGTTTTTTTTTTATGTGCCCAAATCATCCCAGTATTCTTTCATCAACCTTATCTACTAGCTCCCTTTCCACCCCACTCTCCCAACCACCTCAATTCTCACTATCCATCCTTTTAACTCCCACCATAGTTCTCAAACAAGGTTAAAAATTTTCCTTTCTGCCTCCCTCATATTTCACTGCTCCATACAGTGTTGGAGGCACAATCACCCCTTCATGTTGTCTTCTCTTTGCAACCATCCTCAGATACCAACTCATGACACTTGTCATTCCTTCCCCTTATCCCCAAGATATTTACTTGCTTCCCTCATTCTACAGTTGACTTCCATCCCTATTCCTCAACTCCCCCTTACACATGAGCAACAGGGGATTGCATGTTGAGCAAGGAGGAGAGAAGGCAGGGGATTGGGGCGAGTGGAGAATGGCTGTGTATGGATTATATTTTGATACAGCCTATAGGGGTGGGGGGCAGTGGATGCCTTGGGTGGCTACCTCCTTTGTAAGTAACAAAGAAACCTCTTGGTATATAGATTGATTGATATTATTTAACATCAGAAACTCCCCCTATTGGATGGCTAGGACAGTGCCCCTCAAAGAGGGCTTTGTAGCGTGGAATTTAATGAACCATGCCCTTAGTTCAACTTCACTGGTGGCAGGATTTGAACTGCCATCCCCTTGACCTCCGCCACTAGTAACGATGCCCTAACCCGCTCAGCCAGCGTGCTTCCTTGGTATGTAGAATTGATGGAATATATAACAACACCTATGGGTGGGCCACAACGACCACTGCTGGTTGTGGTGGGACTACATTTTGGTTGGTAAAACATGTGACAAAATTAAAAAATACTAACCTGTACGATATAAACACAGAGGATAGTAACTGCTCCAAGAATTGGTAATACATCATCTACTACAAAAACTCCAATAGCTCCCACAAGAACAGGAATAAACTCAATGATGCTGACCAATAAAACCTGTTTAAAAAAACAAGGTTACATTAGTAACACATAAGACGATCATTCTAAATTTGCTAAGAATAAAGAGCAAACAAGTGATTAAATTTCATTATTATTATTATTTTTATGCCTTTGTTTTTTGGCTACCTCCCTTGTAAGGGGGGAAAAAGCCATTGGTGTATGTACGTATATAGACTTTGGCTACCTCCCTAAATTTAATAATAAATAGCCTGCAGTACTTGACATGATCACCATTCATCAAACACAATGACTATGCATGAAGAATGAACAGAATCTCTGATATCACTGAGAAGCAGATGGCACCACCAATATGCTTTACAAAAATGACTGTGGCAGATGAATTTTTTGCAGCAAATGCAATTTCAAATGGCAACAAATAAAAGAGTTGTGTAGCTTAGTTAGCTATTACCAACTTATAAGAGAGGTAGCTTTTTGTAGTGATTACACTTTAAGAATATAAACTTAACATATCACTTGCATTGACCTTAATCAACAATTAATTCAATTTTCATCGATTCCCCATTTAGCCAAGCCCTCTGACAAGTTGTGTATGTTTAAGACAGATTGAGTCTTCAGCTCCTCCAAAGGATTCAAACCCTGACCTGTGCATCCACAATCACAACAGTTCTCCCCTGGTGGGAAATTTCCTATCACCTATATCAAATGGTCACATATTTACAGCTGCCCTTGCAGAACACAATTCTAAGCTTGTGCCACATGATTTGCTTATTTGTGGCATCCACTGTGATTCACCAAAGTCTTAGATCGTGTTGGACTCGTGATCGAAGACCCTGGTGATTCATAGTGGATGCCACAAATAAGCATATGTGAATGGCCAAAGCTGCAAACTGTAAACTTACAAATATTGGGAAGAAACCACTTCATAAAATGAACAAATTCTAAATAGAAACGATGACATTTACTAACTATACTTTCAAATACTCACTTGGACTGTAGTTGAATACACTTTGTGCATGACAGCCTCATATAATAAAGCACTTAGTGACCTTATTATCAGGGAAGTGCAAACTGATACAAGTACTATCTTGGGCCATGTTGGGTACCACCAGGGTCCTGTTGCAATTAAGATCAGCGACACAATAGACAAAGCCTGTAAGAAAATAAGAAATTAGTCCATATACATTTTTTCAATGAATACAGCTGAAGTTTGCATCATGAGGCCTGGTCCACCTTTTCTTTTGTAAAGACAGGTTTCATAATCCTTACAAGATACTGAGAATGGGACCATTTCTAAGAAAAGGACAATGCCATGTTACAAAATTAGTCGCTATAACTAGAATATCATCATAGGAATCTAAAACTAACCACATGGATTCTTTGATCCTCTTCTCTTTGAAATCATAATATGTTCACATACATTCACAGAAATAAAATAGCACAAGCTCGAGATGTATACTATTTTAAAAAGTATTCAAGAAAGTAAGAAGTATGGTGGGGATTAAGATGGATAGTGTGAGAAATGTAAGGGCAACACACAGCAGGGGGGTGGGTAGGTATGTAGGGAGAAAAAGGAGAACAAGAAGAAAGGAGGAGAAGGAGAAATAGGAGGAGAAAAGAAGAAAAAGAAAAATTACATACACACTAAACCAAACCCTGCCTGCAAGCTCCATTTTAATTTCCTGAAGGAATCTTTTACATGAAAACCAATGTTACCATTTTTAGAAGCACTACTGAAATATACTCATTTTACTCCCTGTTCCATGGGAAAAGCCATTCATACATATACCAATGGCTTTTTCCACCTTACAAGGGTGGTAGCCAATATCAATGGCATAAATCCACTCCCACCCATTTTATCCCCACATACTCCATTCCCATTCACCACCACTCCCTCTTTTCTTGGCTCCTCCTGGATGACAGGTCATCCCTACATTTTGCCCACTACCCTGGGTCAGAAGCAATGTAGCAAGACACAGCAAATCTACAGCAAGGCAGCTTCATTTAATCAGTAACACCCCCTCTCTGTCATCTCCTGCTGAAAAAGCGAAGACAGGAAAAAAAATCCCTTCAGGCTGCATCAAAACATCATTCACACATACTCCCTCACCCCCCCCTATCCACCACCCATTCCCTTCCATGCATCATGGCAGCATTTATACACAACCATTCTCCACTCACCCCTATATGCTGTCTTCTCCCTTCCTCAATAGACATTCCCCTTTCCCAATGCTCCTTTTATCACATCCATCCATCTCATCCTTGATAGCCCCCTCATGTTCACTCCCTCCATCTCTGCTTTCTACATCTTTTACTAATTTTTCTTCTCTCATTCTCTCCATGTGTCAAACCATCCCAATACACTTTCATCAACCCTATCTCTCAACTCCTTTTCCATCCCTGCTCTCCTCCTCACCTCTGTTTCTCACTCTATCCAGCCTAGTAACCCCTACCATACTTCTTGGGCATTTCATCTCAGACAATTAAATTCTTCCTCTCTTATGTTCTATGTTTCTGCCCCATAAAGTGCTGTCAGAACAATGACTCCTTCATACAATTTCTTCTCATCATCCATTCCCTAATGTCTATTTCTCATTACACTTTTTAAGCCCCCAAGGGATTTATTGCTTCTCTCAATCTATATTCTACCTCCATCTCCACTCCTCCCCTTTCCCATCACGTTTGGACCCAAATATCTAAAGGTATCCACTTCCTCCAGTCTCTCTCCTTTAATACTTGCTTCCAATATGCTGCCGTATTCTCCCCTTGTACACCTCATCACTTTACTTTTATGCACATATATATTCATTTCTTTTTTTTGCACACCTTCCCAAACTCAGTCACTACCTTCCTTAATCACTCCACTGCTACAAGTGAAGTGTCATCAGCAAACAACAATTGGCTTATCTTCCATTTTCTCCATTTTTTTTAACCATCTCCAATCCCTGACCCATTACCCTTGCATTTACCTCTTGCACCACCCCATCCATGTATAAACTGAAAAGCCAAGACAACATAACACATCTCTGGCAAAGCACCACCTTTACCTCAAACCACTCTCTCCACTTCTAAAGCTAATACAGGCTCTACTACTCGCATAAAAATGCTTGACTGCTCTTAACCACTTTCCTTCTATTCCATGTATCTGTAATACCTCCTTCAGTGCCTTCCTACCTGTCATAAGCCTTTTCCAAATCCATAAAGGCCCAAATGTGATCCTTTCCTTTTCCTAAAATTTTCTCGCATCTCCCTTACCACAAAAATCTAATCCACACAACCCCTACCTGTCCTCAACCTACACTGTTCTTCACCTATTACTCCCTCTGTTCCTCTCCTCATTCTCTCAATCAAAGCCCTCTCATAACCCTTCCCATCTACTACACTCAAACTTGTCCCCTTTATCTTAATAAACTTGAATATATACAGGCACTCCAACACTCTGCCTTCTTTTAAACATTAAATAACCTCAACAGCCAGTCCACCATCACCATACCTCCCTTTTTACACACTGCATGACACCCATCTAACTCAGGTGCATAAGCTTTCCTCATCTTAATAACTGCTTTCACATCATCTTTCCTCATGTCTCCTCCATATTCCTCACTCATCACTGTCATTTTCTTGCTTCCCATTGCAACTACCTTTCCCTCCCTATCCTCTTTCACATTAAGCAACTCCTTAAAATACCCTGCCTGTCTTCCTTTTACTGTCATCTCTTCCATTATCATCAACCTATCTACATCTTTTATATTTTCTTCTCTACTAGATTCCCCTCCTCTTCCTATCTTTACTTTCCTTCTAAAACATCTTTTTATTACTTTCAAAATTTTCTGTCACTTACCTCATTTCACATCTGATCTCCTCTTTGTCTCCTTTACCTTATGCTTTACTTCTCTTCTCTTTCTTTATGCCTCACACATTCATAAATACTACAAAATATCAAAAGTTAACCGAGTACTCACCAGTGAGATCAAGTTGGAGTCAATTTTCTTCTTCATATTCAAACTTCCAGAATGAGAACTTTGCAGCTGCTGGGTTAATCCCTCCACATTTACAGACAAATTTTCCAGGGTCTTCTTCATCACCTCAAGCAATGAACATACTGAACCATTTGGTTTAACAACAAGAAGGATTAGGTGGACAAGATGCACGATGGTCAGAACGAGTGAAAATGTAAAGACTACATCTGAATAAATAAATTCATGGTAAATTCTTGAGAGATAGTAGGGAGAGTTCACCACAGCCAAGCAACCACAAACAACCGTTAAGAGGATGCTGCTAAGAATTGCCTGCAATGAGAAAAGAAAAAGTGATGTGGATAAAAACATTTCAAGATGTGTGTAAATAATTTTTCTTTTCATGAAAAACATGAGTTTCATACTTACAAATGCTCTATGAAGCGATCCAAAGCAGACACTTAACAGGCACTGACCATTCACCACAATACAAGTGCCAATGGCTACAACAGAGAAATAAAAACTCCATGGTGGGCACTGATGACAAGTGAAGTGTATTGAAGGCCATAACATATCTGATACAAAGGCACCTATGAGATATCCAGTCAGAACCTGAAAAGCACAAATACAGGTATTCATGAGAATATATATATATGTATATATATATACATTTGTATATATATATATATATATACATATATATATACATATATATATATATATATATATACATATATGCAACAGTAATCACATAAAACACGTGAATAAAGATTTATGCTTGTAACCACGAGGAAAATAAAGATCGGAATACTGAACGTTTTCGTCTATTAAGACGAAAACGTTCAGTATTCCGATCTTTATTTTCCTCGTGGTTACAAGCATATACATATATATATATATATATATATATATACATATATAGATATATATATATGTACATATACATATATATACATATATGCAACAGTAATCACATAAAACACGTGAATAAAGATTTATGCTTGTAACCACGAGGAAAATAAAGATCGGAATACTGAACGTTTTCGTCTATTAAGACGAAAACGTTCAGTATTCCGATCTTTATTTTCCTCGTGGTTACAAGCATATACATATATATATATATACATATATATATACATATATACAAGTATATACATATAAGTATATACATATATATAAGTATATACATATATATAAGTATATACATATATATAAGTATATACATATATATAAGTATATACATATATATAAGTATATACATATATATAAATATATATATATATACATATATATATACATATATATATACATATATATACATATACATATATATACATATATATATATACATATAAATATATATATATACATATAAATATATATTTATATATATATATATATTTATAAGTGAACTTAGGGAGCAGGTTTTCATTAATACATTTTCTATTAAAAATCACTGCATACTCTGCGTTGGTGATCTTCTTCTTAAGACTTTCTATTTTCCTGAGTATTTTCTTCTATGAAGCAGGGAGAGAAAATATTACATTTCCGAACGAGTCCATGTTTGGAAATAAAAACCAACATTTAACGACGTTTCGCCTATACATTAGGCATCTTCGGGTAAATTTATTGAAGAATTTTTTTTACAAGAATATAAATACAGAAAAATACAGAAAGGGGACAAACAAGAGATGTGCAGACGACACAGTCGAATAAAGCAGTAAAGGCATAAAAATTAGAAATATAGATAAGAGCAGCTCAATGGAGAGTAGAGATAATTATATCTATGGATTTAATGCGGGAGATGACAACCTCCCCTGATTAGCAAGTCTACAGGAAAAACCAACAAAAATGAACGAATCACATGAAGTTAGGTTTAGTCAACTTGCACTGATCACCCAAAGTTGATAAATTGGAAGAATTAAAGAACAAAAACCTAAATAAATAGAATAATTAAAAAGACAGTTAAAAGAAGTAAAGGATGAGAATGAGGAATTAAAGAGGAATAATAAAGAGAATAAAGAGTCCATAGTAAAAAGTGGTTGGAAAAAGGTTCAGGAGAATAGCAAAATTGAATTTAGAGATATAGTGTAGCAACAGATGAAGGAACACACTAAGGACACAATTATTAAAGTGATGAGAGAGGAGAATGTAGTAAGAGACTTAGCAGACAAAAAGAAATGTATAATTAAATTAGGAATGGAAGAGAAACATAACCCAAATAGGACTACAAGAGTAAGAAAGAGTGAACAAGGTACTAAAAATATTTCAAGAAGGTGAACAGGAAATAAGGAAAGAAATTGAAGAAATATATAGACTAGGGAAATATAGTATAGACAAGACCAGACCAATTAAGGTTACATTCAGGTCACAAACGACAGCAGAGATTGTCTTATCAAAAACAGGGAAACTAGCAAAGTGATTAGTATAAACAGGTATGGATAAAGAGATGAATAAAGAGGAGAGGAAGATAAAACAAAAAGAATAGAAGCTAAGGGAAGAAAAAAAAATGAGAACAGAACAGTCAAAGATAAATTCTATTGAGTAGTGGATATAAAAGTGAGGAAATGGTTTATAGTGGATAAAAATAGAAGGGAAACTGAAAATTAAGTGTCCTTCACAAATTTAGATGGATCAATAGCAGGCTTGAATGAACTGAATGATAACCTGATGGAAAAGGAACTTGACATAATGGGAATTGTGGAGACAAAATTGAAAGGTCCAATGCCACCCAACAGTGTAGGACAAGGTGTATATAATTATTGGATTAGAAACAGAAGTAAAACAAGGTGGAGGAGTTGTGTTCCTGACTAAGAAGGATATAAATGTGAGGAATGTTACATATGGAAAGAATAGAGATGATTAAGATGGATATAGAGGATAGGGACAAGAACAGGAGGTTAACCCCTTCCATACGGTGCCGCATCCGTAGGCAGCATGAGGAGCAAGTGGATATGTGATGCTGCCATATCGGCGTCTTGATTATATTTATTGTAGTCGCCCCTGCGTTTTGAAATTCTCCCCTAATCTGCCCTTAATCACATTCTCTATGGTTTTCAAAATTCACGGGTGAAAGAGAGAACGATCGATATAAGTGGTGACTATATTTTATGATGCGAGTATTATTACGACACGTCGTACGGCTGGTATTGGCTGCTGCCCGCGAGATTTAAGACCCGTACTGAAGAGGTTAAGTAATGTGCCTCCTAAGACAGCTTTGTTTCCGAAGAGAGAGAACACAAGAATATGTTTGAAGACACAAGGATAACACTAAATAAAATAACGAAAGATGGAGGAAGAATAGTTATAATGGGTGACTTTAACTGTAAAGAAATCTGCTGGGAAGAAACGACAGTGAAGGGTGGCGACCCATATTTGTATCTCACATCATCTAGTTTGTTTTTAAATTTTTGTATGGTGTTTGCACACACTACTGTTTTGTCCAATTTATTCCACACATCCACCACTCTGTGTGGATTTTTTTTTTTTTAGATCTCCTCTATAACTGTCATTTTTGAGTTTTTGATGTCCCCTTGTTTTTCTTCTATCCCACTTTTTCTCCCTTACAAGAAGGGTACCCAAGTTCATCCCTTCATTACCAACCCGTCAACCTTACGTAAACAAATGTTTCAAACCGTCCCACGAATGGCTGGAGCCTTATGTTTGTAAACACAGATACTTGCCACCACGTGGGTAGAAATAACCCAGAAACCGAGGCCTTGAGAGTCCTCAATACACACAGCTTATAACTGTGACACATGCATGGCACGGGGAGCATGCTCAGTTCCTGGCGGGTGCACTCAGCCGTGACATGCAGGTGTCACAAAACACACATCCGGTACTCAAGGGGTTAAAAAGCATCTATCCATTCTCATCCATCACCCTTTCCTCCTTATACAAAAAACAAAGAAAGTAAATAAAATCACAATGAATAAAGTGACATTTCAATCATCTACTTACTGTTCTTGCTATGAAGAAAAGAGAGTTCAGGGAAAAAAGCTCTTTTAAATTAAGAGTTATCCAAGTTTTCTTCTGCCGTTTCAGATGTATTATACCAAGGATTACCTGCAGGAAAACCATATTTCTTGATATTAGTATGATAAATTATTGATTCACAAAAACATGTATAAATAACCTAAGTAACATGAATCTAGTCATAATTCATGAAAAAATATATTTGCTGCCTCAAGTGTCTGTGGCCAGACATAATTCCTGAGCAACTGCCAAGTGTTCTGTATATACTCATCTATAGGTCGATCTCGTGTAAAGGTCGACCCCCCATTTTTGGCCAAAAAATCTGGAATTTTCCATATACATCGTGTACAGGTTGAGTGGCTTGTTTTTGTTTTGGTGCTGTGAGCATTCCACTGTCTTAATGCTTTGAAGTGGCATGGCTTGCCTGGTATAGCAATTGATTATGTTTTTTTCACTTCATTAATTCTGATGTATTTTGGTTATGTTTTGTTCAAGTTCACTGATTTTAATATTTAATAAGTAGAGAAGAAAAGGTAAAAGGTGCAGATGGAGAGATGATAATGGAAGAGAATGCAGTAAGGGGAACATGGGCAGAATATTTTAGGGAGTTGCTTAATTTGAAGGAGGATATAGAGGGAAAGATAGCTGCAGTGGGAAATGCGAAGAAAATGAGAGTGATGATTGAGGAAAATGGAGAAATAAGTAAGGATGAAGTGAAGGCAGCAGTTAAGATGATGAAAGCAGGTAAGGCACCTGGTATAGATGGATGCCATGCAGAATGTCTTAAAAAAGGAGATATAGTGATGGTGGACTGGCTGATGAGGTTATTTAATGTTTGTTAGAGAGAGGGTAGAGTGCTGGAGGACTGGAGGAGTGCGTGTATAGTTCCACTTTACAAGGGAAAGGGGGACAAGTGTGAATGTAGTAGTTTCAGAGGGATTAGCTTGTTAAGTGTAGTTGGGAAGGTTTATGGGAGGATCTTGATTGAGAGGATTAGGAGAGGAACAGAGGGAGTAATTGGTGAGGAACAGTGTGGGTTTAGGACAGGTAGAGGTTGTGTAGATCAGATTTTTGTGGTAAGACAGATATGTGAGAAAGCTATAGGAAAGGGGAAGGATGTTTTCTGGGCCTTTATGGATCTGGAAAAGGCTTACGACAGGGTAGACAGAAAAGCACTGTGGGAGGTTATGCAGATATACGGGATAGGAGGAAAGCTTCTGGGAGCTGTCAAGAGTTTTTATGAGAGTAGTAGAGCTTGTGTCAGGATCAGAAATGGAGAGAGTGAGTGGTTTGAGGTAAAGGTGGGACTTCGTCAGGGATGCGTTATGTCACCCTGGCTGTTCAACTTATACATGGATGGGGTGGTGCGAGAGGTGAATGCAAGGGTAGTGGGTCAAGGATTGGAGATGGTTAAGGAAAATGGAGAAAAGTGGGAGGTGAGCCAGCTGTTGTTTGCGGACGACACTGCGCTTGTGGCAGGATCGGAGGAAGGATTGAGGAAGCTGGTGACAGAGTTTGGGAGAGTGTGTGATAGAAGAAAGCTAAAGATAAATGTGGGTAAAAGTAAGGTGATGAGATGTACAAGGGGTGAAAGTGGCAGAAATCTGGAAGTGAGCATTAAGGGAGAGCAACTGGAGGAAGTGGATAGTTTTAGATATTTGGGTGCAAATGTAGCAGGAAAGGGTGGAGTGAAGGTGGAGGTAGAATGTAGACTGAGAGAAGCGAGCAAATGCCTTGGTGGTTTAAAAAGTGTAATGAGGAATAGGAATCTGGGAATGGATGCTAAGAGGAGACTGTATGAAGGAGTGATTGTGCCAACAGCACTGTATGGAGCAGAAACATGGAACATGAGAGAGGAAGAGAGAAGGAACTTGAATGTATTTGAGATGAAGTGTCTGAGAAGTATGATGGGGGTTACTAGGCTTGATAGAGTGAGAAATGAGGAAGTGAGGAGGAGAACAGGGGTGGAAAGGGAGCTGGGAGATAGGGTTGATGAAAGAGTATTGGGATGGTTTGGACACATGGAAAGAATGAGTGAAGAAAGACTAGTAAAGGAGGTATGGAAGGCAGATGTGGAGGGAGTGAACATGAGGGGACGTCCTAGGATGAGGTGGATGGATGGGGTGAAGGGGGCTTTGGGGAAGAGGGGAATGTCGGTTGAGGAAGGACGGGAGAGGACAGAAGACAGGGGTGAATGGAGAATGGTTGTATATGGAAAATGTTGTGATGCATGAGGTGGATTGGACGGGGGAATGGGGTGTGAGGTAGTGTGTGTGTGAGCAAAACTTTTTGACGCAGCCCGAAGGGATTTCTCCCCGTCCTCTCCTTGATATGGGGGGACGGAGAGGGGGGGTCGCCGATTTAATGAAGCGGCCTTGCTGTGGATGTGCTGTGTCCTGCGACACTGCTTCTGACCCAGGGCAGTGGACAGGGTGCAGGGATGACCCGTCATCTAGGAGGTGGTAAGATGGGAGGGAGGGTGGAGGGGTGTGGAGTGTTTTCGGGGATGAAATGGGTGGGAGTGTTTTTGTGTCTTGTCCTTTTTGGCTACCCCCCTGGTAAGGGGGAAAAAAGCCTTGGTACATGTATGTACATGTATGTATGTATGTAAGTTTCACTGAAGTTGCCATTCCAGCAGAGTGAAAAACTTGAACAGATTACCAAGTAATGTATGGTATACGGAATAAACTGGCTAGGTGTGTTTTGTTAGAAACAATTTTAACCAACAGTGTCTCAGAGTAGTCTTATAATCTCAACTGTGCAGATGATCTGGCTAATGATGATGTGGAGGAGGAAGATGATGTTGATGTTCCTATGGCTGATGAAGTTGATCCATATGATGATACTCTACACAGAAGTGAGTGAGAGGAGCTGTTTGGTGGTGAAGATGACGACAGCAAGGAAAACGATTTTGGTGGATTTTAGTTAAAATATTTAGGATTATACCATGTGTCACTGTAACAGTAACAAGATGGCAATACTGAACAGTTTGTTTTCGTGATGGTGAGATCCATGCATTGTTTTGGTAATGGTGACAATAATATATACCATATAGAAAGCTAAATTTGGGTAAATTTTTAGTTTCGACCATGGACGCAATATAGCAATAGAAAATTAATCCCTTCCATATGGTGCCGCACATGTAGGCGGCATGAGGAGCAAGTGGATACGCGAGGCTGACATATCGGCGTCTTGATTATATTTATTGTAGTTGCCCCTGCGTAATGACATACTCTCTAAACTGTCTTCATCACATTTTCTATGGTTATCAAAATTCACAGGTGAAAGAGAGAACGATCGATATAAGCGGTGACTATATTTTATGATGCAAGTATTATTACGACACATCGTACGTCTGACAAGATTATTACTTGAGTATAGATTGACCCCTAGGTTTTGGCCTAAAAAAAATTCCTTAAGATTTCGACCTATAGACGAGTATATACAGTATTTACATAACTGTAGTACACAGGAAAGGAGCGATGCTCATTGGTGCAAGCACTCAACCTTGTGGAACTCCTGTCATTACTGCTCTTCAGCTTGACATCTCATCCTTTACTAATGTCCTTCAAAAGTCTCTCATCCATTCTAGTAGTTTGCTACTCAGTAAAGGACTTATCACTCTACAGCACTCTCAGCCACTTGTCACTAACCGAACCACTATACTGGGCAAAAGTGCCTCTGTTTAAAGGTGAGGAGAGGCTTCTTGACAGTTCAGTGACTTGTGTTCCCAAGCGCTGCAATCCTATGATTCACAGTTCGGACTGACACCTTGCCAAACAGTTCAGGGTTACCTTCCTTGATTTTCCTTGCAGTCACTCATGGATTAGACTCTTTTAGGTCTTTCTATTGGAGTTCAGTACCTTTCCAAAGTCACCTTTTCTGATTGGGAGTGGAGAGGCCACTCTCCTTGTGAAACTTGGCAACTTAGCATCTAAAACTTCACAAACACATGTCAACCGGTTCAGCTATTTGCATCACTATGACTGGATTTTTTTAGGGCTACAATCTGGAAAAGGTAAGGATGTTTTTTGGGCTTTTATGGATCTGGAAAAGGCTTACAACAGGGTAGACAGGAAGGCACTGTGGGAGGTACTGCAGATATATGGGATAGGAGGAAAGCTGTTAAGAGCAGTCAAGAGTTTTTATGAGAGTAGTAGAGCTTGTGTTAGGATTAGAAATGGAGTGAATGGTTTGAGGTAAAGGTGGGACTTTGTCAGGGGTGCGTTATGTCGCCCTGACTGTTCAATCTTTACATGGATGGGGTGGTGCAAGAGGTGAATGTAAGGGTAAGTCAGGGGTTTGAGGTGATTGTGTACAGCAAGTGGCAAGCTCGTACCCCTTTATTGAAATGTGACAAGATTCCATACCTGCAGAGTACACAATCCTAGGAAGCCACCATTTATCTCAGCACTCCATGGATAAGCAAGATCACTTCCAGGGCCTGTCCTACGAATGAGGAATACCACGATCATGACGATATGAAGGATTCCCAAAGATAAGCTTCCATGGATGGCCTGTGGAGAGTGAAACAACTTGTGTTCAAACAAATACAACATTTCTCCCAATTGGGAGGAGGAAGAGAAGTTAAAAGATATACATGCACCAAAAGTCCTTTTCTTCTAATAAAGAAGTGTCTGTGTCAAACCATACACCTACTCTACACCCATCCAAAAACCCAATGTTGTCCCTTACATCTTAACACTTAATGAACAAAGGGTAATTCCAGTCCCTTCCCATATTTCTTGAGTCAGGGGCAATGCAGTAAGATGCAGCATTTCCCAACCCTGTGTTCAAATAATAGAAAAATTATTTTTGACAATTTTCCCTTATCCCATATATCTGCAATATCTCCAGCAGTGACTTTCTGTTGACCTTGTCAAACCTCTAAATCCATACATATATACATACATATACCAAGGCTTTTTCCCCACCTTACAAGGGAGGTATCCAAAATGGAAAAGGCATAAAATCATTCCCACCCATTCCATCCTTGAATACACTCCACACCCCTCCACCCTCCCTCTTATCTTAGCACCTCCTGGATGATGGGTTATCCCTGCTCCTTGTCCACTGCCCTGGGTCAGAAGCAGTGTCGCAAGACACAGCACATCCACAGCAAGACCGCTTCATTAAATTGGAAACTCCCCACCTCTACGTCCCCCCATGCAGAAAAGGAGAAGACTGGGAGAAATCCCTTCGGGCTGCATCAAATTTTGCTCACACATACTACCCCCCCCATCCCCCCACCCATTCCACCTCATGCATCACATCATCATCCATATACAACAATTCTCCATTCACTCCTGTCTTCTGTCCTCTCCTGTCCTTCCTCAACAGACATTCCCCTTTTCCCCAAAGCCCCTTTCACCCCATCCATCCACTTCATCCTAGGACGTCCCCTCATGTTCACACCCTCCACATCTGCCTTACATACCTTTTACTAGTCTTTCTTCACTCATTCTTTCCATGTGTCCAAACCATCCTAATACTCTTTCTTCAACCATATCTCCCAACTCCCTTTCCACCCCTGTTCTCCTCCTCACCTCCTCATTTCTCACTCTATCTAGCCTAGTAACCCCCATCATACTTCTCAGACACCTCATCTCAAACACATTCAAACTCCTTCTCTCTTCCTCTCTAATGTTCCATGTTTCTGCCCCATACAGTGCTGTTGGCACAATCACTCCTACATACAGTCTCCTATTAGCACCCATTCCCAAATGTTTATTCCTCATTACACTTTTTAATCCACCAAGGCATTTATTTGCTTCTCTCAATCTACATTCTATTCATACATACATACATATACCAAGGCTTTTTTCCCCCTTACCATGGTGGTAGCCAAAAAGGAAAATACATAAAATCATTCCCACCTATTCCATCCCCAAAAACACTCCACACCCCTCCACCCTCCCTCCCATCTTAGCACCTCCTAGATGACGGGTCATCCCTGCACCCTGTCCACTGCCCTGGGTCAGAAGCAGTGTCGCAGGACACAGCACATCCACAGCAAGGCCGCTTCATTAAATCGGCGACCCCCCCTCTCCGTCCCCCCATATAAAGGAGAGGACGGGGAGAAATCCCTTCGGGCTGCTTTTTGCTCACACACACTACCTCACCCCCCATTCCCCCGTCCAATCCACCTCATGCATCACAACATTTTCCATATACAACCATTCTCCATTCACCCCTGTTTTCTGTCCTCTCCCGTCCTTCCTCAACAGACATTCCCCTCTTCCCCAAAGCCTCCTTCACCCCATCCATCCATCTCATCCTAGGATGTCCCCTCATGTTCACTCCCTCCACATCTGCCTTCCATACCTCCTTTACTAGTCTTTCTTCACTCATTTTTTCCATGTGTCCAAACCATCCTAATACTCTTTCATCAACCCTATCTCCCAGCTCCCTTTCCACCCCTGTTCTCCTCCTCACCTCCTTTCTCACTCTATCAAGCCTAGTAACCCCCATCATACTTCTCAGACACTTCATCTCAAACACATTCAAGTTCCTTCTCTCTTCCTCTCTTATGTTCCATGTTTCTGCTCCATACAGTGCTGTTGGCACAATCACTCCTTCATACAGTCTCCTCTTAGCATCCATTCCCAAATTTCTATTCCTCATTACACTTTTTAATCCACCAAGGCATTTACTCGCTTCTCTCAATCTACATTCTACCTCCACCTTCACTCCACCCTTTCCTGCCACATTTGCACCCAAATATCTAAAACTATCCACTTCCTCCAGTTGCTCTCCGTTAATGCTCACTTCCAGATTACTGCCACTTTCACCCCTTGTACATCTCATCACCTTACTTTTACCCACATTTATCTTCAGCTTTCTTCTATCACACACTCTCCCAATATCTGTCACCAACTTCCTCAATCCCTCCTCCGATCCTGCCACAAGCATAGTGTCATCCGCAAACAACAGCTGGCTCACCTCCCACTTTCTCCATTTTCCTTAACCATCTCCAACACCTTTCCCACTACCCTTGCATTCACCTCTCGCACCACCCCATAAAACCCCAAAAAGCCCACATTGCTCCTATCCCAATTATTTCCTGTTTTAATTCTCTTAGTTAACACCCTCCCATAAACCTTTCCAACTATACAAGCATTCCTCTAGCACATTTTCCTTTCCAAGGAACACATCCATCACACAAGCCAATCCACTATAACCATTCCTCCCTGTCAGACACTTCCATCTGACCCAGATGCCTTACTAATTTTCAACGCTCTTTGTCTATCTTTATATGAAAAGGCTTCCCACTTATATGGGAGGTACCTTGACAAGACATCCACACATCCCACAAATTAATTTCCTTTTTACCTTAGCTTCTTGTGGATGAAGGGCCATCTCTATGCCCTGTCCACTGCCCGGGTCAAAAGCAATGCAGCAAGATAAAGTATATCCATAGCAGGGCCTGACAGTCTAAGCTGGTTTACCCCCATTCTTTCATTTACATGGGGACCCTCCCTCCTTGTCCCCTTTATCCCTTACCATCTCCCACACTTCTCTCAGCTTCTCCATCTTTTAACCCCTTGAGTACCGGATGTGTGTTTTGTGACACCTGCGTGTCACAGCTGAGTGCACCCGCCAGGAACCAAGCGTGCTCCCCATGACACGCATGTGTCACATTTATAAGCTGTGTGTATTGAGGGCTCTCAAGGCCTCGGTTTGTGTGTTATTTCTACCCACATGGTGGCAAGTGTCTGTGTTTACAAACATAAGGTTCCAGCCATTCGTGGGACAGTTTGAAACATTTGTTTAGGTAAGGTTGACGGGTTGGTAACAAAGGGGTTAATGTGCGTGGATGTGGTACAGATGAGAGTAAAAGGGAAGAGATAGGCAGTATGTTTGCAAGAAGATGGATGTGCTGGCTTTGAGTGAAACTAAAATGAGAGGGAAGGGCGAGTGTGAGTTTGGGAGTGTAGCTCGGAGGTACTCAGGAGTGAAGAGGGGAAGAGGGAGAGAAGGGGTGGCTATACCATTAAGTGAAGAGATAAGTAAATGGGTAGTGGAGTGGAAGGAGGTTTCATCAAGGTTGATGTGGATGAAGGTGAAGCTGGGAAGGGAGATGTTGGTTTTTGTAAGTGTGTATGGGCCTGGTAGTGAGAAGAGCATAGAGGAACAGTAGGTTTTTTGGGTAGATATAAATGAGTGCATAGAGGGATAAGGGAGAAATGTCAATGTAGTTGTTTTGGGAGACCTTAATGCTAGGGTAGGAAACAAACCAATAGACAGAGTGATTGGGAAGTATGGAGTTCCAGGTACAAATCGTAGCGGAGATGTGTCTTGAAAGAGTTGATGCTAGCAAATGCAGTGTTTAGGAAGAAAGTCAAGCATAAGTACACATGGGAGAGGGTGGTGGATGGAAGGGTGGCAGATAGAGCGTTAATGGACTATAAAGTGATGACAAGGAGTATGTAAGGAAGAGTTAAGGATGTACATGTTCTAAGGGGTGGGAGTAGGGGAATATCTGATCATTTTCTGGAAGGTAAATTGAGAGTGGAGAATAGGTGGAGAAAGAGGAAAAGGGCAGAAGGTAGGGAGGTACTTAGAGTGAACTGCTTAAATGAGAAAGAAAAGGAGAATGAGTATAAGAAGCTGAGAGAGGAGTGGGAGGGAGGGAACGATAGATTAGAACTAGGAGTGGAGGAGAAATGGGGATGTTTCAAGGAGGGAGTCATAAGGTGTGCAAAGATGGTGTGTGGAACAAGGAGGATGGGAGGAAATAGAAGAAAGGGTAGTGAGTGGTGGGATGAGGAAGCAAAGAAGGGTGTAGAAGAGAAGCAGGCATTCATAATTTGGCTACAAATTAGGTCAAGGGAATCGTATGAGAGGTACAAAGTAAAGAGAAGGGAAGTTAAGCATAAGATAAAGGAAGCAAAGAGGAGAGATGTGAAATGGGGTAAGAGTATGACAAAAATTTTGAAAGTAATAAAAAGATGTTTTGGAAAGAAATCAAAAGAAAAAGAGGAGGCAAATCAAATAGAGAAGACAAGGTAAAAGGTGCAGATGGAGAGATGATAATGGAAGAGAAGGCAGTGAGAGGAAGGTGGGCAGAGTATTTTAGGGAGTTGCTGAATGTGAAGGAGGATAGGGAGGGAAAGGTAGTTGCAGTGGGAAGCGCTAAGAAAATGAGAGTGATGAATGAGAAAAAATGGAGGAGAAATAGGGAAAGATGAAGTGAAAGCAGCTGTTAAGATGATGATAGCAGGTAAGGCACCTGGGTTGGATGGATGCCATGCAGAATGTCTGAAGAAAGGAGGTACAGTTCTGGACTGGCTGGTGAGGCTATTTTTGTTTAAGAGAGGGTAGAGTGCCGGAGGACTGGAGGAGTGCCTGTATAGTTCCGCTTTACAAGGGAAAGGGGGACAAGTGTGAATGTAGTAGTTTCACAGGGATCAGCTTGTTGAGTGTAGTTGGGAAGGCTTATCGGAGGGTCTTGATTGAGAGGATTAGGAGAAGAACAGAGGGAGTAATTGGTGAGGAACAGTGTGGTTTTAGGACAGGTAGGGGTTGTGTAGATCAGATTTTTGTGGTAAAACATGTGTGAGAAGGCTATAGAAAAAGGTAAGGATTTTTTTGGGCTTCTATGGATCTGGAAAAGGCTTATGATAGGGTAGACAGGAAGGCACTGTGGGAGGTAGTGCAGATATATGGGATAGGAGGAAAGCTGTTAAGAGCAGTCAAGAGTTTTTATGAGAGTAGTAGAGCTTGTGTTAGGATTAGAAATGGAGAGAGTGAATGGTTTGAGGTAAAGGTGGGACTTCATCAGGGATGTGTTATGTCACCCTAGCTGTTCAATCTATACATGGATGGGGTGGTGCAATAGGTGAATGCAAGGGTAGTGGGTCAGGGGTTGGAGATGGTTAAAGAAAATGGAGAAAAGTGGGAGGTGAGCCAGTTGTTGTTTGCTGATGACACTGCGCTTGTAGCAGGATCAGAGGAGGGATTGAGGAAGTTAGTGACAGAGTTTGAGGTGTGTGAAAGAAGGAGACTTAAGACAAATCTGGGCGAAAGTAAGGTGATGAGATGTACAAGGGGAGAGAGTGACAGCAGGCTGGAAGTGAGCATTAAGGGTGAGAGACAGGAGGAAGTGGATAGTTTTAGATACTTGGGTGCAAATGTGGTAGGAAAGGGAGGAGTGGGGGTGGAGGTAGAATGTGGAAAGGGAGGAGTGGGGGTGGAGGTAGAATGTGGAAAGGGAGGAGTGGGGGTGGAGGTAGAATGTAGAATGAGAGAAGCGAGTGAATGCCTTGGTGGATTAAAAAGTGTAACAAGAAATAGACATCTGGGAATGGATGCAAAGAAGAGGTTATATGAACGAGTGATTGTGCCATCAGCACTATTTGGGGTAGAAACATGGAACATAAGAGAGGAAGAGAGGAGTTGAACGTGTTTCAGATGAAATGTCTAAGAAGTATGATAGGGATTACTGGGCTAGATAGTGAGAAATGAGGAGGTGAGGAGGAGAACAGGGGGTGCAAAGGGAGCTGGGAGATAGGGTTGATGAAAGAGTATTAAGATGGTTTGGACACATGGAAAGAATGAGTGAAGAAAGATTAGTAAAAGAGGTGTTGAAGGCAGATGTGGAAGGAGTGAACATGAGGGGATGTCCTGGATGAGATGGATGGATGGGGTGAAAGGGGCATTACAAAAGGGAGGAATGTCTGTTGAGGAAGGACAGGAGAGGACAGAAGACAGGGGTGAATGGAGAAGGGTTGTGTATGGATGATGCTGTGATGCATGAGGGGGAGTAGGTGGGAAGTATGTACAAGAAAAAATTTGACGCAGCCCGAAGGGATTTCTCCCCGTCTTCTCCTTTTCTGTATGAAGGGACGGAGAGGGGGGTGGGGGTCGCCGAATTTATGAAGCAGCCTTGCTGTGGATGAGCTGTGTCTTGCGACAATGCTTCTGACCCAGGGCAGAGGACAGGATGCAGGAATGAACTGTCATCCAGGAGGTGCCAAGATAAGAGGGAGTGAGGATGTTGGAGGGGAGTAGAATATGTAGGGAATGGAATGGGTGGGAGTGGTTTCTATGCCTTTTTCTTTTTGGCTAGCCCCCATGTAAGGGGGAAAAATCCTTTGGTATATGTATGTAAATATCATCCTGCATCCCCCCACACACACACACACACATCCCCTGATAACACAACATGTCCAAAACTCTTCCAATCCTCCCTCTGGGTACCACTACATAACCCATTTATCCTCCATCAGCCACCTTTCCCTCCACTACTCATTCTCATAAATTTACATACTTACTCTCTGTTTGCTACCAACAGCATATCTCCACTATAAGACTCACCTGGCAGTTGAATTCTCCCTACTACTCAATCTACTGGCTCATCTACTCTAGCACAGACATCCTCCAGCCCCACATCATAATTCATCAAATTTCTGAACAAGCTCCTACTGGCAAATAATTCAATTCCAATTCATTCAGCTGTACTATAATCCTAAACGGTAAGTTTCAATTTTGCTTTCACTTGAGTCATTTGAGTCTGTACTTACCAGTGTAGTATTGAAGATGCTTCTGGAACAGATACCAACCAGGATAATCAACGCAGCCACAACAGCGGAAGTCCCATATGAGGCATACGCATCTGGAATACTAATTAACATACAAATATTAAGTACATAATCCATCACACATAGGGGAGTAACAGTTGAAGGAAGAGATGGGGAAGAAGAGGAAGAGGAGACAGGTGGAGGAAGAGGAAGAGAAAGGAGGAGGAAGGGGAGAAAGGAGGAGGAAGAGGAAGAGAAAGGAGGAGGAAGAGGAAGAGAAAGGAGGAGGAAGAGAAAGGAGGAGGAAGAGGAAGAGAAAGGAGGAGGAAGAGGAAGAGAAAGGAGGAGGAAGAGGAAGAGAAAGGAGGAGGAAGAGGAAGAGAAAGGAGGAGGAAGGGGAGAGAGGAGGAGGAAGGGGAGAAAGGAGGAGGAAGGGGAGAGAGGAGGAGGAAGGGGAGAGAGGAGGAGGAAGGGGAGAGAGGAGGAGGAAGGGGAGAGGAGGAGGAAGGGGAGAGAGGAGGAGGAAGGGGAGAGGAGGAGGAGGAAGGGGAGAGGAGGAGGAGGAAGGGGAGAGGAGGAGGAGGAAGGGGAGAGAGGAGGAGGAAGGGGAGAGAGGAGGAGGAAGGGGAGAGAGGAGGAGGAAGGGGAGAGAGGAGGAGGAAGGGGAGAGAGGAGGAAGGGGAGAGAGGAGGAGGAAGGGGAGAGAGGAGGAGGAAGGGGAGAGAGGAGGAGGAAGGGGAGAGAGGAGGAGGAAGGGGAGAGAGGAGGAGGAAGGGGAGAGAGGAGGAGGAAGGGGAGAGAGGAGGAGGAAGGGGAGAGAGGAGGAGGAAGGGGAGAGAGGAGGAGGAAGGGGAGAGAGGAGGAGGAAGGGGAGAGAGGAGGAGGAAGGGGAGAGAAGGACAAGAGGAAGGGAAGAGAAGGAAAGGAGGAAGGGAAGAGAAGGAAAGGAGGAAGGGAAGAGAAGGAAAGGAGGAAGGGAAGAGAAGGAAAGGAGGAAGGGAAGAGAAGGAAAGGAGGAAGGGAAGAGAAGGACAAGAGGAAGGGGAGAGAGGAGGAGGAAGGGGAGAGAGGAGGAGGAAGGGGAGAAAGGAGGAGGAAGGGGAGAAAGGAGGAGGAAGGGGAGAAAGGAGGAGGAAGGGGAGAAAGGAGGAGGAAGGGGAGAAAGGAGGAGGAAGGGGAGAAAGGAGGAGGAAGGGGAGAAAGGAGGAGGAAGGGGAGAAAGGAGGAGGAAGGGGAGAAAGGAGGAGGAAGGGGAGAAAGGTGGAAGAAGAGGCGAAAGGAGGACGAAAAAAGAGGAGGAAGAGGAGACAGAAGGAGGAAGAGGAGACAGAAGGAGGAAGAGGTGACTGAAGGAGGAAGAGGAGACAGAAGGAGGAAGAGGAGACAGAAGGAGGAAGAGGAGACAGAAGGAGGAAGAGGAGACAAAGAGGAAGAGGAGACAGAAGGAGGAAGAGGAGACAGAAAGAGGAAGAGGAGACAGAAAGAGGAAGCGGAAACAAGGAGGAAGAGGAGACAAAGAGGAAGAGGAGACAAAGAGGAAGAGGAGACAGAAAGAGGAAGAGGAGACAAAGAGGAAGAGGAGACAAAGAGGAAGAGGAAACAAAGAGGAAGAGGAGACAAAAAGGAAGAGGAGACAAAGAGGAAGAGGAGACAGAGAGAGGAAGAGGAGACAGAAAGAGGAAGAGGAGACAGAAAGAGGAAGAGGAGACAGAAAGAGGAAGAGGAGACAGAAAGAGGAAGAGGAGACAGAAGGAGGAAGAGGAGACAGAAGGAGGAAGAGGAGACAGAAGGAGGAAGAGGAGACAGAAGGAGGAAGAGGAGACAGAAGGAGGAAGAGGAGACAGAAGGAGGAAGAGGAGACAGAAGGAGGAAGAGGAGACAGAAGGAGGAAGAGGAGACAGAAGGAGGAAGAGGAGACAGAAGGAGGAAGAGGAGACAGAAGGAGGAAGAGGAGACAGGAGGAAGAGGAGACAGGAGGAGGAAGAGGAGACAGGAGGAGGAAGAGGAGACAGGAGGAGGAAGAGGAGACAGAAAGAGGAAGAGGAGACAGAAAGAGGAAGAGGAGACAGAAAGAGGAAGAGGAGACAGAAAGAGGAAGAGGAGACAGAAAGAGGAAGAGGAGACAAAGAGGAAGAGGAGACAAAGAGGAAGAGGAGACAGAAACAGGAAGAGGAGACAGAAAGAGGAAGAGGAGACAGAAAGAGGAAGAGGAGACAGAAAGAGGAAGATGAGACAGAAAGAGAAAAAGGAGACAGAAAGAGGAAGAGGAGACAGAAAGAGGAAGAGGAGACAAAGAGGAAGAGGAGACAGAAAGAGGAAGAGGAAACAAAGAGGAAGAGGAGACAGAAGGAGGAAGAGGAGACAGAAAGAGGAAGAGGAGACAGAAAGAGGAAGAGGAGACAGAAAGAGGAAGAGGAAACAAAGGGGAAGAGGAGACAAAGAGGAAGAGGAGATAAAAAGAGGAAGAGGAGACAAAGAGGAAGAGGAGACAAAGAGGAAGAGGAGACAGAAAGAGGAAGAGGAGACAGAAAGAGGAAGAGGAGACAGAAAGAGGAAGAGGAGACAGAAAGAGGAAGAGGAGACAGAAAGAGGAAGAGGAGACAGAAAGAGGAAGAGGAGACAGAAAGAGGAAGAGGAGACAGAAAGAGGAAGAGGAGATAGAAAGAGGAAGAGGTGACAAAGAGGAAGAGGAGACAGAAAGAGGAAGAGGAGACAGAAAGAGGAAGAGGAGACAGAAAGAGGAAGGAGACAGAAATAGGAAGAGGAGACAGAAATAGGAACAGGAGACTAAAGGAAGAAGAGACAGCAGGAGGAGGAGGAGAAGACAGGAGAAGGAAGAGGAGACTGGAGGAAGCAGAAGAGTTGGAAGAGGAAGGACAAAAAGGGGAGCATCAATCTGATTAAATAATGATACATCTATATATCTACTGTAATTTGATATCCGATTTACCAGAGACTGTATTTACCTAACTGCAGCATACTGGTAGGAAGCAAGGTTCCTTGGATCCCATCTCCTATTCTAATTCATTATACCGAGCCTCAATTTCATGTAATTCCAACTTTATATCCTTCATTTCCAATTATTATTTTTAGATTTGAACTATTTTATTGTTTGAGCTTAGGCTCTATCATTTCCTAAGCTATTCCAAGTTTCTATGTATCTATATGGAAAACTGTATTTCTTAACATCCTTAATCTGCTCACATAACCTCTTAAGGCCCTCCAATTTTTAACAAGAAGATCTCTTCTGTCAATGCAGTATCCATTTTTTATTCTAGCACAGGCTCTACTTTTGACTGCTCTTAACAGCTTTCCTCCTATCCCATATATCTACAATACCTCTCACAGTGCCTTCCTGTCTACCCTGCCATGGGCCTTTTCAAAAGACAAAGGCCCAAAATCATCCTCACCTTTTCCTAAAGTTTTCTCGTACATCTGCCTTACCACAAAAATCTGATCCACACAACTCCTTCCGGTCCTAAACCATACTGCTCTTCACCAATTACTCCATCTGTTCCTCTCCTAATCCTTTCAATCAAGATAAGCCTTCCCAACTACTCAACAAACTGATCCCTCTGAAACTAATGCACTCACACTTACCCCCATTTTCCCTTGTGAAGTGGAACTATACAGGCAGTCTTCCAGTCCTCTGGCACTCTACCCTCTTTTAGACAAACATTAAACAACACCAACCAGTCTATCCCTGTACCTCACTTTTTTTAGACACCCCAGATGACACACATCTAACCTAGGTGCCTTACCTGTCTTTCGATGTCTTATTCCTCCAGTCATCCGTAGCATCTGTAATACTAATTAACATACCAATATTAAGTACATAATCCTTCACACACTGGGGAGTAACAGTTGAAGGAAGAGATGGGGAAGAAGAGGTAGAAGAGACACAAGGAGGAGAAGAGAGGAGGAAGAGGAGAAAGGATGAAGAGGAGAAAGGATGAAGAGGAGAAAGGATGAAGAGGAAGAGAAGGAAGAAGAGGAGAAAGGGGGAAGAAGAGGAGAAATGAGGAAGAAGGGGAGAAATGAGGAAGAAGGGGAGAAAGGAGGAAGAAGAGGAGAAATGAGGAAGAAGGGGAGAAATGAGGAAGAAGGGGAGAAATGAGGAAGAAGGGGAGAAAGGAGGAAGAAGGGGAGAAAGGAGGAAGAAGGGGAGAAAGGAGGAAGAAGGGGAGAAAGGAAGAAGAATGGAGGAAGAAGGGGAGAAAGGAGGAAGAATGGAGGAAGAAGGGGAGAAAGGAGGAAGAATGGAGGAAGAAGGGGAGAAAGGAGGAAGAATGGAGGAAGAAGGGGGGAAAGGAGGAAGAATGGAGGAAGAAGGGGAGGAAGAAGGGGAGGAAGAAGGGGAGAAAGGAGGAAAAAATGGAGGAAGAAGGGGAGAAAGGAGGGAGAAAGGAGGAAGAAGGTTGGCTGATTAATTTAGGAAATTTTTGGCTCGAACGCCAAGCGCCGGAGCCGGTAGGCCATTTAGTGCATGAAAGGAGGAAGAAGAGGAGAAAGGAGAAGGGGAGAAAGGAGGAAGAAGGGGAGGAAGAAGGGGAGAAAGGAGGAAGAAGGGGAGAAAGGAGGAGGAAGGGGAGAAAGGAGGAGGAAGGGGAGAAAGGAGGAGGAAGGGGAGAAAGGAGGAGGAAGGGGAGAAAGGAGGAGGAAGGGGAGAAAGGAGGAGGAAGGGGAGAAAGGAGGAAGAAGGGGAGAAAGGAGGAAGAAGGGGAGAAAGGAGGAAGAAGGGGAGAAAGGAGGAAGAAGGGGAGAAAGGAGGAAGAAGGGGAGAAAGGAGGAAGAAGGGGAGAAAGGAGGAAGAGGGGGAGAAAGGAGGAAGAGGGGGAGAAAGGAGGAAGAGGGGGAGAAAGGAGGAAGAGGGGGAGAAAGGAGGAAGAGGGGGAGAAAGGAGGAAGAGGGGGAGAAAGGAGGAAGAGGGGGAGAAAGGAGGAAGAGGGGGAGAAAGGAGGAAGAGGGGGAGAAAGGAGGAAGAAGGGGAGACAGGAGGAGGAAGGGGAGACAGGAGGAGGAAGGGGAGACAGGAGGAGGAAGAGGAGACAGAAGGAGGAAGAGGTGACAGAAAGGAGGATGAGGAGACAGAAGGAGGAAGAGGTGACAGAAAGGAGGAAGAGGTGACAGAAAGGAGGAAGAGGTGACAGAAAGGAGGATGAGGAGACAGAAGGAGGAAGAGGAGACAGAAAGAGGAAGAGGAGACAAAGAGGAAGAGGAGACAGAAAGAGGACGAGGAGACAAAAAGAGGATGAGGAGACAAAAAGAGGATGAGGAGACAAAGAGGAAGAGGAGACAAAAAGAGGATGAGGAGACAAAGAGGAAGAGGAGACAAAAAGAGGATGAAGAGACAAAGAGGAAGAGGAGACAGAAAGAGGAAGAGGAGACAAAGAGGAAGAGGAGACAAAGAGGAAGAGGAGACAGAAATAGGAACATGAGACAAAAGGAAGAAGAGACAGCAGGAGGAGGAGGAGGAGAAGACAGGAGGAGAAGGAAGAGGAGACTGGAGGAAGCAGAAGAGTTGGAAGAGGAAGGACAAAAAGGGGAGCATCAATCTGATTAAATAAATAATAATACATCTATATATCTACTGTAATTTGATATCCAATTAACCAGAGACTGTATTTACCTAACTGCAGCACACAGGAAGGAAGCAAGGTTCCTTGGATCCCATCTCCTATACCAATTCATTATACCGAGCCTCAATTTCATGTAATTCCACTTTTATATCCTTCATTTCCAATTATTATTTTTAGATTTGAACTCTTGTATTGTTTGAGCTAAAGCTCTATCATTTCCTAAGGTATTCCAAAGGGAGAAAGGAGGAAGAAGGGGAGAAAGGAGGAAGAAGGGGAGAAAGGAGGAAGAAGGGGAGAAAGGAGGAAGAAGGGGAGAAAGGAGGAAGAAGCGGAGAGAGGAGGAAGAAGCGGAGAGAGGAGGAAGAAGGAGAGAAAGGAGGAAGAAGCGGAGAAAGGAGGAAGAAGGGGAGAAAGGAGGAAGAAGGGGAGAAAGGAGGAAGGGGAGAAAGGAGGAAGAAAGGAGGAAGAATGGGAGAAAGACGGGAGAAAGGAGGGAGAAGGTTGATTGATTGATCTATGAAATTTTTGGCTTGAAGGCCAAGCGCCGGAGCCAGTAGGCCACTTAGCGGATGAAAGGAGGAAGAAGGGGAGAAAGGAGGAAGAAGGAGAGAAAGGAGGAAGAAGGGGAGAAAGGAGGAAGAAGGGGAGAAAGGAGGAAGAAGGGGAGAAAGGAGGAGGAAGAGGAGAAAGGAGGAGGAAGAGGAGACAGGAGGAGGAAGAGGAGACAGGAGGAGGAAGAGGAGACAGGAGGAGGAAGAGGAGACAGGAGGAGGAAGAGGAGACAGAAGGAGGAAGAGGAGACAGAAGGAGGAGGAAACAGAAGGAGGAAGAGGAGACAGAAGGAGGAGGAAACAGAAGGAGGAAGAGGAGACAGAAGGAGGAAGAGGAGACAAGAGGAAGAAGAAGAGAATGGAGGAGGAGAAAACAGGAGGAAAAGGAAGAGGAGACTAGAGGAAGCAGAGGAATCGGAAGAGGAAGGAGAAAAAGGGGGGCATCAATCTGATAAAGTAAATATAAATCTATATATCTACTGTAGGAGAAAAAATTTGACGCAGCCCGAAGGGATTTCTCCCCCGTCTTCTCCTTTTCTGTATGAAGGGATGGAGAGGGGGGTCACCGAAGTTATGAAGCAGCCTTGCTGTGGATGTGCTGTGTCTTGCGACAATGTTTCTGACCCAGGGCAGAGGACAGGATGCAGGGATAACCTGTCATCTAGGAGATGCCAAGAGAAGAGGGTGTGAGGAGGGTGGAGGGGAGTGGAATATGTAGGGAATGGAATGGGTGGGAGTGGTTTCTATGCCTTTTTCTTTTTGGATCGTAAGAGGCAAGAAGAAAGGAACAGGGATTGGGACTAGGCATCCTTCTCCTTGTAGGCCCACAGGGGACATTCCTAAAAGAAAAAGGAAAGGCATAAGAGGGTCTGGGAGTTTTCCGACCAGCACCCTAAGGTTTGGGTCTTTTAATCTGCGTGGATGTGGTCCAGATGAGATTAAAAGGGAAGAGATAGGTAGTATTTTTTTGAGAAGAAAGATGGAAGTGTTGGCTTTGAGTGAAATTAAGTTGAAAGGGAAGGGTGAGTGTAAGTTTGGGAGTGTAAGTGGGAGGTTATCAGGAGTGAAAAGAGGGCGAGGGAGGGAAGGGGTGGCTATTCTAGTAAGTGAAGAGATAGTTAAATGTGTAGTGGAGTGGAAGGAGGTTTCCTCAAGGATAATGTTGATGAAGGTGAAACTGAGAAAGGAGATGTGGGTCTTTGTAAGTGCATATGGGCCTGGCAGTGAGAAGAGTGTAGAAGAAAGGGAGGCCTTTTGGATAAATATAAACGAGTGCATAGAGAATTTAGGGAGAAATGTCAATGTAACAATACTGGGAGACCTTAATGCTAGGGTAGGAAATGGTCCAATTGATGGAGTGGTTGGGAAATGTGGAGTTCCTGGAAAAAATTGTAGGAGAGTTGATGGTGGAAATGTGTCTAGAAAGTTGATGATAGCAAATAGTGTTTCAGAAGAAAGTCAAGCATGAGTACACATGGGAGAGGGTGGTGGATGGAGGGGTGGTAGATAGAGTGTTAATGGATTATGTAGTGGTAAATAGGATTATGATAGGAAGAGTTAAGGATGTACAGTACATGTGCTAAGGGGAGAGGGTGGGGGAATATCAGATCATTTTTTTGAAGGCAAGTTGAGAGTGAAGGATAGATGGAGGTAGAGGAAAGGGACAAAAGGTAGGGAGGTGCTTAGAGTGAACTCTTTAAATGAAAAGGAAAAGGAGAAAGAGTACATGAAGCTGAAGGAGGAGTGGGAGAGAGTGAAGGATAGAGTAGAGATAGGTGTGGAGGAGGAATGGGGATGGTTCAAGGAGGGGGTCACAAAGTGTGCAAGGATGGTGTGTGGAACAAGAAGGACAGGAGGAAATAGAAGGAAGAGTAGTGAATGGTGGGATGAGGAAACAAAGAAGGTTGTAGAAGATATGAAGCGAGCTTTCACAGTTTGGTTACAAAATAGGACGAGGGAGTCATATGAGAGGTACAAAGAAAAGAAAAGAGAAGTAAAGCAAAAGGTAAAGGAGGCAAAGAGGAGAGCAGATGTGAAATCGGGTAAGAGTATGACAGAAATTTTTGAAAGTAACAAAGATGTTTTGGAAAGAAATTAAGAGAGGATGAGGAGGCGAATAAAGTAGAGAAGAAAAGGTAAGTGGTGAAGATGGAGAGATGATAATGGAAGAGAAGGCAGTAAGGGAAAGCTGGGCAGAATATTTTAGGGAGTTGCTACATGTGAAGGAGGATAGGGAGGGAAAGATAGTTGCAGTGGGAAATGCTAGGAAAATGACCATGATGAGTGAGGAAAATGGAGAAATAAGGAAGGATGAAGTGAAGACAGTTATGATGAAAGCAGGCAAGGCACCTGGTCTGGATGGATGCCATGCAGAATGTCTTGAAAAAGGAGGTACAGTGATGGTGGACTGGCTGGTGAGGTTATTTAATGTTTGCTGGAGAGAGGGTAGAGTGCCGCAAGACTGGAGGAGTGCCTGTATAGTTCCAATTTACAAGGGAAAAGAGGACAAGTGTCAATGCAGCAGTTTCAGGGGGATTAGTTAAGTGTAGTTGGGAAGGCTTATGGGAGGATCTTGATTGAGAGGATTAGGCGAGGAACAGAGGGAGTAATTGGTGAGGAACAGTGTGGATTTAGGATGGGTAGAGGTTGTGTAGATCAGATCTTTATGGTAAGACAGACATGTGAGAAAGCTATAGGAAAGGGGAAGGATGTTTTTTGGGCTTTTATGGATCTGGAAAAGGCTTACAATATGGTGGACAGAAAGGCACTGTGGGAGGTTATGCAGATATACGGGATAGGAGGAAAGCTTCTAGGAGCTGTCAAGAGTTTTTATGTGAGTAGCAGAGCTTGTGTCAGGATTAGAAATGGAGAGAGTGAGTGGTTCCAGGTAAAGGTGGCACTTCGTCAAGGATGCGTTATGTCACCCTGGCTGTTCAACTTGTATATGGATGGGGTAGTGTGAGAGGTAAATACAAGGGTAGTAGGTCAGGGATTGGAGATGGTTAAAGAAAATGGAGAAAAGTGGGAGGTGAGCCAGCTGTTGTTTGCGGACGACACTGCGCTTGTGGCAGGATCGGAGGAGGGATTGAGGAAGTTGGTGGCAGTGTTTGGGAGAGTATGTGATAGAAAAAAGCTAAAGATAAATGTGGGTAAAAGTATGGTGATGAGATGTACAAGGGGTGAAAGTGGCAGTAGGCTGGAAGTGAGCATTAAGGGAGAGCAACTGGAGGAAGTGGATAGTTTTAGATACTTGGGTGCAAATGTGGCAGGATAAGGTGGAGTGAAGGTGGAGGTAGAATGTAGATTGAGAGAAGCGAGTATATTGATGGATTAAAGAGTGTAATGAGGAATAGATACTAAGAGGAGACTATATGAAGGAGTGATTGTGCCAACAGCACTGTATGGGGCAGAAACATGGAACATAAGAGAGGAAGAGAGAAGGAGTTTGAACGTGTTTGAGATGAGGTGTCTGAGAAGTATGATGGGGGTTACTAGGCTAGACAGAGTAAGAAATGAGTAGGAGAACAGGGGTGGAAAGGGAGTTGGGAGATAGGGTTGATGAAAGAGTAATAGGATGGTTTGGACACATGGAAAGAATGAGTGAAGAAAGACTAGTAAAAGAGGTATGGAAGGCAGATGTGGAGGGGGTGAGCATGAGGGGACGTCCTAGGATGAAGTGGATGGATGGGGTGAAGGGGGCTTTGGGGAAGAGGGGAATGTCTGTTGAGGAAGGACAGGAGAGGACAGAAGACAGGGGTGAATGGGGAATGGTTGTATATGGAAGTTGTGATGCATGAGGTGGAATGGGTGGGGGGATGGGGGATGAGGTAGTATGTGTCAGCAAAATTTGATGCAGCCCGAAGGGGTTTCTCCCCGTCTTCTCCTTTTAAGCATGGGGGGATGGAGGGGGGGGGGTTGCCAATTTAATGAAGTGGCCTTACTGTGGATTTGCTGTGTTTTGCAACACTGCTTCTGACCCAGGGCCGTGGACAAGGTGCAGGGATGACCCGTCATCCAGGAGGTGCTAAGATAAGAGGGAGGGTGGAGGGTTGTGAAGTGTATTCAGGGATGGAATGGGTGGGAATGTTTTCTATGCCTTTTTCTTTTTGACTACCTCTCTTGTAAGGGGGAAAAAGCCTTGGTATATGTATGTATTTACCTAATTGTAGTATACAGGAAAGGCGCAAGGTTCCTTGGATCCCATCATCTCCTATTCTAATTTTTTTATCATACCTAGCCTCAATTTCATGTAATTCCAACTTTATATCCTTCATATCCAATTATTATATTCTGATGGTTACAAAATAGGACAAGGGAGTCATATGAGAGGCACAAAGAAAAGAAAAGAGAAGTAAAGCACAAGATAAAGGAGGCAATGCAGATGGCAGATGTGAAATGGGACATGAGTACGACAGAAAATTTTGAAAGTAATAAAAAGATGTTTTGGAAAGAAATCAAGACAGGAAGAGGAGGCGAATCAAGTAGAGAAGAAAGGGTAAAGGGTGCAGATGGAGAAATGATAATGGAAGAGAAGGCAGTATGGGGAAGATGGCCATAGTATTTTAGGGAGTTGCTAAATGTAAATGAGGATAGGGAGGGAAAGATAGTTGCAGTGGAAAGTGCTAAGAAAATGACCAAGATGAGGGAGGAAAATGGAGAAATAAGGAAGGATGAAGTGAAGGCAGTTGTTAAGATGATAGTAGCTAAGGCACCTGGTCTGGATGGATGCCATGTAGAATGTCAAAAAAAAAAGTATAGTGATGGTGGACTGGCTGGTGAGATTATTTAATGTTTGTTGGAGAGAGGACTGGAGGACTGGAGGAGTGCCTGTATAGTTCCACTTTACAAGGGAAAAGGGGACAAGTGTGAGTGTAGTAGTTTCAGAGGGATTAGCTTGTTAAGTGTAGTTGGGAGGGCTTATGGGAGGATCTTGATTGAGAGGATTAGGAGAACAGATGGAGTAATTGGCGAGGAACAGTGTGGATTTTGGACAAGAGGTGTAGATCAAATTTTTGTGGTAAGATATGTGACAAAGCTATAGGAAAGGGTAAGGATGTTGTTTGGGCTTTTATGGATCTGGAAAAGGCTTATGACAGGGTAGGCAGGTGGGTACTGTGGGAGGTTTTGCAGATATACGGGATAAGAGGAAAGCTTCTAGGAGCTGTCAAGAGTTTTTAAAATAGTACAGCATGTGTCAGGATTATAAATGGAGAGAGTGAGTGGTTCCAGGTAAAGGTAGAACTTCATTAGGGATGTGTTATGTCACCCTGGCTGTTCAGCTTACAGATGGATGGGGTGGTGTGAGAGGTAAATGCAAGGGTGGTGGGTCAGGGGTTGGAGATGGATAACCCCTTCCTCAAATTTATTTATTTTTTTTATTTTTTTTTTTTTTTAAATGTTTCATTTTCAGACAATTTTTTTTATTTTGGTTTTATATAGTATTTTTCATGCTGATTATAAAAAACAGTTTTTATTCAATTTTATTCCCATTTTTGTGGTTGACTTTATTTTGAAAATACCTTTGTAGGCAAAAAAAAAAAGTTAACTCTTCTTCCTATATAACCATATGTAAAAAATATTCTACTCAAAACTTCCTCCTTTTCAGTAGAATATACTGTACCCATCCTAACCTTCCAATGAACAACATAAGGCTCTCGTCTAAACATACATCTTGCCTAAGGGTGTGACGCTTCATAAAGTTCTCGTACAATCTCATGAATACATCATAAATTCTATACAATTTTAGGTTGGGGTGGGTTTGTACATCATGAATTTCATTATTTACAAAATGAAGATACTGTTTTATCTATCATAGTCATCTTGTGACCAGTTCATTTCTTCTTCTGATATTTTCACAATACCCCTAAGCATTTTCATGGCAAAAGATACAAAAATTTCAGCTTCTATTATAGGGCGCCACAAAGAATCACCTTGTCCAGTTAGTTCAGCAAAATGATTAGTCTCTAACAGTACACAGTCAATAATCCTGTTATCGAAAAAAGGACTGAAGACCTCAAAAGGACCCATTTCTGTTGGGTCTTCATCAACCATAATTTCAGGATTTCCTGTGCATGGGAAACGTAGTGGAGAGGGGGGGTTGCCGGTCTATGAAGCGGCCTTGCTGTGGATGTGATGTGTCTTGTGACACTGCTTCTGACCCAGGGCAGTGGACAAGGTGCAGGGATGACCCGTCATCCAGGAGGTGCTAATGTAAGAGGGAGGGTGGACGGGTGTGCAGTGTATTCAGAGATGGAATGGGTGGGAATGATTTTATGCCTTTTCCTTTTTGGTTACCTCCCTTGTAAGGAGGATAAAGCCTTGGTATATGTATGTATGTATGGGAAACGTGGCAGTGCTGTAATCATGGGGTCCTCTGACAACTCGAGACTTATCAGGCTCTCCCATCACCTCCCTCCTCATCATCATCATCACTTGTGGAGAAATAGTCACTGTTTGATGAACTGGCTCTTACATTAGAAGTATTCAAGTTTCTGAGGGAAGGTTCACATTTACTATCTTCCTCAGAATTCGACATTTGAGGTGTAATTTCTTTGAAAAAGCTATAAAAAACAAGTGGTCATGTGGATGAAAACTGCCCCCGACCACAGTGGCTGCCGTAGCAAGTCAGTAAGAAAGTAGCCTTAAACTGCCCGCGCTACTTTGTATGCCTCTGCCAGCCGTACGATTTGCTGAGAATACTCGTTTCACACGTAGAATGGGTTAGAAAGGCTCAGAATTGATGAGTAAATATGTCTGTAGCTGGTTTTTGAAGGTTAAGTTTTAGCCAAGTATTCTCGTCGAGGTTAAAGAAAATGGGGAAAAGTGGGAGGCAAGCCAGTTAGTGTTTGTGGACGACACTGCGCTTATAGCAGGATCTGAGGAGGGATTGAGGAAGTTGGTGACAGTTTGGGAGAGTGTGTGAAAGAAGAAAGTTGAAGATAAATGTGGGTAAAAGTAAGGTGATGAGATGTACAAGGGGTGAAAGTGGCAGCAGACTAGAAGTGAGCATTAAGGGAGTGCGACTGGAGGAAGTGGATAGCTTTAGATACTTGGGTGCAAATGTGGCAGGAAAGGGTGGTAGAATGTAGATTGAGAAAAGCGAGCAAATGCACTTGGTGGATTGAAAAGTGTAATGAGAAATAGACATTTGGGAATGGATGCTAATAGACTGTATGAAGGAGTGATTGTGCCAACAGCACTGTATGGGGCAGAAACATGGAACATAAGAGAGGATGAGATATTTGAATGTGTTTGAGATGAGGTGTCTGAGAAGTATGATGGGGATTACTAGGCTGGATAGAGTGAGAAATGAGGAGGTGAGGAGGAGAACAGGGGTGGTAAGGGAGTTGGGAGATAGGGTGGATGAAAGAGTATTGGGATGGTTTGAACACATGGAAAGAATGAGTGAAGAAAGACTAGTAAAAGGGGTATGGAAGGCAGATGTGGAGGGAGTGCACATGAGGGGGCGACCTAGGATGAGATGGATGGATTGGGAGAAAGGGGCTTTGGGTAAGAGGGGAATGTCTGTTGAGGAAGGACAGGAGAGGACAGATGACAGGGGTAAATGGAGAATGGTTGTATATGGATGATGTTGTGATGCATCAGGTGGAATGGGTGGGGGGATGGGGTGTGAAGTAGTATGTGCGAGAAAAATTTGATACAGCCCGAAAGGATTTCTCTCCATCTTCTTTTCTGCATGAGGTGATGGAGAGGGGAGGGGTCGCCAATTTAATGAAGAGGCCTTGGGGTGAATATGCTGTGTCTTGCAACACTGCTTCTGACCCAGGGCAGTGGACAAGATGCAGGGATGACCTGTCATCCAGGAGGTGCCAAGATAAGAGGGAGGGTAGAGGATAGAGGGTAGAGAGTGTAGGGGGAGTGTATTAGGGATGGCATGGGTGGGAATGGTTTTTATGCCTTTTTTTTTTTTTTGGCTACCCCCCTTGTAAGGGGGAAAGAGCCTTTGGTATATGTACATTTAGGTTTGAAATCTTGTATTGTTTGGGCTTGGGCTATATAATTTCCTAAACTATTCTAAGTATTTATGTATTTGTATGGAAAACTGTACTTCCTCACATACTTAATCTGCTCCCATGACCTCTTAGGTCCCTCCAATCTTTAATCAGGAGATCTCTTCTGTCAATGTAGTATCCATTTTTTATTCTAACACAGGCTTTACTTTTTATGCCTTTTTTTTTTTTTTTTTGGCTACCTCCCCTATAAGGGAGAAAGAGCCTTTGGTATATGTATGTATATTTAGATTTGAAATCTTGTATTGTTTGGGGTTGGGCTATATAATTTCCTAAGCTATTCTAAGTATTTATGTATCTATATGGAAAACTGTACTTCCTCACATACTTAATCTGCTCCCATGACCTCTTATGTCCCTCCAATCTTTAATCATGAGATCTCTTCTGTCAATGTAGTATCCATTTTTTATTCTAACACAGGCTTTACTTTTGACTGCTGTTAACAGCTTTCCTCTCATCCCATATATCTATAATACCTCCCACAGTGCCTTCCTGTCTACCCTGTCATGTTTTTTTTTTAAAGAAAAAGGCCCCCCAAAAAAAACATCCTCACCTTTTCCTAAAGCTTTCTCATATATCTGCTTTACCACAAAAATCTGTTCCACACAACTCCTTCTTGTTCTTCACTAATTACTCCCTCTGCCTCTCCTAATCCTCTCAATCAAGACCCTCCTATAAGCCTTCCCAACTACTCAACAAACTGATCCCTCTGAAACTACTACACTCACACTTACCCCATTTTCACTTGTAAAGTGGAACTATACCGGCACTCTTCCAGTCCTCTGGCATTCTACCCTCTTTTAGACAAACATTAAACAACACCAACCAGTCTGTCCCTGTAACTCACTTTTTTTAGACTCCAGATGACACCCATATAATCTAGGTGCCTTACCTGCTCTCATCAGTTTAATAATAGTTTTCACCTCCTCTTTTCTTACTTCTCCCCATTTTCCTCATTCATCACTGTCATTTTCTTAGTGCTTCCCACTGCAACTGCTATGATGTTAACTTAAGTACTTCCCTAAAATACTCTGCCCATCTTACTCTTACTGCCATCTCTTCCATTATTATCCATTTTATATATATATATTATTTTGAGCAGGAAGAGATTTGGATGTACATGTTCTTAGGGAAAAGAGTGGGGGGAACATCAGATAATTTTTTGGTGGAAGGTAAGTTAAGAGTGAAGGATAGATGAAGAAAGAGGAAAAAGAAAGCAGGTAGGGCAGTGCTTAAAGTAAACTGTTTAAATGAGAAAGAAAATGAGAGTATAAGAAGAACCTGAGAGAAGAGTGGCAGGGAATGACCAATAGGGTTGAACTAGGAGTGGAGGAATAGGGATATTTCAAGAAGAGTCACAAGGTGTGCAAAGTTGGTGTGCGGAACAAGGAGGATGAGAGGAAATAGAAGGAAGGGTAGTGAGTGGTGGGATGATGAAGCAAAGAATGTTGTAGAAGAAACGAGCACTCACAGATTGGTTGCAAAATAGGACAAAAGAATATGAGAGATACAAAGAAAAGAGAAGTAACGCACAAGACAAGATGTAAAATGGAGATATGTGAAATGGGGCAAGTATGACAAAATTCTGAAAGTACTGTATTTTACAGCTTACAAGACGCACTTTTTTTCCCTAAAAAATACCCTGAAAATTACTAGTGCATCTTCTGAGACTAATGTTGTATTGTAAGGCAACACTCAGGTTCAAATGAGCTTGGACACTTGACCGATAGCAACCTGGTTTGCATGTTGAGTCATTACACAATATTAGCTTAAGTACTATTTAATTCAGCCTTTTATATGATGTAAACTCAGTACTTAGCTTTTACAAGTATTTCCAATACCATAATCCTTCCTGGAGCCTACTCGGTGTGTGGAAAAAACAGGCCACTCCCTCATCTCATGGCAACACACACATAAACATGAACGCACGCACATGCAAGGTGCCTTTATCAGTTACCACCAGGCTATCACATGTGTCACAAGCTTTTTTGCCCTGGAAATTATCACCCATGGCTAGTTCATCGAAATGTTTAGTTATACTATCACATACAAGCTACAAGTTGTACAATATGACAATGAAAAATGTATAGTATATTTATTAATCACCAACTAGTATCATCGCCATACAAACAAAATTGGACAAGTGGTTTCGTAATGTAAACAATACGTCCAATACATGTCGTCATCCGCCACTAAAGCAAGAAGAGATGGACTGCTTTACTGTGTGTACTTATTTACCTATGGTATTTCTATTTACATAGTTGTAAATTTGTGGCGAGTGCTCCTGCAAATTTGTAACGAGTGCCGAGACAATAGTGTCTTGCAGACTCCTTGCTTCTTACGTTTTTGTGTTCAGTGGTCAGGTATATGGTGAATGTGTTCTTGTATGAGAATGACTTTTTTTTTTCTTAGAAATTTCTTTCAAATATTAGGGTGCGTCTTCCAAGCCGTAAAATATGGTAATAAAAAGAGGTTTTGGAAGGAAATTAAGAGGGGAAGAGGAGGCAAATCAAGTAGAGAAGTAAAGGTAAAAGGTGCAGATGGAGAGAGAATAATGGAATTGGTAAATACAATTACAGAAAAATCAAAATAAAAGGATGACATGAAGGAAAGGAGGAAGCTAGGGACTGCAAAGGTCATGGTATTGAACAGACAGAAAAAAGTGAGAGATGAAAGTGCAAGTAAATGAACATGGACAAAGATAAGAAATTCAACTTTCCAAATAGAGCAAAACAAATGAAACACTCGTTTAAGAGATACATGCACAGCATAACTCTTGATGGCAAAGGCAAGTGCCCATGGGCAAGATACAAGAATAATCCTTATACACAACATCCAGCATACCTCTACCAAATCCAAACATCCTTATTTAAGAATCAATACCAAAACAATATTGCAAAATGTCTTACTTAATTGAAGATGAAGTTCCAAAATAGGTCCATAAGATGGCTCCTACACTCAGACCCTATAAAAAAGGAAAAGATTAAATACATGAATTATCTTAACATTTAAATATAAAAATAGATATCTTCACACAAGCAAATCCATGGTTGTCAAAACAAAACTCACCAAGTATAATGTGTAGGTCGTCAACAAAACCCATGGGATGCAATGACCCATCTTAAATTCCTCTTCAGTGATGTAATCACCCTGTAATAAATGTAAATTCATAATATTAATACTAACAATACCTTACCAGGTTAATTTTCCAAGACTGACTGCACCTATTGATGCTTTATGCTTGTCTCTATGATTTGTCCAACACTGCTGACCCAGGGCAGTGGACAGGATGCAGGGATGACCCCCTCATCCAAGAAGTGCCAAGATAAGAGGGAGGGAGGAGGGTGGAGGGGAGTGGAATATATAGGAAATGGAATGGGTGGGAGTGGTTTCTATGCCTTTTTCTTTTTGGCTACCCCCCATGTAAGAAGGAAAAAGCCTTTGGTATATGTATATAACATTTAATCTTAGTAGGTTTACTTTAACTTATCATATACATGTTTAAATCCCAAATAATAATAGCATTAATGGTAATGATAATACATATCTACTGTATGCATCAAAATGACTTCTCTCTTACAAGGAAGGAAGCTACCCATCTCACACCTATTTGTTTTCCCCTATTTCCTTACTTCATGGATGAAAGGCCCTCCCTGTCCCGACCTGCCTGGGTCAAAAGTAATGCAGCAACCACCTCTACAGCAGGGCCTAACAGCCAAAACAGATATACCCCTACTGCTTTGTTTACATTTCAATGGTAATGTCTAATTCAGCAACGAGTTTGTCCTGCCCAGTTAGTCCTACAAATAGGTAAATATACACACACACTTGTATGTATGGTGACAATCCAAGAACATGCGACTGCTTTTATTAAAACGTGTTTCTTAATAACAATATAATAAATTGTATAAAATTTGTCACAACAGAGACAGAACTGAAAGTTAATGGATATAATAATAAAATATTACAAATGAAGGAGGTAGAGAAATTGTAATACATTTGAAAGCCGATTTATGTGCACGAGAAATCACGTTTAGATAAAATCTGAATCTGTGTAGGTCAAGGTGATTAGATAAAGGAATGTGCTTCTCATATGCTATATCTATATTCATTGTAGCCCACATAGTGAAGAGGGTAATCATAGATCTCAACAAATTAATACACTTGGTATATGATCGCAAGTATTCACACATTATGGTCACATGTGATTTCATACATACATATACCAAAGGCTCTTTCCCCCTTACATGGGAGGTAACCAAAAAACAAAGGCATAGAAACCACTTCCACCCATTCCATCCCCCTACCTACTCCACTCCCCTCTACCCTCTTATCTTGGCACCTGGATGACAGGTCATCCCTGTATCTTGTCCACTGCCCTGGATCAGAAACAGTAGCAGTTTTAAAATACACAGCACATCCACAGCAAAGCCGCTTCATTAAATCAGCAACCCCCCCCTCTCTGTCCCCTCATGTGATTTCAACTACCCTAAAACTGACTAGGAGCATTGGAAGACAACAATGAATGCAGTGAGGAATTTTTGTTTCTTGAAAATCAGATGTGCACTAGTATCGACATGTCACTGTACCTACCAGGGCCAGAGGAAGTGACTGCCCAACAAATTACATTTAGTTATGACTAACAAAGAGGGTAGGATTGATCAAATAAATGTTTCTTCACCCCTAGAGAAAAATTACTATGGAGGGATAAAATTCCTATACAATGCATACATCAAGGAGATTAAGACGAAGAAAAATACTCCTCTATGACCAAGGATATTTTACACATGAAGTAAATAACACAGAAATGGAAAAGTTCAATGGAAGCCTTAAAGGGAATTGAGAAATGGAACAACTTCAAGAAAATAAATTAGAGTGAAAATGTACCCATAAAATATGCAACAACAAGGAAGTCTAGAAATCCAATAGGTCTGAAAACAAAATAAGGAATATACACTGCAGTTGGTAGAAGTACAGAGCAACTAAAGATTCACAAAAATACAAAACAGAGGAACTAAGAAAGGAAAATGAAAGACGAGCTGAGAAAAATGTGAATGAGAAATAGCCAGTCCAAATGAAAACCTAAAATTTACTGGCAGTCTGTTAAACAAAAACTGAAGACAACAACAGGTATTGCACATCTAAGAACAAGTGTAAATGTATACAAACATGACACAGCTGATGGTGAGGAGGCTAAAATTCTTTCTGATATTCTTTTAACGTTTTTATGAGAGAATCGGATAGAGGCGCTTACTCATCAGTGACCACGGGAATGGAATCTATTCCTTATCTACAAATTTCAAAGGAGGGGAGATGAAACATCTTCAACTTAAATATTGAGAAGTCTCCTGGTCCAGATTGTGCCCATCCTAGGATCCTAAGAATTGAGGGAAGAATGATATATTCAGCACAAAACTTGGCGAGAATAAGCTTCCTATGGACTGGAAATCTGCAAACATAAGTGCAATTTTTAAGAATGGTCCTTCAAATCATTGTCCTGCATGTCTCACTAACATTGCAAAATTATGGAGGAAATATTTAGTGATCATTTAATGAAACGCTGGACAAGGTTGGATCTGCTATCCAAGGAACAATATTGCTTCATAACAGGTAGGCCTACAGTTCTCCAGATGCTGTAGGTATTGGTGAATTGGACAATAACAGTAGGCAAGGGAAGATAGACCAACATCATCTATATGGACTTTCAGAAGGCTTTTGACAAAGTGTCTCATCATCAATACAAAAATTGGAGGGCTATGGAATAACTGGTTTCAAATTTTAATGGATAGTGGTATTTCTAGAGGGAAGAAAACTGTAAATATCAAGGGTGCCTACTCTGAATGGATTGATGTCCTAAATGGAGTACAGCAGGGTAATGTCCTGGGTCTGATTCTCTTTGTCCTATCTGTTAACGACCTTATTGAACATGCGAAATCTGGTGGGTATCTGTCTGTTGACAACAGATTTTTGGACAATTTATAGTTTCACCCAACCATAGAATTTGATATGTGGCTTATGTGTTTCTGGTGAGAAATGTTGTGATATGAACGATGGTGTACATAATTTTCGTCACAAATGCGTACTTTTGAAATAATTGAATATTGAAGTTATGCACTTATGCCTACGTCTCCCAAACGATCTGGGGGGATGTGTGGGAAATCGGGGTTTTTGGGTGGGGAAGACTAATAAATGAAGTAATGTGCATTGCAAAACAGGTATAAAATGAACAAAAACCCTTAAAAATATATATATAAAAAAGTTAAAAATCACATTTTATAGCCGGAGTCCAGCGGTAGCCATCTTTGTTTTCACCAACGATTCGAAAAAGGTCTCGCTAGATCTGTTACACTTAGCGAAGTCCACTCTAGCTACACAAGACTTCCTAATCGTAAACTAACATTACCTCCATTAGGTTAGGTTAGGTTAGGTTAGGTTAGTTTATGGTTACCAAGCCTTGCGTGAGCGTCTTCCCTAAATCTAGCGCTTCTACTTACAATCGTTAGTAAACAAACATGGCATCGCGCGCGGTACCTGCCGATATGGGATTTTTTTTTTTTTGCGTTTCTTTAGTCTTCTTCATTCACTTTACACCTGTTTGGCAATGCGCATTACTCCATTTATTAATCTCCCCCACCCAAAAACCCCAATTTCCCATACGTCCCCCCACACCATTCGGGAGATGTAGTCATAAGTGCATAACTTCAATGCTTAATTACTTCAAAAGTACGCATTTGCGACGGAAATGTACACCATTGTTCATATTACAATATTTCTCACCAGAAACACATAAGCCACATATCAAATTCTATGGTTGGGTGAAACTATAAATTGACCAGATTTTTAGACAAACCAGTTCACAAGATCAAGCAATACTTCAAGAGGATCTTGACCAACTCCAACAGCAGTTTGAAGTTAACTTGCTGCCCTTCCACCCTGACAGATGTAAACACATGAAAATCTCTAGTAAATATAAGATTCTTGAAGACACAAAGTACTATTTAGGAGGGGTAGTACAGAGAAAAAAATGTAAATCTAAAAAAGTGCACACCAAAATGATATAGCAATAGAAAATTGAATATTAATTTTTTAAATAAAACATCAATGTAATATGTTTTTTTTTTTGGGGGGGGAGCAGAAATTGGTAACAAAAACCAGGCTAAAGTGATACACTACTGAATGGGGCCACAACAAATTTTCCCAGACACCATGTTATCCTGTTCTAACCTAACCTAACCTTCACTTACTAATGTGGTACTTGTACTGCAAAAGGTCATCTGGGGTGATGTGTTTTAATTTACCAATTTAATATTTAACCTTGTATTGATAGGAGTCCACTTCCTCAATAGTACTAAAGTAAATTAGGGTTGTTAACTGTCAAAAAGATCTGAGGATTTCAACTGTTCATCCCTTAACTTTTGCATTTCACATACAAAAATTTAAGAAAGTAAATTGAATCATGGGAATCATAAGAACATTTTTGTAATACGACATCCCTTCCTTCAAATTCAAGGCTAAGGTCATACCACAAGTGGAATATATTCAGTCAGTATATGTCCCTTACTATTATAATTATATCAAAGACCAGATCGGTCGAGAATACCCTCAGACAATCTTCAAAATTGATCCCTGGTCTAAGAAATCCAAGTTACCTGGAATGTTTGCAAGTCTTGGAAATACCAACAATAATATATAGACATATATCGGTGTTGACATGATTTAAATATATAATTTAATGAACAATAAGTATGATGCAGAGGTCAGTCTTCAAATGGAAAGAAACAACGACCCAACGAGAGGAAACATGAAACTGGCCACGCTTATGTGGAATCCAGAGGCGACAGATGACAGATGTCATTACGATTCGTGGAAGTAGAGTACCCTACTAGAGTCAAGTAGAGTACCCTACTAGAGTCTAGTAGAGTACCCTACTCAATATTGTCATTGAAGTACCAAACACCAGTCTTTTGTATAACGTCTATATAGATTTTCGGGAAAATCAGTGTATAAAATATGACCCCAATGAAAAACTGGTAACCACCACGGACCACCACATAAGTTTAAACAAATAACAATTGGTAGGTTGCAGGATTCATGGCCATGTTCCAGAAGGCTACTGATCTACTACGCATTCTGTGAAGAGGTCGGTCTTGAACGTATGTAACATTTTACACGTTAAAACAAATTTCTACAAAACCCAGCTGCTTTCATACTGTTTGTTGGAAAACATTAATGAAGTTATCATTCTAGGTGCTTACTTTCCAAGTTATCCAGAAGAAAAGCGATAAGCTCTGCCGTATCCTTACTAACGTCGACAACACTTACTCTCACTGCACGGTGCGTGCGCAGTGTGCTGTTCACAACTGCACCAATTGTTATCGTGCTGACAATTCCTTAGGTAGAATAAGGTTTTCTCCTACTTGATATTATATTACTGTTTTGAGCACTATCGCATAACAAAAACAGAACTTTCCTTATTTCATTGGAAATATGCAAACTCCTACATTTTATATTGTGATACTACAGTATTCCTCAACACTTGGCAAAAGGAAATTGCGACGCATGATGCAACTTTTCTACTGGTTGTGGTATGTTATAATAATAACAATAATAATTTTATTAGGCATTGGACCAAAATACATGAAGTGCAGAAAATGAAAAGAATACATAGTTCGAAATAACAATTACAATTGCCGAGGATAACACAAAAGAAAAAAACATGTAAGCTTATTTCTATAGGGGACCAGAGACTATGAGTAGGCTGCCCGCACACGAGCAACATTTAATTGCTAGTTGTCACAACAAAATATTGTCACAATAAAAAATATTGTCGCAACGATAAGTTGACGGTAAGGTATACCCGCGCACACGAGCCACGCGATGGCGGCAACTGTTGTTTATAGTGTCATCATTTTATACTTAAGCACACACATACACAATTCTATAGACATACATACATACACAAGAACATACATACATAAGAACATACACACATAAGAATATACATCCATAAGAAATACATACATATGAACAGAGGTGGGCGCGCGAACCTTTTTTTGGGTTCCGAATCCGAACCCGAATCTTCGCCCGTTTTGGGTTCCGAACCTCCGAATAGCGAACCCGATTTTAAAAATATCGGTGCGAACATTTATTCCGAACATTTGTCCGCGAACCTCCGAATCTTAAAAGATAGCAAAGCGAACTTTAATTCCGATACTTTCCGAACATTTCCAAACCTAAATTTTACTCATTCCGAATCTCCGAATCTAAATTTAAAGCTTTCCGATTAAAAAAAGTTTTTTTTTTAAGATATCTATATTATTTATTAAACAAATTATTACTAGAAAAATAAATTATTAATACAAGACAGTAAAAAGTAAAAACAAAAGTTCACAAAACAAAACGGTAAAAAAATTTAAAACAAAAATTCACAACATTTCAGTCTTCACTCTTCACAGATTCACTCTAACTTGTCGGCCCTCTCTCTCTCCCTCTTAACCAACTTCAAGTTTCCCTTCATGAAGGTCAGGTTCTCAAAGTTCAGATTGGTCAGAGAGGCTCGCTGTAGCTTCAAAATGTCCGAGCCGAAGCTGAAGAGTCGTTCAGCTGAGGCAGACGAGGGCAGGGGAGTGTTATACTTGATGAAACAGTTCACCCAGTGCTGCCTGTGTTCCTTGGGGAAGTTTGCCAGGGAGATCTTCATGATACTTGTGCCAAGAATGGCGCCCCAAGTGTCTACTTCCTTGCCGACCTCCTCCTCCAGGTTGGCCACCACCACAGGCTCCTCCTCGTCCTCAAGAAGGAATTAGAGAGAAGCGATAAAGTAAAACACAATGCTAATGGTCAAAGGCGTCTCTAGTTGTTACAGAAACATAGGCGTCACCACATCTGTATGCCGCGGAAAAGTTGAAAACCAATGTTTGGTCGTCTTCGTTTTTTCGATTTTTTCCCGGGATACGGAGGTTCGGATTCGCGAAAAAAAGACGTTCCGAACCCGGAAGTCCGAATATTTTTTGACGTCGGTCCGAATCCGAACCTCCGAACCCAAATCCGGGATTTTGCCGGTCCGAACAAATCCGCGGATAAAGGTTCGCGAACATTTGTTCGGAACGCCCACCTCTGCATATGAACATACATACATAAGAACACATACATACATAAGAACATACATTCAGGCAGACAGGCAAGCAGGCAGATGCATTGACCTTCCAGACAAGTTAACGTTTTCCTTTCAAATAAACACAATATGTTTTTACCTCTCTCCTTTTTATCCCCAGGGGAGAGAGTATTCCAATCGCTCACCACAGCCTCACATACCTCACTCCACAACTTTTCTTTTATATTCTTATCGCTGTATTCCTTTAGTTGGAAATCATAGAGGTGGTCTCTTCTCTACCTCTGTTTTGAGTGTTCCGCAGTCAAATAACTCTTTTATTACAGACATGACATAGTACCACGTCCTTTCACCACTGGCTGGGTGGCGGCAACGAAAAGTTGTTCGTGTGCGAGCTCCCATGTGAAATAACGTTTTCTATCGCCTGCCACAGTTGCCGACAATAATTGTGTTGTCGGAGAAATTGATCCGGTTGCAACTATCTCACAATTTTTTGTTGTCGCCTCAGGAAAAATTGTCCATGTGCGGGCACCCATAGAGATGTGTGCGTTCTATTTTTGACAATTTTGTTGCTGTGACAACTAGCAACAAAATGTTACAGTTTTTTCCACTCGTCGTATTAACGTATCTACGAAGGGCAATTGTCCGTTTTGTTCCTCTTCTACGGTGAACTGAATATCGCTGTTGACCGCGACAAGCATTCTCACTTTATTATTTACATTGGGGTTTACGGGAATGATTGCGAGGACGTCCTACATATCTAAACCAGTGTGATCCCCGACCATTGATTCTGATAAAGTTTTATTTTTATAATAACTCCACACTGGTGACGAATATGAACAACAAAGAGGTCTCGCGATGGGTAGTCCTTTAAGTGCAGTGATGGCCTACTTCTCCGCACATGATGATAGGACAAAGAGTGGTATAGTAATAGGATTTTTTCTCAGGGCACTACAAATCTGTAGTAATGAATACCTAGAAGGCGAATTTGATTACATTATGAAAACCTTTGACAAACTTGGATATCCAGAGGGAATGTTGAATAGAACAAAAAGAAAAGCAATAAATATTTACAATCGCGGAAAGAAAGAGAAAAATGATAAAAATAATACAAATTTTATATCAGTACCTGGCTCAGAAACGTCACCAATAATAGACAAATATTTAACAAAATCAGGTATGAACATAGCTAAAATAACTAACAAGAGGATAGGTGATTTAATAAAGACTTCTGAAAAGAGAACCAATTCCGAAAACAGCGTCGTATATAAAATCCCGTGCAATAGTTGCTCAATGGCTTATTTTGGCGAATCGTCAAGAGGATTAGAAAAAAGAATTTATGAACATAAAAACGACATAAAAGCACATAGGACATCTAATTCTTTAGTAGTTCATGCGGAAAAATTCGATCATTTACCAAACTGGAGAGAAGCTGAAGTGCTACATAAAAGTTTTGATAAATTCACTAGAAGAATTGTTGAATCAGCATATATTTCAACTAATAATTCATCGAATCATCGAGGAGGGTTTATCAATTTAGCTAAAGAAACTAGTATTTTAATTCTCCCAAGTGTCCGAAAAGATAATTAGAGTACATAAACTTAAATTGCAGTTCTACATACACTCTCTGAAGAAGTTCCGTGTTACGAGTATATTACTGTATATTATAATCATCGATTCGCAGTGTCCTCCTTTGTCCTCCTTTTTGGAAATCAGTGTCCTCCTTTTTGGAAATTTGGAAATGGCCACCCTACATATGACATATAAACATTGTTTTAGATTTGCTAATATTACCAAAATGTTCGTAACACGAAGGATGTTGAGATAAAAAATTGAGCATCATCACAATAAACATTGCATTATGCAATCAGGAACAACAAAATATTGCTAGAATGTACCAAAACAGTATGAGTGTGCAATAGATCAATGTAGTACCATTAATGATAAACTAAGAGTAAATATCAAGGTAGCAGGCCATCAACAATATCAACATGTTATAGTGAATGCTACATGGTAGCTTGGGTCACCTATTAATTAATTCCAAAATCTATCTGTACCTCAGGACGGAGTG
>NC_134793.1:26489381-26584381 GCF_046742065.1 Oratosquilla oratoria | reverse complement strand
CGTACTAAATCCAAGGCAATTTGGATTCAGACAAGGACGATCATGCGTCACCAATTTAATATGTTTCTATTCAAGGCTAATAGATATAATACAAGAAAGAGATGGATGGGCTGATTGTGCATTTCTAGACCTAAAAAAAGCTTTTGACAAAGTACCACATAAGAAGCTGCTTAAGAAATTAGAATATGAAGGAGGAATACAAGGTAAATTGCTAAATTGGATGGAAGACTTTTTGCAAGAAAGAAAAATGAGAGTAGTGATAAGAGATCAGCACTCAAAATGGAATGAAGTAATAAGCGGTGTCCCGCAGGGAACAGTTCTGGCCCCAATAATGTTTGCTATATATATTAATGATATGGATGAAGGAATTGAAAGCTATATGAGCTTCTTTGCAGATGATGCAAAATTACTGAAAAGAGTGAAAACTGAAGAAGATTGTGAATCACTACAGAGAGATCTAAATAAAGTACAAGAATGGAGTAGGAAGTGGGAGATGGAGTTCAATACAAAAAAGTGTAGTATAATGGAATTTGGAAAAAGCAAAAACAGAATAACAGGATCATATAATTTGGGAGAAGAAGGAATAAAAAGAGTAGAAAATGAGAAGGACCTGGGAGTCATTGTTATGAATAATATGTCACCTGAGAAACATATAAATAAGATTTTTGGAGAAACCTATAATTTAATAAGAACAATCAAAGTGGCATTTACATACCTGGATGAAGAAATGGTGAGGAAAATCCTAATCACCCTGATAAGACCAAGATTGGAATATGCAGCAACGATATGGTCACCAAGTACAAAAAAATGTATAAAAAAACTTGAAAGAATACAAAGAGCAATTACAAAATTGGCACCAACACTCTCAAAACTATCATATGAAGAGAGACTACAAAAACTTGAACTACAGACACTAGAGCAAAGAAGAGAGAGAGGAGATTTGATAGCTATTTACAGAATCATGAAAGGCATAGAAATTACTGATAGAGAGAATCTGATAAAATGGGATGACAGAAATACAAGAGGACACGGAAAGAAAATAAAAAAAGACAGCTATAGAAGAGATTTGAAAAAGAACAGCTTTCCTCACAGAGCAATAGACAGTTGGAACAAGTTAGATGAGAAAGTGGTGTGTGCAAAAACAATACATGAATTTAAAAATAGTTTAGATAAAATGAGATATGAAGACGGGACCCTCACGAGCATAGCTCCCCTTCCCGTAAAATACAACTAGGTAAATACAACTAGGTAAATACAACTAGGTAAATACACACACATATATATATATATATATATATATATATAAATACATATATATATAAACACACACACACACACACACCACACACACACACACACACACACATATATATAATATATATACATATATATATGAATACATATATATACACATATATATATATATATATATATATATATTATGTATGTATACATATATATATATATTTATGTATATATATTATGGGAAAGGTGGAGGGGGAAACACGGGTCTTTATCTGATTATCGAGTTTATTCCTGACCGGTTTCGCTTACAATAGCTTCTTCAGATAATCAGATAAAGACCCGTGTTTCCCCCTCCACCTTTCCCATAATTTGTCCCAATGTCTCTACATATATATATATATATATATATTTATACATGCATATATATATATATATATAAATATATATATATATACATATATGTATATATATATATATATAAATAATATATATATATATACATATATATTGTGTGCCGTTACGAGAGGTAACGGGGCTTTTTTATACGTCCGTGTATCCCCATGTTTACATACCTTTTTGTCGTAAGGCTCGTTTCCCTCGGAAGAGGTTTCAAGTTTGTTTTTTCAAATGCATTAATTTAAGTATGTTGCGAGCAGAAGCTTCGTCTGCTTAAGAATACTATCGTTGTAAGTTGTCTGCAAGCTGTGCTGCAAGATAGCATCTCATTATTTGTACAATGTTCACTTTAAGAATTAGACTTAAGAAGGTGTGTAAGAACCTGTTGCGGTGGTGTGATGTCACGTCACGCCTCCAGCCAGTGTGGTTTGAAACGCCTTCAGTTGTATACCCGCTCCCTTCGCGGCCTACTCGGTGAGTTTTGAGCCGAATTTAGTTTTAGATCTGGTATATTGTTTCTTGTATGTCATAATGAATTTAGCCTTAAGCTGCTCGTATTTCATGTTCAGATTATTTGTAATTCTGTATAAAAGCTGTTAGTAACGAGCGTCGCTCTGGATTGTTTTACAGTTTTTCATCTACTACTTCTACTCTTCCTCCCAATTACTGTCTGCTGTCATGGTTTCAATGGCAGCATCTGTTGTGTGAAGATGAGAAAGTCGTGTTTTCTATTGCCAATAAACGTTAGCGACGAGTACTCCGTGGATCCTTAACCCCGCGTTGTTTACGTTACGTAATCCAGAAAAGAGGGCACTCGTTACGCTAACCCCCTATGCGTAGCAGAGTAATCTGTGAAGCCACAATGAAAAACGATGGCCATTGGCGCTCTCTGCCAAGAAAATCGCTTTCGTGAAGAGGTGAATGAAAAGAGCCGCTGCGAAGGAGTTAAAAGTTAGCCATGCAGTATGCCAAGTCCATCTTGAGGATATGGCCAGACCACGCCCTGCACGCCGTTGCCACGTCTAGATTCCCCTCGTCGTCACCACATGAACTTGATGTGCCGCCTTCCTGGCATAAGTTGCGTGTGTGTGCTTGGGTGTAGTGGCGCAAGTTAAGTGTGGTGTAGTGGCGCAAGCCAAAGTGTAGTGATCTTGTGTCGTCTTAGTGATCGTATCGGCGCGCGAGTGTGATGTGGCAACAACGTATGGTTGCCAAGCCCCAACAGTGTTTACATAACACCTCGTCGCAGTTAAGCATGTGTTTTTCCTTTGAAGGCAAGCTACCTTGCCTAAAATCCTGTCATATGTTAATATAAGCATGCGACTAATGTGCATTTTTAGATTGAACCAAGTGTAGGGTTTAATCTGTTGTTGTCTACCTCAATAGTCGTATAGTTAGGAGTGTGGTAACGTACTCCGTGGTTTTCGATTAAGTTCGAGTTTTCCTTGTCTTCTTTATCATATTACTGTCTTGTCTCTCACTGTTTCTCTCGCTTGGCAATATGTCTTCCAACCACAGTATAGATGAAGGACCCGTCTCCGGTAGGGTCAGAGTCCTCACGGCTGAAGGGCAAGAGGCTTTTCAGAGAGCGTCTGATCAGCATGAAGAGAGGGTAAAGGCGAGTAGAGAAGGAGTACAAGCCTTATTGGAAAAACCGAATCATAGTCCTTGGTTGTATAGGGCCCACGCTGTGTACCAGGATACTGTAAAAAGGTACCTGGAATTCTTAATGCGTGAACGTACTTCAGAAAGTCTGGCTCGTGCTGAATCAGTGAAGCACGAAGACAGGGATTTTCAGGCATCTTTTCGTCAGGTAATCAGTAATTATGCTTCCTCTTCCCCAGTTGATGTCACGGAAGAGGAACACCACACTGAACCGTTTTTACAAGATGACCCGAAGTCCAGTCAAGTTCCTTTATCCCTCGTCGACCACTCTGAGTGTTGTATGCCCCCTTCCATGAAGGGCAGTTCAAGAAGGTCGGTTAGGTCAGGTCGCTCCAGTAGCACCAGTGTTAGTGTTGCAAGGAAGCAACGAGCCAAGGTGGAGACCGCTCGTATCAGAGTCAGGTTTGCCGAACAGGAGGGTCAGCTTATGAAAGAGAAGGCTGACAAGGAAGCTCAAAGGTCAAGAGAAGGCTGAATTGCAGGCCAAGTTCAAAGTTATGACACAGCAAAGGGAGTTGGAAGAAGCCGAAGCCGAACTTAGGCACTTGGGAGCCGACGATGATTGGGAAACATGCAGTGACTGGGACCAATTAAAAGGTACAGTCGCTACCCGCACCCAACTATATGTGGAGCAACAGGGTGGTATAGTTGATGTTTCCGCTAGTCAGAAGGATCCGGTAGGCTTGAATCCTGAAAGCCCTGTTTTCAAGCCCTGTTCTGATTTCAGAGTTAACTCACAGCCTGCTAACAATGTTCCATTCAGTTTTGAACCTCGTATCGAAAAGGTAAAGGTGAGGTCTGCGCAACCTGCGCAGCCACCTGTTGCTAACCATGTTTCTTATGCGTCACCACCTGTAGTAAAACCTCCTCGGAGTGCATCTCCTAGATTGGGGACAACCTCCAATTCTGCCGATTTGAGCAAGTTCTTCTTGCGGAAGGATTTACTTCTTAGCAGGCTGTCTACGTTTGATGATACTGCGGAAGATTATGCTGTTTGGAAAGAGAGTTTCAAGGAAGTCGTGCAAGAGTTAGGCACCTCATGTAAAGAGGAAATAGACCTGTTAGTTAAGTACCTAGGTCCTGAGTCTAAAGAATGGGCCCGTACAACTAGAAACTCAAATGCCAAGAATCCAATCCTGGCGTGCAGTAGAATTTGGGAGCGCTTGGATGACAGGTTTGCTGCCCCTTCGATCATTGAGACTTCAATTAAAAAGAATCTCGCCAACTTCTCTAGGATTTCACCCAGAGACACCTTAAGGTTATACGACCTGTGTGACATTCTGTACCAGATAGAAGCCTTGAAGGCTAACCCTGTATACAGTACACTGTTTGCATATTATGACGCCTCGTCAGGCATCAATCCCATTGTCGCAAAACTTCCACCCTGTATACAGAAAGCGTGGACTGGCAGAGCCATGAACTACAAGACTGCTCACGGTGTGCCGTACCCACCTTTCTCCTTCTTCATTGAGTTTGTGAAGGAGATGGCAAGGGTCGAGAATGATCCATGTTTCTCTTATCAAAGCCTTGGAGCCGATGGTTTTGTGAAACCAGAGAAGCCACCTCCCTCTAAGTTTCCTCAAGTGCGTGTGAAGAAGACTGACACCATGTTGTCCAGTGGCAGTAAGTCGACCACGGGCGCTGACAGGTCTGTTGGCGCCGCTAGTCCTACCGAGCAAAGAAAGGCAGAAAAGGGAGATTTTTGCGTCTACCATGATGCCTACGTACACCATTTGGATTTCTGCAGGGCTTTTCGCACCATGTCTGTGAGCGAGAGGAAGGTTTTCTTAAACGATAAAGGAGTGTGCAACAAATGTTGCAAAGGTAACCATCCTCCTTCCAGCTGCAAGGAGAGAACCTTCTGCAAACTCTGTAAGGCCCATACTCATGTAACTGCCTTACATCACGATGAACCCAGGTCGAAGAGGAGTTCGACTCAAGCGGTTACACAGCATGGAAGGGAGGTTGCTCAAGATAAAACACCTCGCTCCCCTGTAGTCAATCAAGTGCCGCTTCCAAATGTTCTTACCCCCATAGTAAAGACTCAGGGAGGGGAGGATGCTGCGGTCAATTCCAAATGTACCTTGATATGCAGTAACCCCACCTCCATGAGTAAGTCCTGCGCCAAGACCTTCTTGGTAAAGGTCTATCCTGAAAGTAAGCCAGAGCTCGGAGTGTGGTGTTATGCCATCCTAGACGATCAGTGCAATTGCTCTTTAGCAAGGTCTGAGTTTTTCGATTTGTTTGACAAGCTGAGCAAACGGGTTTCATATCGTCTAGCTACCTGTGCAGGTGTAACGGGCGCTTCTGGGCGCACCACCAAAAATTACACCATCGTGTCTTGGCATAACTCACAAGAGGTACATATCCCTCAGTTAGTGGAATGCGACAGCATTCCCAATGTAAGAGAAGAGATACCCACCCCCGCCATAGCTCGTGGTTATCCCCATCTGTCCGACCTGGCTGAATGTATTCCACCTCTGGTCCCTGAAGCTGAGATTCTACTCATCATTGGTCGAGATGTGCCTTCAGCTCATTACATTTTTGACCAGAGAATTGGACCTGTCAATGCCCCTCTAGCTCAACAGACCAGTCTGGGTTGGGCAATCATTGGGGAAGTGTGTCTCCATGGCACTTGTAGGCCTCCTGTCATTAGCAGTTTCAAAACATCCTTTGTACATGATAGACGTCCCTCTATAGTCGCACCATGTGGTAACCAGATTCATGTTTCTGAACTAAAGGATGATTTGTTCAAGGTAACCAAAGATGATGACAAGGCTGCCCTGTCAATTGAAGACAGGAAGTTCTTGGATGTTATGAACTCAGAGTTCCGCAAAGATCAAAGTGGTCATTGGGTCGCGCCACTGCCTTTCCGTCCCAATGTTGTAGCCACCAGTAATAATAGAGACTTTGTGTGGCACCGCACACTGTCTCTCCATCGTAGCCTCAGCACAAAGCCTGAAAAACGTCAGCATATGATGGCCTTCATGCAAAAGATGTTAGATCGTGGGCATGCTGAGGTTGCACCACCATTGAAGTCTGATCAGAAGTGCTGGTATCTTCCATTGTTTGGGGTGTACCACCCTAAGAAACCTGACAAGATCAGGGTTGTGTTCGACTCTTCTGCCAAATCCAGAGAGTTCTCCCTAAATGATATGCTGATGTCAGGTCCTGATATGACGAACAGCATTCTCGGGATTCTTCTACGTTTCCGTCAGGAAGCTGTAGCAGTGGCAGCTGATGTAGAACAGATGTTCTACAATTTCAAAGTGAAGACTGAGCAAAGAGATTATCTCAGATTCTTCTGGTACAAGAATAATGACCCTGATGAAAGGTTGATTGAGTATAGGATGACTGTTCACGTTTTTGGGAACACGCCATCTCCCGCCATTGCCACCTATGGCTTGCGTAAGTCTGTAGAAAATGCCTCTCCTGAAGTTCGCTATTTCATAGAAAACAATTTCTACGTGGATGATGGGTTAGCATCTCTGCCAGATGCGGAGACTGCTTACAAGTTAATCCAAGACTCTAAGTCAGCACTTCAAGAAGGAGGACGCCTGCGCTTGCACAAGATCACTTCCAACAGTAAGGAAGTGCTGGAAAAGTTTGCCACCAGTGAGCTGGCTGATAACCTTCAGGAGCTGAACCTAACTTCTGACTCTATGCCTATGCAGTCTAGCCTGGGCCTCTTATGGGACATCCAAAGAGACGTTTTCGTCTATAAGTTCATGGATTCAGACAAGCCTTCGACAAAAAGAGGGATACTGTCTGTTGTAAATAGTCTGTTTGACCCCATGGGATTCTTAGCTCCAGTAATAATAGTGGGAAAACTACTCCTAAGAGAGATAACCAATCTAAAGTGTGGTTGGGATGAACCCATACCAGCTAAGATCCATACCAAATGGTCCAGATGGCTAACGTCCTTAAGGAACCTCAAAGACATAAGCATCAACCGTCAGTTTGCTAGTATTTCCTTGTCTCAAGCTCACAGGATAGAGCTTCATACCTTTTCAGATGCTTCCAGAGTAGCAGTAGGAGCTGTATCATATCTTAAGGTTTTCAGTGATACCAAAAGCTACCAGGTGTGTTTTGTGAGGGGACAAGCTAAAGTAGCTCCCAACCATGGTCATACTATTCCCAGGTTAGAGTTGTGTGCTGCAGTGATGGCAGTTAATCTCAGCAATTCCATCTCGGATTGCTTGGACAAACCCTTAGACGCAAGGCATTTCTATTCTGACAGCATGATTGTCTTGGGCTATATTCATAATGAAAGGCGTAGATTTCATGTCTACGTGAGTAACAGAGTAGACCACATTAGGTCGTCCACCGAACCTAACCAATGGCATTATGTACCTACAGATTGTAATCCAGCAGACCTGGCTACCCGTGGTCTTGAAATAACCGACCTAAATCAGAGTGATTGGTTGTCAGGTCCCTCAAGCTTATTTGAGGATGTTGTATCCACCAGTGGAAGTTTTCCTCTTGTAAGCCCTGAGACAGATAAAGAAGTAAAGGTATCAGACTACACAATTGAGTCTGAACCCCTTGTTAGTGCAAACAAAAGCAATGTAGAGCCTGCAATTGCGTCATTAGCTCAAAGGTTCTCTAATTTCTCCTGTTGGAGGAGACTTGTAAGAGCGGTAGCTCTCCTTAAGCATATAGCCCGTTCTTTCAAACAAGGTAACAAGTGTTGTTCAGGTTGGCATATGTGCAACAAACATAAGTCACCCGATCAACTAGAAGATGCAGCTGATTTCATTGTTCAGACATACCAAAAGGATTATTTCTCATCTGCCATGACTAAATTGCAAGGTGAAGTTTGTTTATCTCCTTCTAGTCCCATTGCATCTCTGTCTCCTTATTTAGACCAGAAGGGCCTACTTCGTGTAGGAGGCAGGTTGAGTCAAGGCAGTGATGTACTTGGTATGCTTGCAAGGCCTATTATTATTCCAAAGGAATCCCACTTGGGCTTGTTGTTGATCCGTCACTACCATGAGACAGTGCACCACCAAGGGAGAGTGATTACAGAAGGAGCCGTCCGTACAGGTGGTTTCTGGATTTTGGGAGGGAAACGTACCATTTCTAAGGTCATTTCCAAATGCGTCACCTGTAAAAGGGTAAGAGGTAAGGTGTGTGTTCAGAAGATGGGAGACTTACCCGTCGATAGACTTACTCCCAATCCGCCATTTTCCTATGTAGGAGTTGACCTTTTTGGCCCCTGGCATATAAAAACTCGGCGCACTAGAAGTTCCTTCCTCGAAAGTAAAAGATGGGGCGTTCTGTTCACCTGTCTTGTTTCCAGAGCTATCCACATAGAGACTGTAGAAGAATTGAGTACTTCTTCCTTCATTAATGCCTTAAAGAGATTCATCTGTATTCGTGGCCCAGTTAAGATGATGCGTTCTGACAGAGGCACGAACTTTGTAGGTGCTGTCAAAGCACTGAACTTGCTTGCCATTACCGATGAAGGTGGTGATGTCAATAGTTTCTTGTCAAGTCAAGGTTGCACTTGGTTGTTTAACCCTCCTCATGCTTCTCACATGGGTGGAGCATGGGAGCGTATGGTGGGGATAGTCCGCAACATCATGAATGTGATACTGACTAACCATCACCCCAAGGCATTAACACATGAGGTGTTAGTAACCTTCTTTGCAGAAGTATGTAAGATCGTGAATTCCAGACCTTTAGTTCCTGTTTCCTCGGACCCTAGTAGTCCTTTCATTTTGTCTCCGTCCATCCTTCTCACTCAGAAAACTGATATTCCTGTAACTCTTCCTGAAGAGATAGATATTAAGGCAGTATACAAATCTCAATGGAAGCATGTCCATCACCTTGCTGAGGAATTCTGGAAGAGATGGAAGAAAGAGTATCTTTCCTCTTTGCAACCCAGAAGAAAGTGGGTCAATTCCTCTCCAAATGTAAAGGTGGATGATGTAGTGTTGGTAAAAAATCAAGAGTGTCCCCAAGGACAGTGGCCCTTGGGTATTGTAAACAAAGTATTCCCTGGCAAGGATGATTTAGTCAGGAAGGTCCAAGTAAGAGTTGTGGTAAACAACAAAGCCCATGAATATGTAAGACCCATTTCTGAGCTTGTGTTGCTAGGTCAATAGATTTGGTAATTTTCCCCTAGAAAATTAGGAAGGGAGTGTGCCGTTACAAGAGGTAACGGGGCTTTTTTATACGTCCGTGTATCCCCATGTTTACATACCTTTTTGTCGTAAGGCTCGTTTCCCCTCGGAAGAGGTTTCAAGTTTGTTTTTTCAAATGCTGTAATTTAAGTATGTTGCGAGCAGAAGCTTAGTCTGATTAAGAATACTATCGTTGTAAGTTGTCTGCAAGATGTGCTGCAAGATAGCATCTCATTATTTGTACAATGTTCACTTTAAGAATTAGACTTAAGAAGGTGTGTAAGAACCTGTTGCGGTGGTGTGATGTCACGTCACGCCTCCAGCCAGTGTGGTTTGAAACGCCTTCAGTTGTATACCCGCTCCCTTCGCGGCCTACTCGGTGAGTTTTGAGCCGAATTTAGTTTTAGATCTGGTATATTGTTTCTTGTATGTCATAATGAATTTAGCCTTAAGCTGCTCGTATTTCATGTTCAGATTATTTGTAATTCTGTATAAAAGCTGTTAGTAACGAGCGTTGCTCTGGATTGTTTACAGTTTTTCATCTACTACTACTACTTCTACTCTTCCTCCCAATTACTGTCTGCTGTCATGGTTTCAATGGCAGCATCTGTTGTGTGAAGATGAGAAAGTCGTGTTTTCTATTGCCAATAAACGTTAGCGACGAGTACTCCGTGGATCCTTAACCCCGCGTTGTTTACGTTACGTAATCCAGAAAAGAGGGCACTCGTTACGCTAACCCCCTATGCGTAGCAGAGTAATCTGTGAAGCCACACATATATATATATATATATATATATGTGTATATATATATATGTATATATGTATATACATATATATATATATATGTATATATGTATATACATATATATATACACATATATATATACACATATATATACATACATATATATATATATATATATATATATATATACACACATACAAGATAACATAACATTCTCGTCTATATAAGGAGGTTTTCTAATATACTGTATAGAGGTGTTGGTTCTGAGTACTGTAGTCACCCATTTATTTTGTCATTTTCTATGGTGCGTTTAGCATGTGAGAAGAGAACGTGGCTGGTAATGCCTACTAATTATCTTAGCTCATCTGCTGTACTTATGATCGATATATTTTCCACTCCCCGCGCAGGGGAGGATGTACTAATAGGCGTGGTAGGCCATTGACTTTAGGTTCACGCATAACTGGAGCCCACTGAAATTAATTTGTTAAACAAAATACTGATGCCATGTTTCTATACATTTGGTGTACCACAAGGTTCAATTCTGGGACCGCTTCTGTTCATGGTCTATATCAACGTCATGCCAGGTGGGGTGAACTGTAAGTTACTGCTCTATGCAGATGACTCCGCACTAATTGTCTCAGGTAGGGACCCAGTTGAAGTAGAGGAGGCCCTGAGTGTTGAACTGTCATCAGTCCATGACTGATTCATAGATAACAAACTGCCACACCTTGTTAAAACGGAAAGTATTGCCTTCGCATCAAAACCCAACCTCAGGAAACACCGCGGTGTACAGGTCAGATGTAGGGGTAATATCTTGGAGTCAAAACAAGAGGTAACTTATCTTGAAATACCCTTAGATCAGTCCCTCTCAGGGAATGCCGTAACGAATAAGATTGTATCCAAGTGAGTGATCACATAAAGTAAAGTTTTTTGTACAGAAAAGCCAGAAATTTTGATATGGAAACAAAGAAGCTTCTGGTCTCAGCCCTGATACAGCATCACTTTGATTACGCTTGTAGCTCTTGGCACAGTAGTCTGAGCAGAAAAAAAACCAGTCTCGGCTACAGGTTGCACAAAATAAGATCATTAGATTAGTGCTAAATTTACCTCAACGTAGTCATATTGGTATAGAAGAATTTAATGTAGAATGAATGTTACCTGTAAAATATGATTTCCAGCAGTTGAAACTAAACCATATTTACAATGTCGTTCATAATTCTTTTGCTTCATATGCGAGCTGTAATTTTACGTTATCTGCAGAGAACCGATCCCGGAACAGTCAAGGTTACAAAAGCCACTCCACGCCCTCCTGTGAGAGGATCCACAGAGCTGTCAGAGTAGCAAAACGAGCTCGCTAGGGAAGGGGTGAGGTGTTAGACCTTATGGCCCCAAGAACCCTAACCGTGCCTCGTCGCAGTCAGCTTTCCTGGCGGTGAGGTAGAAGAGTTGGAAACACCTATTGTCAGACGCAGTTTCCTCCTGAGGGCGCTAGCGGTGGTTTATGCTTTTACTTCCGTGCTCCTGAGCATTCTAATAATGTCTCCTACCTTCTTAGAGTTAGGAAGCGCCATGGTAGGAGACATTATTAGAATGCTCTGGAGCACGGAAGTAAAAGCAGCCGTAACATCGGGAACGAAGATCGGTGACATAATAAAAAGCGGGACTAAGATGAGGGGGAGAAAAGACAGCGTCGTATATAAGATCCCATGCACATCATGCGATAAAGCATACTATGGAGAGACTAAGAGGGGGCTTGACACTAGAATCAGGGAGCATAAGGCCGACCTCCGTCACCATAGACTCACCAACGCAATGGTGGTGCATGTTGACGAATCTGGGCACCTCCCACAATGGAACCGAGCCGAGATTCTACACGAAGGTATGGATAAGAAGACCAGAAAATCTATAGAAGCTGCTTACATCACCACTCGTCCGAATATCAACAATAAGGCTGGGAGCTTCACCTGGGCCAAATCCTCAGCGAATATAGCGCTTCGTGATTGGCTGTCTCAGCGGGCCAATCAGAACACAGCGTTATACGCTCGCACACCCCCTTGAGCCGTAAGGCGTGTTTATAAACTCTGTATGTATCTAGTATGCTCATTCCTTTGAGAAAGTCGATAGACGAAACGTCAGGAATAAAAGCTTCACCTCCAGTCCATGTTTCCTTTACCGTGTCTATACAACTTGTTCACATGGATTTTTTCTGCTGAAAGTGTTAGATGATTAGACGAAGGCTATTGACTAGGGAGGGTGTATAGATGTGATATATCTAGATTTTTGCAAAGCATTTGATACAGTTCCCTATCAAAGGTTAATCACAAACCTTAGGAGCTATGGGATAACAGGAAATCTGCTAAACTGGATCAGTACATTTTTAACAGGAAGAAAGCAGAGAGTAGTTGTGAATGATGCAATGTCTCCATGGTCAAAAGTACTGAGTCGGGTACCTCAAGGAAGTGTGCTGGGACCGGTGCTATTTGTGACTTTCATCAATGATCTTCCAGACACAGTCCAGTGAGAAGCATACTTGTTTGCAGATGACACAAAATTATATAGAAAAATCAGAGAAGCAGGAGATTCTGAAATATTCCAGAGATTTAATGCACTGCATGACTGGTAGAACAAATGGTTATTAACTTTTCATCTTGATATATGTAAATGCATGGCGATCCAAGGAAGAACACAAAGAAGAAGAAATGAAGAGGAGAACTGTATATTGCAGAAGACCGAGACGGAAAAAGATCTAGGTGTGATCATAGATAGCAGACTAAGATTTGAAAAACACGCCCAGGCTAAAGTAACGCAAGCCAATCAGACTATTGGGATTAAGGAGGACATTTCAGACCATGGAATCAAACATCTTTAAGTGGCTTTTTAAAGCTATGGTTAGAACACACCTTGAATATGCACACAATGTGTGGAGTCCTTGGAGGATAAAAGATATCACAGCAATAGAGAATGCACAGAGGCAAGCTACAGAGATGATTCCTGGGATGAAGGCTCTCTCATATGAGGAAAGGCTTAGGAGATTGGACCTGCCCGCTTTGAAGTACAGAATGCTTAGGGCAGATATGATTGGAGTGTATAAGACTATGCATAATTACTACGATCAAGACACTGCACCAACGTTGTTAGAATATGAAGGTATCACCAGGCCCCATGGTCTGAAGCTTTACAAGATTAGGGCAGAAGGAAAATGAGACAGCGGCAGTTCTCTCTAAGAATTATCGGCACTTGGAATAGCCTGCCAATAATGAATGACCCTAGTGTGCACTCTTTCGAAAATCGCTTAGACAAATACTGGAGAAATCAGGAAGTGAAATTTAATTACGATGCCGACCACAACACACAACCAGTTGATTTTGAAGTTGATACGGAAGATCTGGACATAAGAGGTCTAATGCACCTGTGTCCAGTACATATATAAGATTAAGATTAGGATTAGGATTTGAAACCTTTGTTTCGCTTCAACTGTTTCCTTTACCTTGTGTAATATATTGAACTCTGTATTATATATTATTTTTTTCCTTGTAAATTTAAGAAACTGTCTTTGCAAGGGCGTACGAATATCAACTTTATTTTACTCCCCATTACTGCTATGATGCACTTTCCAGCCCCTACACATTTGTCCTTTTCTCTTTCTCTCTCTCTATATAGATATATATTCTTTGTGAGTGGCACATCAGCAGTGTACGACTTCCGTGAACCCCTACTGTACAGGCACGGGCCTGGGGAACCCCACCAGGTAATCCCAGCAGGAAAATTGGTGGAAATGCGTGCGTGGGTGTGTGGCGGACCTCATCGGATAATATTCATCGAAAAATATACCAAGGCCAGCTGTTGATAATAATCAAACATTCATTTTTATAATGTTTGATGACTGTAGTGCAGTGGTTCCCAACCTTTTCTGGTTTGAGGCACCTTTGCCAAGCCTTTCAGAAGTCCCCGGCACCCTTACTAGAAAATCTAAATTCTAGTTTGTCAGTATTTTGTTGATTCAACATCGGCGTAACAAAATTTTGTCCGTGGATAATATGAAAATACGCATCTTTACACTCATACTGCTTCAATAAACAAAAATGGATGACAGAGTCGGTAATGTGAAAATTATTTTTGCCATGAAATTTGGCGGCACCCTCAGTCGATCTCACGGCACTCTTTAATTAGTGCCGCGGCACACCGCTTGGGAACCAGTGCTGTAATGGATAACCTGAAGCAATTGTGCGAGTATTTCATTTTGTATTAAGCTGGATTATGGGGAGCAGTTAAATAGGTATCATTGCGTGTTCATATGTTCACCAAGGGATGCTAGTTTTTAGAACGGGGTGACCAACTCCAGTTTTCTTTAAAATCAGTACACTCTTGGTTCCACCTATTTTCATTTCTCTCTTTTCTGGGAGATTTTTAGAAATATTTTGTCAGTTCCAATGTGATGGAGTTAGAACATAAAGAATAATAGGGATGTAAATTCCTTTCGTCCATCTCTGTCATGTCCTTAAAACTCGACCATTCATTTATATTAACGCTGAGTACGCACATAAAAGGCACTATTATACTGTTTGCACTACAGGTGACGAGTCATGATGTAATTGTAACCAAAGCCTTCTCAAGCAGTAACTCGACGTTACAATGAAACCAAAGGATGTTGAACATACCGCTTCCAGGAAAGAAGTTGCACATGCATCACAACAAATGATTTCACCATGCCAAGTGTTGAGGAATAGTATCACAATCAATATAAAATTTAGGAGTTTGCGTATTTCAGATGAAATGTGGAAAGTTCTGCTTTTGATTTGCGATAGTGCTAAAAATAATAATTTAATATAACGTAGGAGAAAACCTTATTCTCAATAAGAAATTGTCGGCGCGACAGCGACGCCAACACAAAGAAATAGTGATCACTGCATAGTCACTTAGTGTAGTTGACGTTTGTGAGTCGGGTGGAGTTATCGTTTTTCGTCTGGATAACTTTTACAAGTCTTGTAACGGTAGAAAGTAAGCACTTATAATGATAACTTCATTAATGTTTTACAACAAATAGTGTGAAAGCAGCTCCCTTGTGCAGAAAATTGCTTTAACGTGTAAGATTTTACATTTGTTCATGACCGATCTCATCTTGCAGACTGTGCAGGAGACAAGTAGCCTACTGGAACATGAATCCTACAACCTTAACCTAATAGTTAAACTTGTGTGGTGGTTACTATTTTTTCATTGGGATCATATTTTATATACTGACTTTCCCTAAATGTATCTAGACGTTATACAAAAGACTGGTGCTTGGTACTTCGATGACAGTATTGGGTAGAGTACTCTACTTCTACGACTTTTGATGACATCTATTGCCTCTTGATTCTAAGCTTGACCAATTTCATGTTTCCTTTCGTTGGGTCGTCGTTTCTTTCCAGTTGAAGATTGACCTCTGCATCATACTTAATGTTCATTAATTTATATATTTCAATCATGTCAGCACCAATATTTGTCAATATTTTATTGTTGGTATTTCCAAGACTTGCAAACATTCCGGGTAACTTGGATTTCTTAGACCAGGGATCAATTTTGAAGCTCGTCTGAGGATAGTCTCTACCGATCTTATGTCTTTGATATAATAGTAAGGAGCCTATACTGACTGAACATGTTCCACTTGTGGCATGACCTTAGCCTTGAACTTGAAGGTAGGAATTAATGTCATATTACAAAAATGTTCTTATGATTCCCATGATTCGATTTGCCTTGTCAACTTTTTGTATATGAAATGCATATGCAAAAGTTAAGTGATGATCAGTTGAAATCACCAGATCTTTTTCACAGTTAACAACCTCAGTTTATTTTGGTACTGTTAAGGAAGTGCACTCCTATCAATACAAAATTAAATGCTAATTTGGTAAATTAAAACGTCAATGAAATGTTTTTCTTTGTGGAAATCGATAACAAAAACACTTGCCAAATGCAAGTGCACTTCCGAAGAGCTGCGATGATAGGTTCAAGACACCATGGTTGCGTCATCTGTCCAGTTCTGTGTCAGTTTGACTATGGCAATGGCTACCTTGTGCAGACCAAAGTGATATATCAGTATGATATATTGAATATTGATTTTGTAAATCTTGGCAGAAGAAAAAATATATAAGCAAGCCAAGTTCAATCGTATGCCAAAACTGGCCATCACTACCCCAGAGGACCTAACCTGTGCATTTAGTAATGTGGTACCTATAAGTACCACATTACTAAATGCACAATAGGTTAGGTTAGAACAGAATAAACATGGTGTCTGGGAGAACTTGTGGTATAATTTTAGTTGTGCACACCTACGCGATATAGCATTAGAAAATTAAATAATAATTTTGTAAATTATAATACATGAACGTAATATGCGACTTTCTTGGCGGAAAAAAACAAACTTGCTACAAGTAAATTTACTAACGAACGAAGCCGCAAGGATACAGCACGGACACTATGCCAGTCCAGTCACTATCAGACGAAGGTTTTCACATTGAGGACCGGGTGTTCTCCAACTCTAGGTGATCTTAATAAGCGCTGTTACAAAGACCATAGGGCTTCCTTGGATTTCATAAGAGCACACGGGGTTCTGCCGTCGTCTGTTAATTCCCCGAGGTACAATATTAACAGGCCGTCAGCATTTGTGACGACGACGACGACCCGGATGATCTTTAGAATTTGAGGTTGTGCACACCTACGCGATATAACAATGTAAAATAAATGAATAATTTTGTAAATTACAATAGATCAACGTAATATGTGATTTTCTTGGCGGAAATGAATAACAAAAAAAAGTTGCTAAAAACCTATTTTCTAACGAACGAAGTCGCGTCGATTGAATGATGTGCCATGTTTGTTTTGATAGGAACCGAGGTCAAGGGAATAAAAGGCTAATAAATTAGTCTACCCTAACTTAATCATCAATTTCATAAATTATAATTGATCAACGCAATTGCGATTTTCTTGGCGGAAATCAATAACAAAAAAGTTGCTAAAACCTATTTTCTAACGATGTCGCGGCGGTTGAATGATACGGAATGTTTGATAGATGCCGAGGTCGAATAAATAAAAGGATGATCTGCCGTCGTCTGTTAATTGCCCGAGGTACAATATTAACAGGCCGTCAGCATTCGTGACGACGGCGACGACCCGTATGATCTTTAGAATTTGAGGTTGTGCACACCTACGCGATATAACAATGTAAAATAAATGAATAATTTTGTAAATTACAATAGATCAACGTAATATGTGATTTTCTTGGCGGAAATGACTAACAAAAAAAGTTGCTAAAAACCTATTTTCTAACGAACGAAGTCGCGTCGATTGAATGATGTGCCATGTTTGTTTTGATAGGAACCGAGGTCAAGGGAATAAAAGGCTAATAAATTAGTCTACCCTAACTTAATCATCAATTTCATAAATTATAATTGATCAACGTAATTGCGATTTTCTTGGCGGAAATCAATAACAAAAAAGTTGCTAAAACCTATTTTCTAACGATGTCGCGGCGGTTGAATGATACGGAATGTTTGATAGATGCCGAGGTCGAATAAATAAAAGGATGATTAATTAGCCTATTCTAACCTAACCTATGTAAAAACCAATGTTTAGTGATTCGATACCTCAAATTCTAAAGACCGTCTGGGTCGTCGTCGTCGTCACGGGTGCTGACGGCCTGATCATTATTGTACCTCGGACAATTAACAGACGACAGCAGAACCTCGTATTCTCTCATAAAGTACAAGGAAGCCCTATTGTCTTTGTAACAGCACTTATTAACGTCACCTGGAGTAGGAGAACAATGTGAAAGCCATCGTCTGATAGTGACTGGACTGGCATGGCGTCCGTCCGTATCCTAGCGGCTTCGTTCGTTAATAAATTTACTTGTAGCAAGGTGTTTTGTTTTTTATTTCCGCCAAGAAAATAGCATATTACGTTCATGCATTATAATTTACAAGATTAATATTTAATTTTCGAATGCTATATCGCGTACGTGTACACAACTAAAATAATACCCATAATTCTTCCCTCAATTCTTAAGATCCTAGGATGGGCACAATCTGGATCAGGGACTTCTCAATATTAACCCCATCTCAGAACTTTGTAGATCAGGGATAGATTCCAATCTCTTGGTCACTAATGAGTAAGCACTTTTATCAAACAAGGTCATCATATTAAAACAACAGGGCAGGACTCACAGTAATTGATTTAAACTGGATAAATTTAGATTTAAGAAGGAAATAGGCAAGAATTGGTTTACTAATAGGGTGGTTGATGAATGGAATAGACTTAGTAACCATGTAGTAAGCACTGAAACTATCAGTTGTTTTAAGAAACAATTAGACAACTTTATGGATGGGGATGACAGGTGGTGATGGATATGGAGCTGCCTAGTGTAGGCCTTATGGTCTCTTGCAGTCTCCTTCATTCTTATGTTCTTATGATTCTCTCATAAAAACATTAAAAGAATAATGGAAAGAATTTTATCCTTGTCACCATCAGCTGTGTCATATTTGTGTACAGTACATTTACACTTGTTCTTAGATGTGCAATACCTGTTGTTGTCTTCAGTTTTTGTTTAACAGACTGCCAGTAAATTTTAGATTTTTATTTGGACTGGCTACTTCTTGTTCACATTTTTTTTTTTCAACTTGTCATTTTCCTTACTTTCTTCCTATGCCTTGTGTATATTCTGTATTTTTGCGAATCTTTAGTTTCTATGTACTTCTGCCAACTGCAGTGTATATTCCTTATTTTGTTTTCAGATCCATTGGATTCCTAGACTTCCTTGTTATTGAGAGTTGTTGCATTTTTTATGGGTACATTTTCACTCACTAATTAATTTATTTTCTTCTTGAAGTTGTTCCATTTCTCAATTCCGTTTAAGGTTCCTGTTGAACTTTTCCATTTCTGTATCATTTACTTTTCATGTGTATAATCTCCTTTGTCATAGAGGAGTATTTTTCTTTGTGTTAATCTCCTTGATATATGCATTGTATAGGAATTTTATCCCTCCATATTCACTTTTCTCTAGGGGTGAAGAAACATTTATTTTATCAATCTTACCCTCTTTATTAGTCATAACTAAATGTAATTTGTTGGGCAGTCACTTCCTCTGGCCCTGGTAGGTACAGTGACATGTTGATACTAGTGCACATCTGATTTTCCAGAAAAAAATTCTTCACTGCATTCATTGTGATGTCTTCTAATGCTCCCAGTCAGTTTTAGGGTAGTTGAAATCACATGAGGAGATGGAGAGGGGTGGTCACCAATTTAATGAAGCTGCCTTGTTGTGGATGTGCTGTGTATTGAAACACTGCTTCTGACCCAGGGCAGTGGACAAGATGCAGGGATGACTCGTCATACAGGAGGTGCCAAGATAAGAGGGAGGGTAGAGGGGAGTGGAGTAGGTAGGGGATGGAATGGGTGGGAGTGGTTTCTATGCCTTTGGTTTTTGGCTACCTCCCACATAAGGGGGAAAGAGCCTTTGGTATATGTATGTATGAAATCACATGTGACCATTATGTGTGAATACTTGTGATCATATACCAAGTGTATTAATTTGTAGAGATCTATTATACCCTCTTCACAATGTAGGCTACAATAAATATAGATATAGCATATGACAATCACATCCCCTTTATCTAATCACCTTAACCTACACAGATTCAGAGATTTTATCTAAATATGACTTCTCTTACACATAAATCAGCTTTCAAATGCATTACAATTTCTCTGCCACCTTCATTTGTAATATTTTATTATTATATCCATTAACTTTCAGTTCTATCTCTGTTGTGACTAAAATTTTATACAATTTATTATATCATTAAGAAACACATTTTGATTAAAGCAGTTGCAAAGTAAACATGAGGTGAACAGGATTTGTATGTTCTTGGATTGTCACATACATATACAGTATGTGTGTGTGTGTATTTACCTATTTGTAGGACTAATTGGGCAGGACAAACTCATCACCTAATTAGGCATTACCAATGAAATGTAAACAAAGATTTAGGGGTATATCTGTTTTGGCTGTCAGGCCCTGCATTACTTTTGACCCAAGTAGTGGTCAGGAGACAGGGAGGGTCCTTCATCCACATAGAGGTAAGGTAATAGGGGAAAACAAATTGGTGTGAGATGGATGGCCACCTCCCTTGTAAGAGAGAGAAGTACTTTTGATGTGTACAGTAGATACGTATTATCATTGCCATTAGTGCCACTGTTATTATTTGCGATATAAACATATATATGATAAGTTAAAGTAAACCTACTAAGATTAAATGTTAAAACAGACAAGTCATAGAGGTAAGCATAAAAGCATCAATAGGTGCAGTCAGTTTTGGAAAATTAACCTAGTAAGGTATTATTAGTATTAATATTATTATGAATTTACATTTCTTACAGGACAATTACATCATTGAAGAGGCATTTAAGATGGATCATAGAGGTAAGCATAAAAGCATCAATAGGTGCAGTCAGTTTTGGAAAATTAACCTAGTAAGGTATTATTAGTATTAATATTATTATGAATTTACATTTCTTACAGGACAATTACATCATTGAAGAGGCATTTAAGATGGATCATTGCTTCTCTTGGATTTTGTTGACGACCTACACATTATACTCGGTGAGTTTTGTTTTGACAGCCAGGAATATGCTTGTGTGTAGAAATTAGATTTTTACATTTAAATGTTATGATAATTAATGTATTTATTCTTTTCTTTTTTTATAGGGTCTGAGTGTAGGATCCATCTTATGGACCTATTATGGAATTTCATCTTTAATTAGCTCAGAGTAAGATGTTTTGCAATATTATTTTGGTACTACATACATACATACATACATATACCAAAGGCTTTTTCCCCCTTACATGGGGAGTAGCCAAAAAGAAAAAGGCATAGAAACCACTCCCACCCATTCCATTTCCTATATATTCCACTCCCCTCCACCCTCCTCCCTCCCTCTTATCTTGGCACCTCCTGGATGACGGGTCATCCCTGCATCCTGTCCATTGCTCTGGGTCAGAAGCAGTGTTGCAAGACACAGCACATCCACAGCAAGGCTGCTTCATAAATTCGGCGACCCCCCCTCTCTGTTCCCTCATGCAGAATAGGAGATATTCTTAAATAAGGATGTTTGGATTTGGTAGAGGTATGCAGAGCATGTATCTCTTAAATGACAGTGTTTCATTTGTTTTGCTCTATTTGGAAAGTTGAATTTCTAATCTTTGTCCATGTTCATTTACATACACTTTCATCTCTCTTTTTTCTGTTCTGTTCAATTCCATGACCTTTGCAGTCCCTAGCTTCTTCCTTTTCTTATTATCATTCTTTTATTTTGATTTTTCTGTAATTGTATTTACCAATTCCATCATTCTCTCTCCATCTGCACCTTTTAACTTTATTTCTCTACTTGATTTGCCTCCTCTTCCCCTCTTAATTTCCTTCCAAAACATCTTTTTATTATTTTCAGAATTTTTTCATACTTGCCCCATTTCACATCTCTCCTTTTTACCTCTTTTATCTTGTGCTTTACTTCTCTTTTCTTTGTACCTCTCATATGATTCTTTTGTCCTATTTTGCAACCAATCTGTGAGTTTTCATTTCTTCTACAACATTCTTTGCTTCATCATCCCACCACTCACTACCCTTCCTTCTATTTCCTCTCATCCTCCTTGTTTCGCACACCAACTTTGCACACCTTGCGACTCCCTCCTTGAAACATCCCTATTCCTCCACTCCTAGTTCTACTCTATCGGTCATTCCCTGCCACTCTTCTCTCAGCTTCTTTTACTCTCCTTTTCTTCTCATTTAAACAGTTTACTCTAAGCACCTCCCTACCTTCTGTCCTTTTCCTTTCTTCATCTATCATCCACTCTTAACTTACCTTCCACCAAAAAATTATCTTATGTTCCCCCCACTCTCCTCCCTAATAACATATACATCCAATAATCATCATATAAACACCATAGCTATTGATGATTATTTGTTAAAAAATAAATATAGCAAAAATATCTTCCAATAAAATAGGAAAAATATTTAAGAAACATAATTATATATATATATATATATATATATATATATATATATATATATATATATATATATATATATATATATATATATATATATAATGGATAATAATGGAAGACATGGCAGTAAGAGTAAGATGGGCAGAGTATTTTAGGGATTTGCCAAATGTGTAGGAGGATAGGGAGGGAAAGGCAGTTGCAGTGGGAACCACTAAGAAAATGACAGTGATGAATGAGGAAAAAAGGGAAGAAGTAAGAAAAGAGGAGGTGAAAACTATTGAACTGATGAGAGCAGGGGCACCTAGGTTAGATGTGTGTCATCTGGAGTGTCTAAAAAAGTGAGGTACAGGGATAAACTGGTTGGTGTTTTTTAATGTTTGTCTAAAAGAGGGTAGAGTGCCAGAGGACTGGAAGAGTGCCTGTATAGTTCCACTTTACAAGGGAAATGGGGCAAGTGTGAGTGTAGTAGTTTCAGAGGGATCAGTTTGTTGAGTGTAGTTGGGAAGGCTTATGGGAGGATCTTGATTGAGAGGATTAGGAGAGGAACAGAGGAAGTAATTGGTGAAGAACAGTGTGGGTTTAGGACAGGAAGGAGTTGTGTGGATCAGATTTTTGTGGTAAGGCAGATATATGAGAAAGCTTTAGGAAAAGGTGAGGATGTTATTTGGGCCTTTTTCTTTTGAAAAGGCCTATGACATGGTAGACAGGAAGGCACTGCGGGAGGTATTGTAGATATATGGGATAGGAGGAAAGCTGTTAAGAACAGTCAGAAGTTTGTATGAGAGTAGTAGAGCCTGTATTAGAATAAAAGATGGATACTGCATTGACAGAAGAGATCTCCTGATTAAAGATTGGAGGGACCTAAGAGGTCATGGGAGCAGATTAAGGATGTGAGGAAATACAGTTTTCCATACTTGGAATACCTTAAGAAATGATATAGCCTAAGCTCAAACAATACAAGAGTTCAAATCTAAAAATAATAATTGGAAATGAATTATATAAAGTTGGAATTACATGAAATTGAGGCTAGGGATGATAAAAAATAAGAATATGAGATGGGATCCAATAAACGTTCTCCTTTCCCGTATACTACAATTAGGTAAATACAGTCTCTGGTAAATCGGATATCAAATTACAGTAGATATATAGATTTAATATTTATTTTATCAGAGGAGATTCTATGAAGGAGTGATCATGCCAACAGCACTGTATGGGACAGAAACATGGAACATAAGAGGAAGAGAGAAGGAGTTTGAATGTGTCTGAGATGAGGTGTCTGAGAAGTATGATGGGGGTTAACTAGGCTGGATAGAGTGAGAAATGAGGAGGTGAGGAGAACAGGTGTGGTAAGGGAGTTGGGAGATAGGGTGGATGAAAGAGTATTAGGATGGTTTGGACACATGTAAAGAATGAGTGAAGAAAGACTAGTAAAAGAGGGGAAGCCAGATGTGGAGGGAGTGAACATGAGGGGGCAACCTAGGATGAGATGGATGGATGGGGTGAAAGGGGCTTTGGGGAAGAGGGGAATGTCTGTTGAGGAAGGATGGGAGAGGACAGAAGATAGGGGTGAATGGAGAATGGTGGTATATGAATGATGTGATGCATGAGGTGGAATGGGGGGTGAGGTAGTATGTGTGAGAAAAATTTGACACAGCCCGAAGGGATTTCTCCCCGTCATCTCCTTTTATGCATGAGGGGACGGAGAGGGGGGTTGCTGATTTAATGAAGCAGCCTTGCTGTGGATGTGCTGTGTCTTGCGACACTGCTTCTGACCCAGGGCAGTGGACAAGATGGAGGGATGACCCATCATCAAGGAGGTGCCAAGATAAGAGGGAGGGTAGAGGGTGGAGGGGAGTGGAGTGTATTTGGGATGGAATGGATGGGAATGGTTTTTATGCCTTTGTTTTGTGGTGACCTCCCTTATAAGGGGGAAAAAGCCTTTGGTATATGTATGTATGTATTTTATCAGATTGATGCTCCCCTTTTTGTCTTTCCTCTTCCAATTTTTCTGCTTCCTCCAGTCTCCCCTTCCTTCTCCTCCTGTCTTCTCTTCCTTTCTCTTTTTCCTCCTCCTCCTCCTGCTGTCTCTTCTTCCTTTCGTCTCCTGTTCCTCTTTCTGTCTCCTCTTCTTCCTTCTGTCTCCTCTTCCTCCTTCTGTCTCCTCTTCCTCCTTCTGTCTCCTCTTCCTCCTTCTGTCTCCTCTTCCTCTTTCTGTCTCCTCTTCCTCCTCCTTTTTTGTCCTCCTTTTGCCTCCTCTTCTTCCTCCTCCTTTCTCCTCTCCTCCTTTCTCCTCTCCTCCTTTCTCTTCCTCCTTCTTTATCCCCTTCCTCCTCCTTTCTCCCCTTCCTCCTCCTTTCTCCCCTTCCTCCTCCTTTCTCCCCTTCCTCCTCCTTTCTCCCCTTTCTCCTCCTTTCTCCCCTTCCTCCTCCTTTCTTCCCTTCCTCCTCCTTTCTTCCCTTCCTCCTCCTTTCTCCACTTTCTCCTCCTTTCTCCTCTTCTTCCTCCTTTCTCTTCTTCCACCTTTCCCCTCTTCCTCCTTTCTCCTCTTCCTCCTTTCTCCTCTTCCTCCTCCTTTCTCTTCTTCCTCCTTTCTCCTCTTTCTCCGTTCTCCTCTTCCTCCTTCTCTCTTCTCTTCCTCATTTCTCCTCTTCCTCATCAGTCCTCCTCCTTCTCTGTCCTCTTCCTCCACCTCATGTCAATTCTTCCTCTTCTTCCCCATCTCTTTCTTCAACTTTTCCTACCCTATGTGTGAAGGATTATGTACTTAATATTGGTATGTTAATTAGTATTTCAGATGATACGAATTACCAGTTCAGTGCCGGACCGGAAGGCATCATCAGTTTCCTGCTTGTTCTCGTCTCATGTGGGGCTTCAGCTGTTGTGGCTGCATTGATTACCCTGGTTGGTATCTATTCTAGAAGCATCTTCAATACTACACTGGTAAGTACAGACTCAAATGTTCAACAAATATCTCAGGTGAAAGCATAATTGAAACTAACTGTTTAGGATTATAACACAGGTGAATGAATTAGAATTGAATTATTTGCCTGTAGGAGCTTGTTCAGAAATTTGATGAATTATGATGTGGGGCTGGAGGATCTCTGTGCTAGAGTAGATGGGCCAGTAGATTGAGTAGTAGGGAGAATTCAACTGCCAGGTGAGTAGTATAGTGGAGATATGCTGTTAATATGTTTAGAAACAGAGTTGGTAGTAGAGATAAGTGTAAGTATATATGAGAATTGGTAGTGGAGGGAAAGGGGGTTGATGGAGCATAAATGGGTTATGTAGTTGTACCCAAAGGGAGGATTGGAAGAGTTTTGCACACTGTGTTATCAGGGGACATGGGGGTGGGGGGGAGTGCTGGATAATTTTTGGTTAAAGATAATTTGATAGTGGAGAAAAAATGGAGAAGCTGAGAGAAGTGTGGGAGGTGGTAAGGGGTAAAGGGGAGGAGACGGGAGGGTCCCCATGTAGATTAAAGAATGGGGATAAACCAGCTTAGACTGTCAGGCCCTGCTATGGATATATTTTGTTTTGCTGCATTGCTTCTGACCAGGGCAGTGGACAGGGCATAGAGATGGCCCTTCATCCACAAGAAGCTAAGGTAAAAAAAAAAAAGAATTTGTGGGATGTGTGAATGTCTTGTAAGGATGACTAGATAAAATAATTAAATTGGCCAACGTACCTGCTAATCTGAGCACTCCACATTGAGAAATGGTCGCCCCCAGGTCTACGCCGAAACAACTTCTCCAATTTGACCACCCCTTTCCTCCTCACCTTAAGTCCTACCTCACGGAATGCTGGACTAGCCTTTCTACCAAGGTCTCCCAGGCTTTCGAGAAAGCCAAGAAGTTAGGCTCGCAGCTCCGCCATACGATGTCCGATTCGGTCGCCGAAGATATAAGAGTTGACATCGCTACCTTCAATAACCAACAGAAGAATAGACATCTACGTGAACTGGATAGGCTTTGCGCCGACAGTGTTTGGAAATCCATGGGAAGACCCGAAATCATAATGAATCTTTCCAACAGAGCATTAACCGACACCGAAACCGAAGTACTCAGCCTCGGGCTTAAGTTTGCAACCGGTACCCACAGGAAGAATCAAAACATCGATTTGATCACGAAAAACTACAGATACCAAGACAGTGAATTCATGCAAGGTTACACACAAGGACTACTGACCTTAGCTCTCAACGAACGTCCCAACCCTACAATACCCAGAAGGTACGTTCGAGCTCTAGCAGAGCTAGCCAAGGATTCTTCCATCAGAATCACCACCGCTGACAAGGGAGGTGGAGTAGTGGTGATGGACAATTCAGACTACGAGAGGAAGATGAAATATCTGCTCAGTGATGTTAATACATATCGTGAAGTCTCCCAGGCAGAAGTAGACAACGAGACGAAGAACTTCGCATACAAGGTAAGAAAAATTCTCAAAAGTTCAGTTGCAGGTAAAAAGCTCCTTTACTTATTGCCAAATCTCCCACGCACAGCTACGATGTATGGTCTGCCCAAAACACACAAAGATGATATTCCAATGAGACCTATAACATCAGGGAGTTGGCCAGCCTGGACGTGAAAAGTCTCTTCACATGTGTCCCCTCGGATAAGGTAATACAGCTCCTTAGTGATAGAATCGAGAAGGAGAAAATCGACTTCCCCCTGCCCCCCAACCATTTTGTCGATTTGATCAAACTTTGTGTTGAATTTAATTATTTTAAATTCCAGGACAGTTTCTTCCACCAGAAATTTGGCATGGCCATGGGCTCTCCATTAAGTGCAGTCCTGGCTAATTTATTCATGGAATTTCTAGAAACAGGACCCTTTGCCAACATCGTTCCCGAGCATGTGACCTGGCTGCGATATGTGGACGATATCTTACTCGTCACACCCAGGAAGTACGGTAACCAATTTGAATTCAAAGTGTATAGAAAGCCTACCAACAAAAATGATTTAATTCATTTCTACTCCCACCATGATATAAGGACCAAGAGAGGAGTAGTAATAGGTTTTTTCCTTAGGGCATTTAGGATATGTAGTGCAAAATACTTAGAAGAAGAGTGCAGGTTTATTAAAGAGACCTTTTTAACACTAAAATTTCCAGAGTTTCTTTTAGATAATTGCAAACAGCAGGCCGCTAAGATTCGGGAAAGCCGTAGGCAGCAGGACAGCACAACTAGACGTCTCGTGTTGCCAACCGGCGACGTTGCCACCAACCTGACACGTCTTTTAAGAACCACCAACTTGGAAATAGTGTGTCAGACAAGCAGAACAATAAAAGACATCACGAAGACGGAAACACACAACAACCAGACACCGAGCACTGTTTATCGTATTCCGTGTTCAGGATGTGATAAAGTTTACATCGGAGAAACGTCACGTGACCTGAATACACGAATACGTGAACACCGTTACGACGTCACATGATGTCACCACCAATGCATGTGCTTCCTCCTCCTCCTCCTCCTCCTCTTCCTTCCCCCCCCTTTTTCTCTCCCCGTTCCCTCCTTTCCCCTTATTTAATCTCAAGCATTTGTATCTCAACTTGTACTTGAAAAAGCTGTAATAAGCGAAACGTCGTACAAATAAAGGCTCCGTCCTCATATGGTGTTTATCTAGTCAATCTTGTCGGCAGACTGCCACTTTTAAGCATCTTGTAAGGATACCTCCCATATAAGGGGGAAGAAGCCTTTTCATATAAAGATAGACAAAAAACGTTGAAAGTTGGTAAGGCACCTGGGTTAGATGGGAGTGTCTGACAGGGAGTAATGATTATAGTGGATTGGCATGTGTGATGGATGTGTTCCTTGGAAAGGAAAATGTGCTAGAGGAGTGCTTGTATAGTTGGAAAGGCTTATGGGAGGGTGTTAACTTAGAGAATCAAAACAAGGAATAATTGGGGTAGGAGCAGTGTGGGCTTTTTGGGGTTTTATGAATTTAGAGGTTTGACAAGGTCAACAGGAAGGCACTGCTGGAGATATTGCAGATGTATGGGATAGGGGAAAATTGTCAAAAGTATTTATGCTAGTATTTGAACCTAGGGTTGGGAAATGCTGCATCTCACTGCATTGCGCTTGACTCAAGAAATATGGGAAGGGATTGGAATTACCTGTCATCCATTAAGTGTTAAGATGTAGGGGACAACAATGGGTTTTTGGATGGGTGTAGAGTGGGTGTATGGTTTGACTCAGACACTCCCTTTGTAAGAGGAAAAGTGCTTTCAGTGCATGTATATCTCCTAACTTCTCCTCCTCTTCCTCCCCTCAATTGGGAGAAATGTTGTATTTGTTTGAAGACAAGTTGTTTCACTCTCCACAGGCCATCCATGGAAGCTTATCTTTGGGAATCCTTCATATTGTCATGATCGTGGTATTCCTCCTTCGTCGGTCAGAGCCTTTTGATTTCCCTGGTTTTCTATGGAGTGCTGTGATAAATGGTAGCTTCCTAGGACTGTGTACTCTGCAGGTATGGAATCTTGTTACATTTGAATAAAGGGGTATAGGTTTGCCATTTGCTGTACACAATCTGACATGTTTGAACAGTCATGAGAATGGTTTAACATCCAGTGGTTTAATATAATGTTATAGTTATTTTCAAATATTGAAAGTATATGTAGGTATTGAAGTTGGTGTGCAATATTTATCTGCAAGAAGGTGAATATATGTTTATAGGACCAATTATCTAAATAGGAAAAAAAATAATATAAGCAGCTGTAATAAATGAGGCTGGATGGCTTTAGACATTAATGCTCTTGCATGACTAAACTTGTAGAATTTTATAACATGGTTACCTCAGAATGTGTACCAACACAGCATAGGCTTAGCCACAGATTCAAATTACCCTAGATGCAACCAGCACAGATAAGATGTAGAACACCTCATACTAGTGTCCCACACTATCCCCAGACAGTAGTACAATATCTCTTCTCTAAAGTGACTTATGGTCCCATTTAGTGATTGTTGCTGATTTACTGGAGGCCATGGTTCTTCTGCAGAAGACTTCATGGGTAACAAAATTTGTGCACTTTATGGGGCAGAGATATGGAATTTAAGAGAGGCAGAGAAGAAAAGTTTAGATGTTTGATAGAGGGATAAACAAGGTGGTGAGGAGGAGAGTGGGGATGGAAAAGGAGATGGCAGATAGGGTTGAAGAAACCATATTGGGATGGTTTGAACACATGGAAAGAATGAGTGAAGAACAGTCATCAGGACCTAAATAATTGCCCACCCTCCCCACCATCAGTATTATCAAGAGACCCAAGCACCAGTCATTGACTGCAACCCTGATAGTGGAGATATTACATTCCTAAGGCTACCCAGCCTCACCAGCCGCCAGTGTGAACCACGTTGACATGAAGTGAATCCGGATATGGTCTAGATTCTTGGTAGTAAAATATAACACAAGTCAAAAAGAAAAAAGGGGGGGTACAGTACAGTACTTGACATAGGATTGGTCCGTCAGGGCACTGGAATAATGCGGTGTTGAAAATTAAAAAACCCTTTAGGGGAGTGAATTTTCACCCCATTTGAATGTGCCACCTACCATTGGAGTGCTGTGGACAGAGCTAATCATCCCACCAGAAACCAACATACTCCGTTGTTGTCTTGCCAGTGCAAAGGGGAGGATTTGTGTGTCCCTGCCTCTCAAGCCCCTCTGCCACCTCTTCTAACCCCCACAGTGTTGTGAATATGGGCTCTACTAAAGATTGATCACATAAAACCATTGCCCAGATTATAGCCCTAAAAAATATCCAGTCATACAGTGATGCAAATAGCTGAACAGGTTGACATGTGTTTGTGAAGTTTTAGATGCTAGGTTGCCAAGTCTCACCAGGAGAGTGGCCTCTCTACTCCCAATCAGAAAAGGGGACCTTGGAAAGGCATTGAACTCCAATAAAAAGACCTAAAAAGAGTCTAATCCACGAGTGACTTCAAGGAAAATCAAGGAAGGTAACCTTGGACTGTTTGGCAAGGTGTCAGTCTGAACTGTGAATCATAAGATTGCAGCGATTGGGAACACAAGTCACCGCACTGTCAAGAAGCCTCTCCTCACCCTTAAACAGAGGCACTTTTGCCCAGTATAGCGGTTGGGCTGTAGAGTGACGAGTCCTTTACTGAGTAGCAAATTACTAGAATGGTTGAGAGACTTTTTGAAGGAAAGATACATGAGGGCATAGTAAAGGATGAGATGTCAAGCTGAAGAGCAGTAATTACTGGAGTCCCACAAGGTTGAGTGCTTGCACCAATGAACATTGCTCCTTTCCTGTGTATACTACAGTTATGGAAATACACTTGGTAGTTGCTAAGGAATTATGTCTGGCCACAGACACTTGAGGCAGCAAATATATTTTTTCATGAATTATGACTAGATTCATGTTACTTAAGTTATTTATACATGTTTTTGTGAATCAATGATTTATCATACTAATATCAAGAAATGTGGTTTTCCTGCAGGTAATCCTTGGTATAATGCATCTGAAACGACAGAAGAATATTTGGATAGCTCTTAATTTAAAAGAGTTTTTTTCCCTGAACTCTCTCTTCTTCATAGCAAGAACAGTAAGTAGATGTTGATTGTAATGTCACTTTGTTCATTGTAATTTTATTTACTTTCTTCTTTGTTTTTTGTATAAGAAGGAGGAAAGGGTGATGGATGAGAATGGATACATGCTTTTTAACTTGGGTACCCTTCTTGTAAGGGAGAAAAAGTGGGATAGAAGAAAAACAAGGGGACAACAAAAACTCAAAAAGGACAGTTATAGAGGAGATCTGAAAAAAAAAATCCATCCAGAGTGGTGGATGTCTGGAACAAATTGGATGAAACAATAGTATGTGCAAACACCAAACAAAAAGTTTAAGAACAAACTAGATGTTGTGAGATACAAATACAGGTCACCACCCTTCACTGTCATTTCTTCCCAGCATATTTCTTTACAATTAAAGTCACCCATTATAACTATTCTTTCTCCATCTTCCATTGTCTTATTTAGTGTTATCTTTGTGTCTTCTAACATATTTTTGTGTTCTCTTCCCACGAAGCTGTTTTAGGAGGCACATAATTTACCACAAACTTCCTGCTCTTGTCCCTGTCCTCTATTTCCATCATAATCATTTCTATTCTTTCCATATGTAACATTCCTCACATTTATATCCTTCTTAGTCAGGAACATAACTCCACCACCTTGTTTCACTTCTCTGTTTCTAATCCAATAACTATATATACCTTGTCCTACGCTGTTGGGTGGTAATGGACCTTTCAATTTTGTCTCCACAATTCCCATTATGTCAGGTTCCTTTTCCATCAGGTAATCATTCAGTTCATTCAAGCCTGTTATTAATCCATCTATATTTGTGAAGGACACTTAATTTTCTGTTACCTCCATCCTGTTTTCTGTTTCCCTTCTGTTTTTATCTATGATGAACCATTTCCTCACTTTCATACCCACTGCTCTCCAATAGAATTTCTCTTTGTCTGACTCTATTCTGTTCTTGTTTTTTTTCTTTAGCATCTATTCTTTTTGTTTTATCTTCTCATTCCTCTTTATTCATCTCTTTATCCATACCTTTTTATACTAATCACTTCTGCTAGTTTCCCTATTTTTGATAAGACATTCTATGCTGTCGTTTGTGACCTGAATTTAACCTTAATTGGTCTGGTCTTGTCTATATTGTATTTCTCTAGTCTATATAATTCTTCAATTTCTTTCCCTATTTCCTGTTCACCTTCTTGAAATATTTTTAGTACCTTGTTCACTCTTTCTCATCTCTTACTCTTGTAGTCCTATTTGGATTATGTTTCTATTCCATTCCTAATATAGTTATACATTTTTTATCTACTAAGTCTCTTACTATATTCTCCTCTCTCATCACTTTAATAACTGTGTCCTTAGTGTGTTCCTTCTCCTGTTGTTACACTATATCTCTAAATTCAATTTTGCTATTCTCCTGAACCTATTTCCAACCACTTACCTCTTTTGCTATGGACTCTTTATTCTCTTTATTATTCCTCTTTAATTCCTCATTCTCATCCTTTACTTCTTTTAACTGTCTTTTTAATTCTTCTATGTCTTTATTTAGGCCTTGGTTCTTTATTTCTTCCAATTTATCAACTCTTTGTGTAATCAGTGCAAGTTGACTAAACCTAACTTCCCTTGATTCGTTTATTTTTGTTAGTTTTTCCTCTAGACTTGCTAATCAGGGGAGGTTGTCATCTCCTCCCTCATTAAATCCATAGAAATAATTATCTCCACTTTCCATTGAGTTGCTCTTATCTATATTTCTAATTTTTATGCCTTTACTGCTTTTTTTGACTTCACCTGTGTCGTCTGCACATCTCTTGTTTACATTCCTTCTGGCGTCCAGGGCCCGTTCGTCCCCTTCCTCATTTTCTTCCATTTTCTTCAATAATCCCTCCCCTTTTTCTTCACCATCCCACTACACCACAAGCTTTACCCTTCCCTACTAATACAACACAAGTACTCCCTCATTGTTGAAATCCACGAAAATTGCATTCCTTTCCGGAGTTCCAATCTTCGCCGTCTCTTCAAAGATCGTGTATTTCCCTAGTTGTATTTTACAGGAAGGGGAGCTATGCTCGTGGTGTCCCATCTTCATATCTCTTTTTATCTAGACTGTTTTTAAATTCATGTATTGTTTTTGCACAAACCACTTTCTCATCTAACTTGTACCAAATGTCTATTACTCTGTGGAGAAAGCTGTTCTTTTTCAGATCTCTTCTATAACTGTCTTGATTTTCTTTCCATGTCCTCTTGTATTTTTATCATCCCATTTTATTAGATCCTTTCTATCAATAGTTTCTATGCCTTTCATGATTCTGTAAATAGCTATTAAATCTTCTCTCTCTCTTCTTTGCTCTAATGTCTGTAGTTCAAGTTTTGCTAGTCTCTCTTCATATGATAGTTTTGAGAGTGATGGTGCCAATTTTGTTATTACTCTTTGTATTCTTTCAATTTTTTTTATGCATTTTTTTTGTACTTGGTGACCACATCGTTGCTGCATCCAATCTTGGTCTTATCAAAGTGAATAGTACTTTCTTCACCATTTCTTCATCCAGGTATGTAAATGCCACTTTGATTGTTCTTATTAAATTATAAGTTTCTCCAAAAAAATCTTGTTTATATGTTTCTCAGCTGACATTATTCATAATAATGACTCCCAGGTCCTTCTCATTTTCTACTTTTTTTTATTCCTTCTCCCAATTTATATGATCCGACTATTTTTTTTTTTTTTTCTTTTTCCAAATTCCATTATACTACAATTCTTAGTATTGAACTCCATCTCCCACTTCCTGCTCCATTCCCATACTCTATTGAGGTCACTCAGTAGTGACTCACAATGTTCTTCAGTGTTCACTTTTTTCAACAGTTTTGCATCATCTGCAAAGAACCTCATATAACTTTCAATTCCTTCATCCATATCATTAATATATATAGCAAACATTATTGGGGCCAGAACTGTTCCTTGTGGAACACCACTTATCACTTCATCCCAAATAGAGTGTTTGTCTCTTATCACCACTCTCATTTTTCTTTCTTGCAAAAAGTCTTCCATCCATTTCAGCAGTTTGCTCTGTATTCCTCCTTCAGTTTCTAATTTCTTAAGCAACTTGTTATGTGGCACCTTGTCAAAAGCTTTTTTCAGGTCTAGAAATGCACAATCAGCCCATCCATCTCTTTCTTGTATTATATCTATTAGCCTTGAATAGAAACATATTAAGTTTGTGATGCATGATCATCCTTGTCTGAATCCAAATTGGGTGGTAGTGGACCTTTTGATTTTGCCTCTACAATTCCCATTATGTCCGGTTCTTTTTCTTTCAGATAATCATTCAGTTAGTTCAATCCTGTTTTTAATCCATCTATATTTGAGTAAGACACTCTTAATTTTCTGCTACTTCCATTGTATTTTCTGTTTCCCTTTTGTTTTTCTCTGTTATGACCCATTTCCTCACTTTCATATTCACTACTCTCCAATAGAATTCCTCTTTTTCTGACTCTGTTCTCATCTCGTTTTTTTCCTTAGCTTCTTGTCTTTTTGTTTTCTCATCCTCTCCTTTTTTAATCATTTCTCTTTTTATCCATACCTTTTTATATTGTTCACTTGCTGCTAGTTTCCCGGTTTTTGCTAAGATATTCTCTGCTGTCGTTTGTGACCTGAATTTAACCTTAATTGGTCTGGTCTTATCTGTACTATATTTCCTGAGACTATAAATTTCAATTTGTTTCCCAATTTCAGGTTCATCTTCCTGAACTAATTCTAATAAACCGTTTACTTTTTTTTCCTCTTTGATTCTTGTAGTCCTATTTAGATTATACTTTTCCTCCATCCCTAAAATAATTATACCTTTCTTTTTATCTGCTAAGTCTCTTACTATATTCTCTTTCTTTCTCATCACTTTAATAACTGTGTCTTCAGTTTGTTCTTTCATTTGCTGTTTTACTATATCATTAAGTGCAATTTTGTTGTTCTCTTGGATTTTTTTTTTCCAACCCTGTGCTTCTTCTGTTATGGACTCATTATTCTCTTTACTCTTCTTTAATTCCTCATTCTCATATTTTACTTCTTTTAACTGTCTTTTTAATACTTCTATTTAAATTATAAGTTTCTCCAAAAATCTTATGTGTATGTTTCTCAGGTGACATATTATTCATAATAACGACTCCCAGGTCCTTCTCATTTTCTACTTTTTTATTCTTTCTTCTCCCAATTGATATGATCCTGCTATTCTTTTTTTGCTTCTTCCAAATTCCATTATACTACACTTCTTAGTATTGAACTCCATCTCCCACTTCCTACTCCATTCCCATACTTTATTGATGTCACTCAGTAGTGACTCACAATGTTCTTCAGTGTTCACTTTTTCAACAGTTTTGCATCATCCACAAAGAACCTCATATAACTTTCAATTCCTTCATTCAAATCATTAATATATATATATATAGCAAACATTATTGGGGCCAGAACTGTTCCTTGTGGAACACCACTTATCACTTCATCCCAAATAGAGTGTTTGTCTCTTATCACCACTCTCATTTTTCTTTCTTGCAAAAAAGTCTTCAATCCATTTCAGCAGTTTGCCCTGTATTCCTCCTTCAGTTTCTAATTTCTTAAGCAACTTGTTATGTGGCACCTTGTCAAAAGCTTTTTTCAGGTCTAGAAATGCACAATCAGCCCATCCATCTCTTTCTTGTATTATATCTATTAGCCTTGAATAGAAACATATTAAATTGGTGACACATGATCGTCCTTGTCTGAATCCAAATTGCCTTGGATTTAGTACATTGTTTTTTTCTAAATATTTTACCCATCTACTTTTGACAATTCTTTCACAAATTTTTGCTATTGTACTTGTTAGAGAGACTGGCCTATAGTTGGTAGGGTCTTCTTTATTTCCCCCTTTATATATAGGTACTATATTTGCTTTTTTCCAATCTTCTGGAACTTTTCCTTCTTTCAAGGAACTATTTATTATGCTATGTATTTTGTCTGCCAGTTCATTCCTGCATTCTTTCAAAATCCAGTTTGCTATTTCATCTGGTCCATGCGATTTTCTGACATCAAGATTACTCAATTGTTTCAATATTTCATTCTTTGTTACTTCTATTTCTTTCATAGGGGGGACTTTCTCTTTCCATTCGATCTCTTCAGGTTGTGTGTTCTCCCTTGTAAACACTGATTTAAAATGTTTGTTCATAATTTCCGCCATTTCAATTTCCTCTGTGTATTCAACTCCTTGTCTTAATTTCTCCAAATCTTGTTTGTTTTTCAGTAGTTTACAAATCTGTAGAATAGTTTTGGTTAATCTTTACATTTTTCTATGAAATCTTTTTCATATTTTCTCTTTTCCTCTCTGCACGCTTGTACATATTCATTTCTATAACAAGTATATATTTTCCATTTTTCCGGTCTTTTGTGTTTTTTCCATTTGGTCCAACCTTTGTCTCTTTTGTCTTTTAACTCCCTACAACTTTTGTTGTACCAGCATTTTACATATTCTTTTTCTTGTTTTTGTCTTGGGACATACTTTTCTACTCCTTTTTTATAAATTTTTGTCAAAATATTCCATTTCTCTTCTACTGTTGTATCTTCTTTGTGTATTCTTTCCCAGTTTTAATTTTGAAAGAACTCTCTTATTTTATCAAAATTTGTTTTTTCATACATCAATCTTCCTTTTCTATATTGTTCATTTCTTTTCATGTATTTTTTCTCATTTAGTTCTAGTTCTATCAATATGTGGTCACTTTTGCTTATTGGTGCCTGGTATTCTATCTTTTCCACTATTTTAGGTTGTGATTATTAGGTCTAGTCTCGATGGTTCTTCTTCATTTCTATACCTAGAGTTCTCTTGGATCCATTGTGTCATTGTGTGGTCAATAATCATCTCAAGTAGAACACTTCCCCATGATTCGTCTCCACCCTTTACAGTCACCTTTCCCCAGCAGACTTCTTTGCAATTAAAGTCGCCCATCATAACTATTCTTATTCCATCTTCCATTATCTTGTTTAGTGTTATTCTTGTGTCTTCTAACATGCTTTTATGTTCACTCTCTTCCCACGAGGCTGTTTTTGGGGGCACGTAGTTTATTACAAACTTTCTGCTCTTTTTATCTCTGTCTTCTACTTCTATCATAATCATCTCTACTTTATTCTTCCCATATGTGACACTCTTCACGTTTATATCCTTCTTAGTCAGGAACATAACTCCACCCCCTTGTTTTATCTCTCTGTTTCTAATCCAATAATTATAAGCATTGTGTCCTATACTGTTGGGTGGTAGTGGACCTTTTAATTTTGTCTCAACAATTCCCATTATGTCCGGATCTTTTTCCTTCAGATACTCGTTCAGTTCATTCAGTCCTGTTATTAATCCATCTATATTTGTGTAGGATACTCTTAACTTTCTGTTATTTCCATTGTATTCTCTGTTTCTTTTTTGTTTCTCTCTGTTATGTTCCATTTCTTCAATTTCATTTTCACTACTCTCCAGTAGAATTCTTGTTTTTCTGACTCCGTTCTGGTCTCGTTTTTTTCCTTAGCTTCATGTCTTTTCCTTTTTTCCTCCTCTCTTTCCTCTTTATTCATTTCCCTTTTTATCCATACCTTTTTATATTGTTCATTTGTTGCTAGTTTCCCTGTTTTGGATAAGATATTCTCTGCTGTCGTTTGTGACCTGAATTTAATCTTAATTGGTCTGGTCTTATCTGTACTATACTTTCCAAGTCTAAATTTCTCTTCAATTTGTTTCATAATTTCTGATTCATCTTCCTGAACTAATTCTAGTAATCGGCTTACTTTTTCATTTTCCTCATTGATTCTTGTGGTTCTTTCTGGGTTGTGTTTCTCTTCCATTCCTAATATAATTATACATTTCTTTTTATCTGCTAAGTCTCTTACTATATTCTCCTTTTGTCTCATCACTTTAATAACTGAGTCCTCAGTTTGTTCTTTCATTTGCTGTTTAATTATGTCAGTAAATGCAACTTTATTGTTTTCTTGGATTGTCTTCCAACCCTTAGCTTCTTTAGCTATGGCTTCTTTGTTTTCTTTATTATTCCTCTTTAATTCTTCATTCTCCTCTTTTACTTCTTTTAACTGTCTTTTTAGTTCTTCTATTTCCTTAGTTAAGTTTTTGTTTGCCTTCTCTAGTGCTTCCAATCTTTCAATTCTTTCTGCCATTTTTGACATTCTACCGAACCTATTCTCCCAATGTTCGGTCATTTGTTCAAGTTTTTCTTCGAGTCTCACCAGTCGGGGGAGGTTGGTATCCGCCCCCCCCCTCATTAAATCCATGGAAATTATGATCCTCACCTTCTATTGTGCTACTCATATCTATGTTTCTAACCTTTACATTTTTGTTAGACCTTTCATCGTCACTAAATTGGTCTTCCCCCCCCCTGTAAATACAATAGGTACTTCCTTTGCGTTAAGATCCACGAAAATTTCGCTTTTTCTTCAGAACGTCCTCTACGCCGTCCATTCGATGAAGTGTGTGTGTGTGTGTGTATTTACCTAGTTGTATTTTACGGGAAGGGGAGCTATGCTCGTGGTGTCCCGTCTTCATATCTCATTTCATCTAAACTATTTTTAAATTCATGTATTGTTTTTGCACACACCACTTTCTCATCTAACTTTATTACTCTGTGAGGAAAGCTGTTCTTTTTCAGATCTCTTCTATAGCTGTCTTTTTTTATTTTCTTTCCATGTTCTCTTGTATTTCTATCATCCCATTTTATCAGATTCTCTCTATCAGTAATTTCTATGCCTTTCATGATTCTGTAAATAGCTATCAAATCTCCTCTCTCTCTTCTTTGCTCTAGTGTCTGTAGTTCAAGTTTTGCTAGTCTCTCTTCATATGATAGTTTTGAGAGTGTTGGTGCCAATTTTGTAATTGCTCTTTGTATTCTTTCAATTTTTTTTTATACATTTTTTTGTACTTGGTGACCATATCGTTGCTGCATACTCCAATCTTGGTCTTATCAGGGTGATTAGAATTTTCTTCACCATTTCTTCATCCAGGTATGTAAATGCAACTTTGATTGTTCTTATTAAATTATAAGTTTCTCCAAAAATCTTATTTATATGTTTCTCAGGTGACATATTATTCATAATGACTCCCAGGTCCTTCTCATTTTCTACTTTTTTTATTCCTTCTTCTCCCAATTTATATGATCCTGTTATTCTGTTTTTGCTTTTTCCAAATTCCATTATACTACACTTTTTTGTATTGAACTCCATCTCCCACTTCCTACTCCATTCCTGTACTTTATTTAGATCACTCTGTAGTGATTCACAATCTTCTTCCATGTTCAGTCTTTTCAGTAGTTTTGCATCATCTGCAAAGAAGCTCATATAGCTTTCAGTTCCTTCATCCATATCATTAATATATATAGCAAACATTATTGGGGCCAGAACTGTTCCTTGTGGAACACCGCTTATTACTTCATCCCATTTTGAGTGTTTGTCTCTTATCACTACTCTCATTTTCCTTTCTTGCAAAAAGTCTTCCATCCAATTAAGCAGTTTGCCCTGTATTCCTCCTTCAGTTTCTAATTTCTTAAGCAACTTCTTATGTGGTACTTTGTCAAAAGCTTTTTTTAGGTGTATTTACCTAGTTGTATTTTACGGGAAGGGGAGCTATGCTCGTGGTATCCAGTCTTCATATCTCATTTTATCTAAACTATTTTTAAATTCATGTATTGTTTTTGCACACACCACTTTCTCATCTAACTTGTTCCAACTGTCATTACTCTGTGAGGAAAGCTGTTCTTTTTCAGATCTCTTCTATAGCTGTCGTTTTTTATTTTCTTTCCATGTCCTCTTGTATTTCTATCATCCCATTTTATCAGATTCTCTCTATCAGTAATTTCTATGCCTTTCATGATTCTGTAAATAGCTATCAAATCTCCTCTCTTCTTTCCTCTAGTGTCTGTAGTTCAAGTTTTGCCAGTCTCTCTTCATATGATAGTTTTGAGAGTGTTGGTACCAATTTTGTAATTGCTCTTTGTATTCTTTCAATTTTTTTTATACATTTTTTTGTACTTGATGACCATATCGTTGCTGCATACTCCAATCTTGGTCTTATCAGGGTGATTAGAATTTTCTTCACCATTTCTTCATCCAGGTATGTAAATGCAACTTTGATTGTTCTTATTAAATTATAAGTTTCTCCAAAAATCTTATTTATATGTTTCTCAGGTGACATATTATTCATAACAATGACTCCCAGGTCCTTCTCATTTTCTACTTTTTTTTATTCCTTCTTCTCCCAATTTATATGATCCTGTTATTCTGTTTTTGCTTTTTCCAAATTCCATTATACTACATTTTTTTGTATTGAACTCCATCTCCCACTTCCTACTCCATTCCTGTACTTTATTTAGATCACTCTGTAGTGATTCACAATCTTCTTCCGTGTTCAGTCTTTTCAGTAGTTTTGCATCATCTGCAAAGAAGCTCATATAGCTTTCAGTTCCTTCATCCATATCATTAATATATATAGCAAACATTATTGGGGCCAGAACTGTTCCTTGTGGAACACCGCTTATTACTTCATCCCATTTTGAGTGTTTGTCTCTTATCACTACTCTCATTTTCCTTTCTTGCAAAAAGTCTTCCATCCAATTAAGCAGTTTGCCCTGTATTCCTCCTTCAGTTTCTAATTTCTTAAGCAACTTCTTATGTGGTACTTTGTCAAAAGCTTTTTTTAGGTGTGTGTATATGTATATGTATTTATATATATATTCTCATGAATACTTGTATTTGTTCTTTTCAGGTTCTGACTGGATATCTCATAGATGCTTTTATATCACATGTGTTGTGGCCTTCTATATACTTTCACAGTTATCATCAGTACCCATCATGGAGGTTTTATTTCTCTGTTGTAGCCATTGGCACTTGTACTGTGGTGAATGGTCAGTGCCTGTTAAGTGCCTGCTTTGGATCGCTTTATAGAGCATTTGTAAGTATGAAACTCATGTTTTTTCATGAAAATAAAAATTATTTACACACATCTTGAAATATATTTATCCACATCACTTTTTTTTCTTTTTCTTATTGCAGGCAATTGTTAGCAGCATCCTCTTAATAGTTGTTTGTGGTTGCTTGACTGGGGTAAATTCTCCCCACTATCTCTCAAGAATTTACAATAAAACTATTAATTCACATGGAGTCTATACATTTTCACTATATCTGTCCCTTGTGCATCATCTCCACCTAATCTTACTTGTTAAACCAAATGGTTCAATACGTTCATTCCTTGGGGTGATGAAGAAGAACCTGGAAGATATAAGATTGTCTCTAAATGTGGAGGGATTAACCCAGCAGCTGCAAAGTTCTCATTCTGAAAGTTTGAATATAAAGAAGAAAATTTACTATAACTTGATCTCGCTGGTGAGTACTTTGTTAACTTTTGATATTTTATAGTATTTATGAATGTGTGAGGTACAAAGAAGAATAGAAATAAAGCATAAGATAAAGGAGGCAAAGAGGAGATCAGATGTGAAATGAGGTAAGTGACAAAATTTTGAAAGTAATGAAAAGATATTTTAGAAGGAAATTAAAGATAGGAAGAGGAGGCGAATCAAGTAGAGAAGAAAATATAAAAGATATAGATAGGGTGATGATAATGGAAGAGATGACAGTAAGAGGAAGGCAGGCAGGGTATTTTAAGGACTTGCTAAATGTGAAGGATACGGAGGGGAAGGCAGTTGCAATGGGAAGCATTAAGAAAATGACTGTGATGAATGAGGAATATGGAGGAGAAATGAGGAAAGATGAGGTGAAAGCAGTTATTAAAATGAGGAGAGCATATAATGCACCTGAGTTAGATGAGTGTCATGTAGTGTGCAAAAAGGGAGGTATAGTGATGGTGGACTGGCTGGTGAGGTTATTTAATGTTTGTCTAAAAGAAGGTAGAGTGCTGGAGGATTGGAGGAGTCCCTGTATATACCGGTATTCAAGTTTATAAAGATAAAGGGGACAAGTGTGAGTGTAGTAGATGGGAAGGGTTATGGGAGGGCTTTGATTGAGAGAATTAGGAGAGGAACAGAGGGAGTAATAAGTGAGGAACAGTGCGGGTTGAGGACTGGTAAGGGTTGTGTGGATCAGATTTTTGTGGTAAGGGAGATGTGAGAAAATTTTAGGAAAAGGTAAGGATGATATGGCCTTTATGGATTTGGAAAAGGATTACAAAAGTGGAGCATGCCAACAGCAGACCTTTTGGTCCATAACTTGGTCTGATGTGAAAAAAATCATAATAATGATAAATAAATAACTATAATGTAAATACATACATATACCAAGGCTTTTTCCTCCTTACTAGGGAGGTAGCCAAAAAGGAAAAGGCATAAAATCATTCCCACCCATTCCATCCCTGAAAACACTCCACACCCCTCCACCCTCCCTCCCATCTTAGCACCTCCTAGATGACGGGTCATCCCTGCACCTTGTCCACTGCCCTGGGTCAGAAGCAGTGTCGCAAGACACAGCACATCCACAGCAAGGCCGCTTCATAAATCGGCGACCCCCCCCTCTCCGTCCCCCCATATAAAGGAGAAGACGGGGAGAAATCCCTTCGGGCTGCGTCAAAATTTTGCTCACACACACTACCTCATCCCCCATCCCCCCGTCCATTCCACCTCATGCATCACAACATCATCCATATACAACCATTCTCCATTCACCCCTGTCTTCTGTCCTCTCCTGTCCTTCCTCAACAGACATTCCCCTCTTCCCCAAAGCCCCCTTCACCCCATCCATCCATCTCATCCTAGGACGTCCCCTCATGTTCACTCCCTCCACATCTGCCTTCCATACCTCTTTTACTAGTCTTTCTTCACTCATTCTTTCCATGTGTCCAAACCATCCTAATACTCTTTAATCAAACCTATCACCCAACTCCCTTTCCACCCCTGTTCTCCTCCTCACCTCCTCATTTCTCACTCTATCTAGCCTAGTAACCCCCATCATACTTCTCAGACATTTCATCTCAAACACATTCAAGCTCCTTCTCTCTTCCTTTCTTATGTTTCATGATTCTGCCCCATACAGTGCTGTCGACGAAAAAGGAAAACCTGGTTTGTACTGTAGGGGTGGGGAGTGAACGTGAGTGCCCGAAATGGTATCTATGCAGTGCTAGTTAATTGTGTTAACTCGAAATTAGCAAAAATGAATGAAAACGACTCGAAAGCCAGTTGCGAATCAGAGCCATCTGGCGGCAATCCACTGAACCGCGATGTAAACAATCAACAAAACACGTGTTATGACAATGATTTCTTAGGGTTTGGTAAGTACGAAAGAAAGAACTTAAGTAGATTATTAGAGATAGAGAGAGAGATGAGCAAAAATAGGACTCGGTGGGAAAATGAAATCATGGACTTAAGAAAAGAGGTCATTGGTTTAATTGATTGTTTATCTAAGACTAACCATGAAATTTCTGACCTGAAAAAAGCTAACTTGGATCTTACAAACGAAATTAAAGAAATGAAAAGAGACATAAATGAACTGAAGAATGATAATGAAAAGAAGAAAACTAATGATAATAGCGAAAATCTAAAGCAGGAAGTGAACAACAAATTACAAGAATTGACACAAAAGATCGAAGAAAACTTAGGTGGGGACAGTATCCAGGAAATTAAGAAGTGGAAAGAAAATATTGAAAATAAAGAAATTGCTTTCAAAGAAATAGTCAAGCAGCAAATGCAAGATAATGCAAAAGACACAATCATTCAAGTGATTAACGAAAAAGCAAATTGGGTCAGGGACACAGTAGATAGGAAGAAATGTATTGTGGTTTATGGGCTTAAAGAAAAACAAGGATTGGCGAGGTACATGAGAGAAAAAGAAGAAAAAGAGACAGCAGTAGAAATCCTTAATGAAATTCAGGGGGGAGATAGTGATTCAGGCACAGACTTAGAAGAGACTTACAGAATTGGTCGCTATACTAAGGATAGGAATCGACCTCTAAAGATAAAACTAAGGTCACAAGTGGTAGTAGAAGACATATTTGAAAAAGTAGGTAACTTGGCAAAGAGTGAAAAATACAATAAGATATGGATAAAAAGAGAAATGAGTACTGAGGAATTAGAAAAAGAAAGGGCGCTAAGAGAAGAAGCAAAGGAAAAAAACTTGAAAAGATCGGAGACAGAATGCAAAGAATTCCAGTGGAGAGTAATAGACTTGAGATTAAGACAATGGCGCTTCAAAACGAACAAAACAAGGGAAGAAGAAACCAGGGAGAAGGAAGAAAATTAAAAGTGGCCTATACCAACATTGACGGACTAATTTCGGGACTGAACGAACTCAATGATTATCTGTTAGAAGCAAAACCAGACATAATGGGAATTGTAGAGACTAAACTAAGAGGTGAAATACCATCCACTGTTATCGGACAAGGTTTATACAACTACTGGATAAAAAACAGGGACAAGAAACAGGGAGGGGGAATCATGTTCTTGGCCAAGAAAGACCTAAAGGTGACAAAAATTGCAGAGGGCAAAGGTAATGCTGAATTGATCATGATAAAAGTCGAAGGCAAGAATATGAAAAGTAGAAAGTTTGTGGTGACTTATGTGCCTCCAAAAACAAGCGCTTGGAAAGAAATTGAACATACAAAAATGCTAGATGACACAAGAAAATCACTCAATGAGATACTAATGGGTAAGGGTAATCTGGTAGTTATGGGGGACTTCAATTGCAAAGAAATTTGTTGGGACAGCATGACAGTGCAAGGAGGAGATGACTCGTGGGGCAATGTACTGCTAGATATGACCATGGAGTACACAATGACCCAATGGGTCCGTGAAAACACAAGGTACAGAAATAATGAAGAGCCATCGAAACTAGATCTAATATTTACAACAGAGCCTGAAATAGTGCATAAAGTCCAGTATGAGACACCAATTGGAAAGAGTGACCATGTACTCATCGAAACTATACTAAAGGAAGAAATAGACATAGAGAGGAACGAAAAGCATAGGAAAGGAAGACTGAGGTACAACAAAACAGACTTTACAAAACTAAAGACATTCTTCCGGAATGCAAACTGGGAAATATTTTACAGGGAAGAAACAGCAGTGGAAGAGAAATGGAATATATTGATGGAAAACTACAATGAAGGGGTAAACAGGCATGTACCAAGACAAAAGCGAGAGAGAGAGTACATTAAATGTTGGTTCAACAAAAGATGCAGTGAGGCAAAAGACAGAAGGGACAAAGCTTGGAAAAAGTGGAGAAAAGACAAAAAACAAAGCAAATGGCAAATTTATGTTAACTATAGAAATGAGTATGTTAATGTGAGAAGAGAGGAGAAAAGGAACCATGAGAAGGATATTATAGACAAATGCAAAGAGCAACCCAAACTATTCTATCGGTATGTGAATGGTAAACTTAAAAACAAACAGGAATTGGTGAAACTATGCCAAGGAAACATAGAATACACAGAAGATTTAGAGATGGCCGAAGTCATGAACAAACACTTTAAATCTGTTTTTACCAGAGAGAAAATACCAAATTTTGCATTTTTTTTTTTTTTTTTTTTTTTTTTTTTTTTTTTTTTTTTTTTTTTTTTTTCATCCGACCTAGATATGGATCAAAAGGTCTCCTGTCGGCATGCTTTGCCTTTGTAATCCTTTGTAAAGAAATCTCCCCTCATGAATGAGTTTACAGCATCACTAAAGGAAATATCAGAACATTTATCAAGGCTGGATGTCAGAAAATCACATGGCCCGGACGGTATTGCAAATTGGATTCTAAAGGAGTGCAAAGAAGAACTAACAGACAAAATACACATCTTAATAAACAGCTCACTCAAAGAAGGAAAGATACCCGAGGACTGGAAAAACGCTAACATTGTACCAATACACAAAGGAGGAAACAAAGAACCCACCAACTATAGGCCAGTATCACTAACAAGCACCATTGCCAAAATTTGTGAGAAAATAATCAAGAATAGATGGGTAAAACATCTGGAAGACAATGACATATTAAACCCAAGACAATTCGGATTCAGACAAGGAAGATCATGCTCCACAAACTTAATATGCTTTTACTCAAGACTAATAGACATAGTGCAAGAAAGAAATGGATGGGCTGATTGTGCATTCCTAGACTTGCAAAAAGCCTTTGACAAAGTACCACACAGAAAACTACTAAAAAAACTGGAACACATAGGAGGAATACAGGGAAACCTACTAAAATGGATAGAGGACTTTCTGACTGGTAGAAAGATGAGAGTAGTGCTCAGAGAAAAATATTCAGACTGGAAAGAGGTGATCAGTGGAGTACCGCAAGGATCTGTGCTGGCACCAATAATGTTTGCTATCTATATGAATGACATGGATGAGGACGTGAACTGCTACATGAGCTTCTTTGCCGATGACGCCAAACTGCTAAGGAAAATAGAAACTGATGAGGACTGTGAAGCACTGCAAGAAGACCTAAATAGGGTATGGAACTGGAGTCAGAAATGGGAAGTGGACTTTAATACTAAGAAGTGTAGCATAATGGAGTTTGGAAAAAGCAAAAACAGAATATCAGGAAAATATACAATTGGAACCAAAGAAGTAAAGAAAGTAGGATCCGAAAAAGATTTGGGAGTAATTATCACGAACGACTTGTCCTATGATATACAGATTAACAAAATTGTCGGGGAGACTTACAACTTGCTAAGATCAATAAAAGTGGCGTTTACATACTTGGACGAAGACATGATGAAAAAAATATTGGTTACATTGATAAGGCCTAGATTAGAGTATGCAGCGACATTGTGGTCCCCCAGTACCAAAAAGAATATAAAGAAAATAGAAAGAATCCAAAGAGCAGCTACAAAAATGGCACCTGCACTTGCAAACCTATCATACGAAGAGAGATTGGCTAAACTGGAGTTACCGACACTGGAGCAAAGAAGAGAGAGAGGTGACCTATTGACCATCTACAGAATCATGAAAGGCACAGAGGTACTCGATAGTGAGAACTTACTTAACTGGGACAAAAGAAACACAAGAGGACATGGAAAGAAAATAAAAAAACATAGCTATAGAAGAGAACTGAAGAAAAACAGTTTTCCTCATAGAGTTTTGGACACTTGGAACAAACTGGACAATGAAATAGTATGCGCAAAAACCATTCATGAGTTTAAAAACAAACTAGACACTGCAAGATACAAAGGCGGGACAACACGAGCATAGCTCCCCTTCCCGCAAAATACAACTAGGTAAATACAACTAGGTAAAATACAGTCTCCTCTTAGCATCCATTCCCAAATTTCTATTCCTCATTACACTTTTTAATCCACCAAGGCAATTACTTGCTTCTCTCAATCTACATTCTACCTCCACCTTTACTCCACCTTTTCCTGCCACATTTGCACCCAAGTATCTAAAACTATCCACTTCCTCCAGTTGCTCTCCCTTAATGCTCACTTCCAGATTACTGCCACTTTCACCCCTTGTACATCTCATCACCTTACTTTTACCCACATTTATCTTCAGCTTTCTTCTATCACACACTCTCCCAAACTCTGTCACCAACTTCCTCAATCCCTCCTCCGATCCTGCCACAAGCGCAGTGTCGTCCGCAAACAACAACTGGCTCACCTCCCACTTTTCTCCATTTTCTTTAACCATCTCCAATCCCTGACCCACTACCCTTGCATTTACCTCTCGCACTACCCCATCCATGTATAAGTTGAACAGCCAGGGTGACATAACGCATCCTTGACAAAGTCCCACCTTTACCTCAAACCACTCACTCTCTCCATTTCTAATCCTGACATAAGCTCTACTACTCTCATAAAAACTCTTGACAGCTCCTAGAAGCTTTCCTCCTATCCCGTATATCGGCATAACCTCCCACAGTGCCTTTCTGTCTACCCTATCGTAAACCTTTTCCAGATCCATAAAGGCCCAAAAAACATCCTTCCCCTTTCCTATAGCTTTCTCACATATCTGTCTTACCACAAAGATCTGATCTACACAACCTCTACCTGTGCTAAATCCACACTGTTCCTCACCAATTACTCCCTCTGTTCCTCTCCTAATCCTCTCAATCAAGATCCTCCCATAAGCCTCCCCAACTACACTTAACAAGCTAATCCCTCTAAAACTACTACATTCACACTTGTCCCCCTTTCCCTTGTAAAGTGGAACTATACAAGCACTCCTCCAGTCCTCCAGCACTCTACCTTCTCTCCAGCAAACATTAAATAACCTCACCAACCAGTCCACCATCACTGTACCTCCTTTTTTAAGACATTCTGCATGGCATCCATCCAGACCAGGTGCCTTACCTGCTTTCATCATCTTAACAGCTGCCTTCACTTCATCCTTCCTTATTTCTCCTCCATTTTCCTCACTCATCACTCTCATTTTCTTAGCATTTCCCACTGCAACTATCTTTCCCTCCCTATCCTCCTTCACATTTAGCAACTCCCTAAAATATTCTGCCCATCTTCCCCTTACTGCCTTCTCCTCCATTATCATCTCTCCATCTACACCTTTTACCTTTTCTTCTCTACTTGATTTGCCTCCTCTTTCTCTCAATTTTTCTCCAAAATATCTTTTCATTACTCTCAAAATTTTCTTTCATATTATCCCATTTTACATCTGCTCTCCTCTTTGCCTCCTTTACCTTTTTCTTTACTTCTCTTTTCTTTTCTTTGTACGTCTCATATGACTCCCTCGTCCTATTTTGTAACCAATCTGTGTAAGCTTGCTTCTTCTCTTCTACAACCTTCTTCATTTCCTCATCCCACCATTCACTACTCTTCCTTCTATTTCCTCCTGTCCTTTTTGTTCCACACACCATCTTTGCACACTTTGTGAGTCCCTCCTTGAACCATCCCCATTCCTCCTCCACACCTAGCTCTACTCTATCCTTCAATCCCTCCCACTCCTCCTTCAGCTTCTTCTTGTACTCCTTCTCCTTTTCCTTTTCATTTAAAGAGTTTACTCTAAGCACCTCCCTTTCCTTTGTCCCTTTCCTCTTTCTCCATCTGTCCTCCACTCGCAACTTACCTTCCACCAGAAAATGATCTGATATTCCCCCACCCTCTCCCCTTAGCACATGTAAATAATGAATAAATTACATAAATAAATGCATAGGTATAGTTAAATAATAAACAGGTAGATAGTAAATAATAATAAATTGACATATAACTAATAATAAATGAGAATTAAACAGATAATAATAAAAAATAGACAAATGATAACAAAACAAATGAACAAATAATGTAAAATAAATTATTGTCATTACAGCATCTTGCTTAGGTGTTTATCTAAATGATTCTTAAAGCTTCGAACTGATCTACATTGCACTGCCTCTGCAGGAAGTTTATTCCATTCATTAACTACACAATTAGCGAAGTTGTTTCTACCCACTTTCAAATTAAATCTATTTCCAGACAGTTTGAGACCATTGTTTCTTGTCGGATTCTCATTCAGTGTGAAAATTTGGTCACTTTTGATGTTGTCAATTCCTTTTAGAATCTTAAAGACCTGTATCAAGTCACCTCTGAGTCTACACTTTTGTAAGGAAAACAGATTCATATGTTTCAGTTGATTTTCATATGATTTATTTTTGATATTTGGAATCAGTTTTGTGTGGCTCGCCGTTGTACTTTGTCCAATCTGTCAATGTCGTTCATGAGATTCAGTGACCATATGGAAACAGCATATTACAAATGTGGACGAACTAACAATTTATATAGCTTATTAATGAGTGAGGTTATTAAATGTTTGCTGGAGAGAGGGTAGAGTGCCGGAGGACTGGAGGAGTGCCTGTATAGTTCCACTTTACAAAGGAAAGGGGGACAAGTGTGAATGTAGTAGTTTCAGAGGGATTAGCTTGTTAAGTGTAATTGGGAAGGCTTATGGGAGGACCTTGATTGAGAGGATTAGGAGAGGAACAGAGGGAGTAATTGGTGAGGAACAGTGTGGATTTAGGACAGGTAGAGGTTGTGTAGATCAGATCTTTGTGGTAAGACAAATATGTGAGAAAGCTATAGGAAAGGGGAAGGATGTTTTTTGGGCGTTTATGGATCTGGAAAAGGCTTATGACAGGGTAGACAGAAAGGCACTGTGGGAGGTTATGCAGATATATGGAATAGGAGGAAAGCTTCTAGGAGCTGTCAAGAGTTTTTATGAAAGTAGTAGAGCTTGTGTCAGGATTAGAAATGGAGAGAGTGAGTGGTTCGAGGTAAAGGTGGGACTTCGACAAGGATGCGTTATGTCACCCTGGGTGTTCAACTTATACATGGATGGGGTAATGCAAGAGGTAAATGCAAGGGTAGTGGGTCAGAGATTGGAGATGGTTAAAGAAAATGGAGAAAAGTGGGAGGTGAGCCAGTTGTTGTTTGCAGACGACACTGCGCTTGTGGCAGGATCGGAGGAGGGATTGAGGAAGTTGGTGACAGAGTTTGGGAGAGTATGTGATAGAAGAAAACTAAAGATAAATGTGGGTAAAAGTAAGATGATGAGATGTACAAGGGGTGAAAGTAACAGTAGACTGGAAGTGAGCATTAAGGGAGAGCAACTGGAGGAAGTGGATAGTTTTAGATACTTGGGTGCAAATGTGTCAGGAAAAGGTGGAGTGAAGGTGGAGGTAGAATGTAGATTGAGAGAAGCAAGTAAATGCCTTGGTGGATTGAAGAGTGTAATGAGGAATAGAAATTTGGGAATGGATGCTAAGAGGAGACTGTATGAAGGAGTGATTATGCCAACAGCACTGTATGGAGCAGAAACATGGAACATAAGAGAGGAAGAGAGAAGGAGTTTGAATGTGTTTGAGATGAGGTGTCTGAGAAGTATGATGGGGGTTACTAGGCTAGAGTGAGAAATGAGGAGAACAGGGGTGGAAAGGGAGTTGGGAGATAGGGTTGATGAAAGAGTATTAGGATGGTTTGGACACATGGAAATGGGATTTCTCCCCGTCTTCTTCTTTTATTTATGGGGGGACGGGATGGAGAGGGGGGGTCGCCGATTTAATGAAGCGGCCTTGCTGTGGATGTGCTGTGTCTTGCGACACTGCTTCTGACCCAGGGCAGTGGACAAGGTGCAGGGATGACCCGTCATCCAGGAGGTGCTAAGGTAAGAGGGAAGGTGGAAGGGTGTGGAGTGTATTCAGGGATGGAATGGGTGGGAATGATTTTATGCTTTTTCCTTTTTGGCTACCTCCCTTGTAAGGGGGAAAAAGCCTTGGTATATGTATGTATGTATGTTAATGAGTGATCGACTTTTGAATTCAAAAGATTGCGGAATCAGTCCTAGGATCTTATTTGCTTTCTCAGAGGCTGAAATACACTGCTATGATGATTTGAGATCGTTACTGATAATTACACCGAGATCCTTTTCACTATCCACTTTTGTTAATGAATTTCCAAATAACTTGTAATCATAACTACTGTTATTTTTCCTACCGGTATGTGCATAAACTTGCATTTACTTGTGTTAAATTTCATCAGCCATTTTTCAGATCATTGCTGTAATTTATCTAAATCTTCTTGAATATTTAATTGGTTTAAGTGATCATTTGCCATTCCGAACAGTCTTGTATCATCAGCACGTGCGTCCAGTTTGGACATTACAAGCATACAAGGTCCCCTATTCAAACATTTTTCCCTTCGTCAAGGATGCGTTATGTCGCCCTGGCTGTTCAACTTATACATGGATGGGGTGGTGCGAGAGGTGAATGCTAGGGTAGTGAGTCAGGGATTGGAGATGGTTAAAGAAAATGGAGAAAAGTGGGAGGTGAGCCAGCTGTTGTTTGCGGACGACACTGCGCTTGTGGCAGGGTCAGAGGAGGGATTGAGGAAGCTGGTGGCAGAGTTTGGGAGAGTATGTGATAGAAGAAAGCTAAAGATAAATGTGGGTAAAAGTAAGGTGATGAGATGTACAAGGGGTGAAAGTGGCAGTAGACTGGAAGTGAACATTAAGGGAGAGCGACTGGAGGAAGTGGATAGTTTTAGATACTTGGGTGCAAGTGTAGCAGGAAAAGGTGGAGTGAAGGTGGAGATAGAATGTAGATTGAGAGAAGCGAGTAAATGCCTTGGTGGTTTAAAGAGTGTAATGAGAAATAGACATTTGGGAATGGATGCGAAGAGGAGACTGTATGAAGGAGTGATTGTGCCAACAGCACTGTATGGGGCAGAAACGTGGAACATAAGAGAAGAAGAGAGAAGGAGTTTGAATGTGTTTGAGATGAGGTGTCTGAGAAGTATGGTGGGGGTTACTAGGCTGGATAGAGTGAGAAATGAGGAGGTGAGGAGGAGAACAGGGGTGAAAAAGGATTTGGGAGATAGGGTTGATGAAAGAATATTAGGATGGTTTGGACACATGGAAAGAATGAGTGAAGAAAGACTAGTAAAAGAGGTATGGAAGGCAGATGTGGAGGGAGTGAACATGAGGGGACGTCCTAGGATGAGGTGGATGGATGGGGTGAAGGGGGCTTTGGGGAAGAGGGGAATGTCTGTTGAGGAAGGAAGGGAGAGGACGGAAGACAGAGGTGAGTGGAGAATGGTTGTATGTGGATGATGTTGTGACTGCATGAGGAGGAGTGGGCGGTGGGGTAGTATGTGCGAGTAAATTTTGACGCAGCCCGAAGGGATTTCTCCCCGTCCTCGCCTTATATGCAAAGGGGGACGGAGAGGGGGGGTCGCCGATTAAATGAAGCGGCCTTGCTGTGGATGTACTGTGTCTTGCGACACTGCTTCTGACCCAGGGCGGTGGGCAGGGTGCAGGGATGACCCGTCATCCAGGAGGTGCACAGATGAGAGGAAGGGTGGGAGGGGTGTGGAGTGTATTTAGGGATGAAATGGGTGGGAGTGTTTTTATGCCTTTCCCTTTTTGGCTACCTCCCTTGTAAGGGGGAAAAAGCCTTGGTATATGTATGTGTATGTATGTAAAACCCTCAACTTTCAATGAAAAATATAGATGTTTTACATACATTAGAAACGTTGTAAAGCATCAGTGTTAAATGAAAGATACACAATTACATTAGTTTTCCCCTTAATAAAAGGCTGTAATTCACTTCTAAAATTAATGGACCTAAGTATATCAAAAAGGCAACCAAAAGTGGCAAAAACTCAAAACATTTCCGAACCTCTCAGGTGGATAAGCTTTGCTTGGTTGTCTCCCTATAGCCCTTTATACCTTGTGCGTCCACCACAAGAAAGTCTGTGGGCGCCCCTGGTAACAGTAGATTTTAGTCCATGGTCTGTATCATTTATATATATACTATGAATAGAAGTGGCCCAAGAACGGAACCCTGAGGAACTCCACTCATAACATTTTTCCAACCAGAAGTTTTTCCATTTAAAACAACTCTCTGTTTTCCATCATTCAACCAATTACTAGTCCAACTTAATAGGCTACCACTTATTCCATGTGAAGGTAATTTAGTAAGTAGTCTTTCATGGGGGATGGTATCAAAAGCTTTTGCAAAGTCTAGATATATTAAATCTGTATCATTTCTTTTGTCATAATTCAAGATAATTGTGTTGTAGAATTTGAGTAAGTCACGCAAGAACGTTTCCGTTTGAACCCATACTGGTTATCATTTATCAAACAGTTACTTTCTAGATGATGTTCGATAGCATCTCTGATGATAGTTTCCATCATTTTTCCTATGATTGAATTCAAACTTATAGGCCTGTAGTTATTTGGTTTCTTTTTGTCTCCTTCTTTTAATATGGGAGTAACGTTAGCTAGCTTCCATTCTCTTGGGACATCTCCGGATGTGATGGATTTCTTGAAAATTTCTAATGGAACAATTTCCTTTAAGATTCTTGGGTACCAATCATCAGGCCCTGGTGTTTTATTAACTCTGAGGTAGACAGGGTAGATAGGAAGGCACTGTAGGAGGTATTGCAAATATATGGAATAGAATGAAAGTGGTTAAGAGCAGTCAAGTATTTTCATGCAAGTAGTAGAGCCTGTGTTAGAATTAGAAATGGAGAGAGTGGTTTGAGGTAAAGGTGGTGCTTCGCCAGAGATGTGTTATGTTGTCTTGGCTTTTCAGTTTACACATGGATGGGGTGGTGCAAGAGGTAAATGCAAGGGTAATGGGTCAGGGATTGGAGATGGTTAAAAAAATGGAGAAAATGGGAGATAAGCCAGTTGTTTGCTGATGACACTTTGCTTGTAGCAGAGGAGCAATTAAGGAAGTTAGTGACTGAGTTTGAGAAGGTGTGCAAAAAAAAAAGAAATTGAATATAAATGTGCATAAAAGTAAAGTGATGAGATGTACAAGGGGAAAATATGGCAGCAAATTGGAAGCGAGTATTAAAGGAGAGAGATTGGAGGAAGTGGATACCAATAGATATTTGGGTCCAAACGTGATGGGAAAGGGGAGGAGTAGAGGTGGAGGTAGAATATAGATTGAGAGAAGCAAGTAAATCACTTGGGGGCTTAAAAAGTGTAATGAGAAATAGACATTAGGGAATGGATGATAAGAAGAAATTGTATGAAGGAGTGATTGTTCCGACAGCACTGTACAGGGCAGAAACATGGAACATAAGAGAGGAAGAATTTAAGTGTGTCTGAGATGAAATGCCTAAGAAGTATGGTAGGGGTTACTAGGCTGGATAGAGTGAGAAATGAAAAGGTGAGGAGGAGAGCAGGGATGGAAAAGGAGTTGAGAGATAGGGTTGATGAAAGAGTATTGGGATGGTTTGGACACATGGAGAGAATGAGAGAAGAAAAATTAGTAAAAGGTGTAGAAAGCAGAGATGGAGGGAATGAACATGAGGGGGCTACCAAAGATGAGATGGATGGATGTGATAAAAGGAGCACTTGGAAAGAGGGGAATGCCTTTTGAGGAAGGGAGAAGACAGCATATTGGGGTGAGTGGAGAATGGTGGTGGATAGGGGGGTGAGTGAGTATGTGTGAATGATATTTTGATGCAGCCTGAAGGGATTTCTCCCTGTCTTCTCTTTTTGTACAGGAGGAGACAGAGGGGGGGGGGTGTCACTGATTAAATGAAGCTACCTTCCTGTGGATGTGCTGTGTCTTGCTACATTTCTCCTGACCCAGGGCAATGGGCAAGATGTAGAGACAACCTGTCATCCAGGAGGAGCCAAGAAAAGAGGGAGAGGTGGTGAATGGCAGTGGAGTATGTGGGGATAAAATGGGTGGGAGTGGATTTATGCCATTGATATTGGCTACCACCCTTGTAAGGCAGAAAAAGCCATGGGTATATGTATGAATGGCTATTCCCACAGAACAGGGAGTAAAATGGGTATATTTCAGTAGTGCTTCAAAGAATGGTAACATTGGTTTTCATGTAAAAAATTCCTTCAGGAAATTAAAATGGAGCTTGCAGGCAGGTTTTGGTTTAGTGTGTGTGTGTAATTTTCTTTTTCTTCTTTTCTCCTTCTCCTCCTCCTTATTCTTCTATTTCTCCATCTCCTCCTCCTTATTCTTCTATTTCTCCATCTCCTCCTTATTCTTCTTCTCCTCCTATTTCTCCTTCTCCTCCTCCTTCTCCTCCTCCTTATTCTTCTCCTATTTCTCCATCTCCTCCTCCTTATTCTTCTCCTCCTCCTATTTCTCCTTCTCCTCCTCCTCCTTTCTTCTCCTTCTCCTCTTTCTTATTGTTGTCCTTTTTCTCCCTACATACCTACCCAACCCCCTGCTGTGTGTTGCCCTTACATTTCTCATACTATCCATCTTAATCCCCACCGTACTTCTTACTTTATTGAATACTTTAACCTGTTTTTAAAATAGTGTATGTCTCCAGCTTGTGCTATTTTATTTCTGTTAATGTATGTGAATTTATTATTATTTCAAAGAGAAGAGGATCGCAGAATCCTTGTGGTTAGTTTTAGATTCCTATAAGGATATTCTAGTTATAGTGACTAATTTTGTAACATGACATTGTCCTTTTCTTCTAAGGAATGGTCCCATTCTCTGTATCTTGTAAGGATTATGAAACCTGTCTTCACAAAAGAAAAGGTGGACAGGCCTCATGATGCAAACTTCAGCAGTATTTGGTGAAAAAATATATATGGACTAATTTTTTATTTTCTTACAGTCTGTATCTATTGTGTCGCTGATCTTTATTGCAACAGCATCCTGGTTGTACCCAAAGTGGCCCAAGGTGGTACTCGTATCAGTTTGCACTTCCCAGATAATAAGGTCCCTAAGTGCTGTATTATATGAGGCTGTCACACACAAAGTGTATTCAACTGCATTACAAGTGAGTATTTGAAAGTATAGTTAGTAAATGTCATCGTTTCTATTTAAAATTTGTTTATTCTATTAAGTGGTTTCTTCCCAATATTAGTAAGTTTGCAGCTTTGGCCATTCACATTTGCTTATTTGTGGCATCCACTATGAATCACCAAGGTCTTCGATCATGAGTCCAACACGATCTAAGATCTTGGTGAATCACAGTAGATGCCACAAAAAAGCAAATCATATGGCACAAGCTTAGAATTGTGCTCTGCAAGGGCAGCTGTAAATAGGTGGCCATTTGATAGGAAATATCCCACCAGGGGGAAGTGTTGTGATTGTGGACGCACAGGTCAGGGTTCGAATCCTTTAGCAGAGCTTCTAAAGATTCAATCTGTTTTAGACATACATAACTTGTCAGAGGGCTTGGCTAAATGGGGAATTTATGAAAATTAAATAAATTGTTGATTAAGGTCAATGCAAGTGATATGTTAAGTTTATTTTTCAAAGTGTAATCACTATGAAAAGCTACCTCCCTTATAAGTCAGTAATAGCTAAGTAAACTACACAAGAACTCTTTTATTTGTTGCCATTTTAAATTGCATTTGCTGCACAAAATTCATCTGCTACAGCCATTTTCGTAAAGCATATCTGTGGTGCCATCTGCTTCGCAGTGAAGTCAGAGATTCTCTTCATTTTTCATGCATCGTCATTGTGTTTGATGAATGGTGATCATGTCAAGTATTGCAGGCTATTTAATATCAAATTTAGGAATTATGAGAATGAAGAAAGAACTAAATATACCTTTTTTTTTTTTTTCTTCTTTTTTTTCTTCTTTTTTTCCTCTCCTTACAAGGGAGGTAGCCAAAGTCATATATACATACATGTACCAATGGCTTTTTCCCCCTTACAAGGGAGGTAGCCAAAAAACAAAGGCATAATAATAATAATAATAATAATAATAATAATAATAATAATAATAATGAAATTTAATCACTTGCATGATTTTCTGGTTCACTGGCATGTAAGGTTGAAATGGCTCTTAATACAAAATGGACCCATACTTCCAGTACACTAAGGGGTACATGTCCAACTTCACATGTGACTATCATTTTGTCCAGGACAACTAATTTCACCAAAAATGTTGCTTGACCCTCTTTGGACGTGGAGACACTCTCTTACTCTTACAGACAATAATTGATTGTCTCTCAGAGTCACTACTTACTACTCATCCTCCACCCCTTGTAGGTACCCATCATTGACCCCACAAGCATACTAAAAAGTTAAATGCACTAACTGGTCATTTGTTTGCTCTTTATTCTTAGCAAATTTAGAATGATTGTCTTAGATGTTACTAATTTAACCTTGTTTGTTTAACAGGTTTTACTGGTCAGCATCATTGAGTTTATTCTTGTTCTTGTGGGAGCTGTTGACATTTTTGGAGGAGATGCTGTGTTACCAATTCTTGGAGCAGTTACTCTTCTCTGTGTTTATATTGTACAGGTTAGTATTTTTTAATTTTGTCACATGTTTTACCAACCAAAATCTAGTCCCACCACAACCAGCAGTGGTCATTGTGACCCACCCATAGGTGGGCATCGTTACTAGTCAAGGGGATGGCAGTTCGAATCCTGGCACCAGTAAAATTGAACTAAGGGCATGGCTCATTAAATTCTACACCACAAAGCCCTCTGTGAGAGGCACCATCCTAGCCTTCTGATAGGGGGGAAGTTTGTAACATTAAACCATATCAATCAATCTATATACCAAGAGGTTTCTGTGTTACTTACAAAGGAGGTAGCCAGCCAAGGCATGCACTGCCCCCACCCCTATAGGCTGTATCAAAATATAATCCATACACAGCTATTCTCCACTCACCTCAATCCCCTGCCTTCTCTCCTCCTTGCTCAACATACATTCCCCTGTTGCTCATGTGTAAGAGAGAGTTGAGGAATAGGGATAGAAGTCAACTGTAGAATAAGGGAAGAAAATAAATATCATGGGGATAAGGGGAAGGGATGTGTGAAGTTCAGGGGAAGACAAAGAGGGAGGATGGGGTGGACGGAGCCTTGGGTAAAAGGGGAATGTCTGTTCAACAGGGAAATATAAGACAGGCAACAGTCTTCTCTCTACTCTCTATCTTTATCTATCTGTATCTCTTTATAGCTATGCAACTATAACTTTATATCTATCACTCTCCATTTATATATCTGTATCCATATGTCTCTCAATTGATCTATATCTCTCTACCTATCTATATCTCTATCTTTACCAATATATATATATATATATATATATATACATATATATATACATATATATATGTATATATATATATACACATATACACACACACAAATATATATATGTATATATATATATATATTGTATTTACCTAGTTGTATTTTACGGGAAGGGGAGCTATGCTCGTGGTGTCCCGTCTTCATATCTCATTTTATCTAAACTATTTAAATTGATGTATTGTTTTTGCACACACCACTCTATCATCTAACTTGTTCCAACTGTCTATTACTCTGTGAGGAAAGCTGTTCTTTTTGAGATCTCTTCTATAGCTGTCTTTCTTGATTTTCTTTCCGTGTCCTCTTGTATTTCTATCATCCCATTTTATCAGATTCTCTCTATCAGTAATTTCTATGCCTTTCATGATTCTATAAATAGCTATCAAATCTCCTCTCTCTCTTCTTTGCTCTAGTGTCTGTAGTTCAAGTTTTGCTAGTCTCTCTTCATATGATAGTTTTGAGAGTGTTGGTGCCAATTTTGTAATTGCTCTTTGTATTCTTTCAAGTTTTTTTTATACATTTTTTTTGTACTTGGTGACCCTATCGTTGCTGCATATTCAAATATTTGTCTTATCAGGGTGATTAGAATTTTCTTCACCATTTCTTCATCCAGGTATGTAAATGCCACTTTGATTGTTCTTATTGAATTATACGTTTCTCCAAAAATCTTATTTATATATTTCTCAGGTGACATATTATTCATAACAATGACTCCCAGGTCATTCTCATTTTCTAGTTTTTTTATTCCTTCTTCTCCCAATTTATATGATCCTGTTATTCTGTTTTTGCTTTTTCCAAATTCCATTATACTACACTTTTTAGTGTTGAACTCCATCTCCCACTTCCTACTCCATTCCCATACTTTATTTAGATCACTCTGTAATGACTCACAATCTTCTTCCGTGTTCACTTTTTTTAACAGTTTTGCATCATCTGCAAAGAAGCTCATATAACTTTCAATTCCATCATCCATATCATTAATATATATAACAAACATTATTGGGCCCAGAACTGTTCCTTGTGGAACACCGCTTATTACTTCATCCCATTTTGAGTGTTTGTCTCTTGTCACTACTCTCATTTTTCTTTCTTGCAAAAAGTCTTGCATCCATTTAACCCCTTCCATACGGGGCCGCACACGTAGGCGTCATGGGGAGCGAGTGTATTCGCGAGGCTGCCATATCGGCGTCTTGATTATATTTATTGTAGTCGCCCCTCCATAATGACATTCTTTCTAATTCTTTTGTAATCGCATTTTCTATGGTTATCAAAATTCACGGGTGAAGAGAGAACGATCGATATAAGCGGTGACTATATTTTATGATGCGATTATTATTACGACACGTCGTACGGCTGGCATTGGCTGCTGCCACCGAGATCTAAGTCCATGACGCCTACGTGTGCGGCACCGTATGGAAGGGGTTAAGCAGTTTGCCCTGTATTCCTCCTTCAGTTTCTAATTTCTTAAGCAACTTCTTATGTGATACTTTGTCAAAAGCTTTTTTTAGGTCTAGAAAGGCACAATCAGCCCATGCATCTCTTTCTTGTATTATATCTATTAGCCTTGAATAGAAACATATTAAATTGGTGACGCATGATCGTCCTTGTCTGAATCCAAATTGCCTTGGATTTAGCACGTTGTTTTTTTCTAAATATTTTACCCATCTACTTTTGACAATTCTTTCACATATTTTTGCTATTGTACTTGTTAGAGAGACTGGTCTGTAGTTGGTAGGGTCTTCTTTATTTCCCCCTTTATATATAGGTACTATATTTGCTTTTTTCCAATCTTCTGGGACTTTTCCTTCTTTCAAGGAACTGTTTATTATGCTATGTATTTTGTCTGCCAGTTCATTCCTGCATTCTTTCAAAATCCAGTTTGCTATTTCATCTGGTCCATGCGATTTTCTGACATCAAGATTACTCAAGTGTTTCAATATATAATTCTTTGTTACTTCTATTTCTTTCATAGGGGGGACTTTCTCTTTCCATTTGATCTCTTCAGGTTGTATGTTCTCCCTTGTAAACACTGATTTAAAATGCTTGTTCATAATTTCTGCCATTTCAATTTCCTCTGTGTATTCAACTCCTCCTTGTCTTAATTTCTCCAAATCTTGTTTGCTTTTCAGTTTGCTGTTTACAAATCTGTAAAATAGCTTTGGTTGATCTTTACATTTTTCTGTGACATCTTTTTCATATTTTCTCTTTTCCTCTCTGCACGCTTGTACATATTCATTTCTATAACAAGTATATATTTTCCATTTTTCAGGTCTTTTGTATTTTTCAATTTGGTCCAAGCTTTGTCTCTTTTGTCTTTTAACTCCCTACAACTTTTGTTGTACCAGCACTTTACATATTATTTTTCTTGTTTTTGTCTTGGGACATACTTTTCCACTCCTTTTTTATAATTTTTTGTCAAAATATTCCATTTCTCATCCATTGTTGTTTCTTCTTTTTATATTCCTTCCCAGTTTTCTTTTTGAAAGAATTCACTTATTTTATCAAAGTTTGTTTTTTCATACATCATTCTTCCTTTTCTATATTGTTTCTTTTCATGTGTATGTATATATAAATATGAATATATATGTATATATATATATATATATATACAGTATATATATATATATACAGTATATATATATTGTATATATATCATAGGGAAAACTTGTGTTTGAATAGGTGGGTGCCTTGTCTGGCTACCTTCCTTATAAGATGAAGTTGTTTAGTTCTTTGATGTTTTTCCATATTCATTTATACCAGAATTTCTTCAGTGTTCTCAGATTCGTTTGATAGTTGTTTATACCATGGAAATTTTTTTCATTTGCATTTAATTTCTTTCCAGTTTTGGATGCAGCGTGACTTTATAATTTGTATATTGAAGAGCATAAGCAGTAAAGTAAATGAAGAAACTCTTCATGAAGAAACGGAGAAACTCACTGACTCGACAGTTACAACTAAAGAACAAGCTTGAATTAATGAGGTTCATTGATATTCTTAAAATCTGAAATGTTTGGAATCTGGAATTCAGAAGTTAAGTTGGCGAACTATCCAGACAAGTTCTTATATTTCTTGTATTCCTTTTACCTCTTGAAATTTGTAAAAATTTGTCGTACTTTCTAGTTATTTTATCCTACATCAGTGTTATGCATCTGGTCTGTGCATAAGCAGTCTCTTCCTTCTTACCCGCTCATGTCAGTATAAGAAAAAAATAATGAGAGACTGTAATTCAGTGACATCTGAAAATTGCAAATCATATAATCGGCAGCTTTAGTGGAGTCAATTTCTGCTTTGGTAAGACAAACGGATGGTTTTAATCAACTACCAAAGGTAGTTCACCATGTTTTTCATAATTCAGTCTGTGCTAACTAGTTATAAAGTTGATATCAATGCACAATGCATCTGAATAAAACTAGTGTATTGGTAGGAAGTTGTTGGTGCTTTACTTCAATAATTAGCATACTTTTGATTGTTGGCTTTTTTTAAATGCTCATTATTGGGATGTGACAGCCACCACACTTGCTTCAGTAGGACAAGATTGACTTAAAATACTGAACCATGTAGTGGTGCTCATTGCTACTTTGACAGTGAACATTCCTTGAATGTATTACTAGTAATAAAGAAATGTATTATAGTGTATTACCTGTACTGCTCTACAAGGAGCTAAGATATGAGGGAGATAAGAGTGGTTGATAGGAGTGGAATGGGTGACTGGGTACCTCCCTTATAAAGGGAAAGAAGCCCTTGGTATATACAGTAGAGGGGATGGAGAGGGGGGTTGCTGATATAATGAAGCGGCCTTGCTGTGGATGTGCTGTGTCTTATGACACCGCTTCTGACCCAAGGCAGTGGGCGAGATGCAGGGATGACCCATCATCCAGGAGGTGCCAAGATAAGAGGGAAGGAAGCAGGGTTTCGGAGTCAGAGAGAGTCGGAGGTTTTAGCTGGGAGTCAAGAGTCGGATTTCTAAGAGTACTAGGAGTTGGAGTCGGAGTCGGAATTTTTTATCTGACTCCAACTCCTTAAGTCCAGTGAAATTATTTTTTTAACATGGTTTCCCTGTTTGGTTTTACCAGTTGCACAATTTAGCAGTTTTTGTATGGTTTTGGTTTTATTTTTGGAGGCAGTAGTGAGTGTGTGCAGTGTATATGTATACTAAGTGGTCTCTCCAGATGAAAACAGTTTTTAACCTAGTTATTAATGTAATAATATGGGTGTATTCAAGGTACAGTACATATATTTTGTTATATTCTTGAAAGCTTTGTCTGCATTTTTACCATTACAGTAATTGGCAAGCCAACAATAGCTGTAAAATACTGTCTATAGATGTGCACTGTGAAATAATTTGTTGCTATTGTGCAAATAGAAAGCAGTAGGTCTCATTATTCCAAGTTTAAAAAATCTAAAAAATTTGATATGTTTTGTGTTGAGAAAATTTAATAACCATCCAGTATAGAATAGTTTTATAGCTAGTTACAGGATATATACCATTTATAGAAGTTTCCAGAATGTAGTTTGTATTAATGTTTCATTCATTCTATACTATGGGAGTTATAGCCAGTGGAATGTATTTTTATTTTTAATAAATATTCAATACCGTATTTTCCGGCGTATAGTGCGCGACTTTTTTACGTTGAAAGGGCCTAAAAATGGGGGGTGCGCGTTATCCGGTGGTGCGCATTATCTACGGCCTACGATAAAAATTCTGCAGCTGTGTGTAATTTTTTTTTCACAACAACGTGATGATGTTGGCTGTCACAAAGTCGGGACGGCATACTTTTCCGTGACGTTCCGTGAGAACAAGAACAGCCATGGTGACATGAAAGAATACGCCAGCATGGGCTACCGTATATAAATATTTTGTATTGGTAGCTAATTATCGAATCTTATTTTTCATGTTTAGATAGGCCTAAACACCATGAAACATGATCAATATTCATGATATTTGCCCATGTTCACAGCATCCTAGTTTGAATTTTTATGTTGGCTTTGTTGCTTCACTTTAGGTATGGTACAAATTCCGTTGCGGCCGTTCATAAACTCATGTCAAACACCTGACTACAACACCTTTCGGGAGTTATATTAACTAAACGTCACCTTGATGAGAGACTGTCCTATTTCACCACTGTCATTGCAGGTTCAAAGCTAAAATGAAACAGTCTGTAGTTTGTTTCAGTATTAAATAAAAAATGGTAAAGACGAATTATTTCCTCAAGATATAAAATGAACATTTTCTGTAAAAATCCCAAAATTTTTCTGTATAATTTACTTTCAATAAACTTTTTTTAGATCATATTTCCTAGAAACTATTTAAGCTACAAAGTAATAAGGGACCAATGCACAACATGAGTCATATACCGGTACATGTAGTTTCGACTCGATTCTCTCGCTAGATGGCGATCGGGCATGCACATTATACGTCGGTGCGCGCTATCTGTGTACTGGGATAACGAAGTGCATGGGTGCGCATAAAAACCCGATGCGCATTTTAAGCCGGAAAATACGGTAAATATAATTATTAATTCAAATTCCTGAATAATTTGTCAATTGTCAAGTGACAGAGATGATTTTTATCTTTAAATAATTTAAACTAGCTACTTTACCTTTGTTGACAGTCTAATTAATTCAAATTATGTTAACATCTAGAACTCCATCATGTACACACATACATGACAGTGTAGACAATAGTAAATATCCACTACGTATGCACTATGCACCTACGTCTTCATGTATGTAAAAGTCAATGGAAGTGTTTTTGTGTGGTTTACTGTTTTGTAGGAGCTATGTCATGCTGGGATAATGCCCTGAGATAAACTTTGACCAGTCTCAAAGGCCAGATAGGAATGACATTAGAGCATATGTCACAGCATTTGGTGATGAGTGAAAAGGGGAGGAACACCTGCTATGAACAGTGTGCACAGGGAAAAGTTGTCTCTCGCTTTACTGAACTGATTCCTGGTTTTTATGATAACATGGTGAAATTAATTCTGTAGTAAGTACTAGGTAGGGCATCCTCCATTAACCTTTCCTCATCATGATTTGTCACATTTTTTCTTTATATTGTATTTACCTAGTTGTATTTACCTAGTTGTATTTTACGGGAAGGGGAGCTATGCTCGTGGTGTCCCGTCTTCATATCTCATTTTATCTAAACTATTTTTAAATTCATGTATTGTTTTTGCACACACCACTTTCTCATCTAACTTGTTCCAACTGTCTATTACTCTGTGAGGAAAGCTGTTCTTTTTGAGATCTCTTCTATAGCTGTCTTTCTTGATTTTCTTTCCGTGTCCTCTTGTATTTCTATCATCCCATTTTATCAGATTCTCTCTATCAGTAATTTCTATGCCTTTCATGATTCTGTAAATAGCTATCAAATCTCCTCTCTTCTTTGCTCTAGTGTCTGTAGTTCAAGTTTTGCTAGTCTCTCTTCATATGATAGTTTTGAGAGTGTTGGTGCCAATTTTGTAATTGCTCTTTGTATTCTTTCAATTTTTTTTATACATTTTTTTGTACTTGGTGACCATATTGTTGCTGCATATTCCAATCTTGGTCTTATCAGAGTGATTAGAATTTTCTTCACCATTTCTTCATCCAGGTATGTAAATGCCACTTTGATTGTTCTTATTAAGTTATAAGTTTCTCCAAAAATCTTATTTATATATTTCTCAGGTGACATATTGTTCATAACAAGACTCCCAGGTCCTTTTCATTTTCTATTTTTTTTATTCCTTCTCCCAATTTATATGATTCTGTTATTCTGTTTTTGCTTTTTCCAAATTCCATTATACTACACTTTTTAGTGTTGAACTCCATCTCCCACTTCCTACTCCATTCCTGTACTTTATTTAGATCACTCTGTAGTGACTCACAATCTTCTTCCATGTGCACTTTTTTTTAACAGTTTTGCATCATCTGCAAAGAAGCTCATATAACTTTCAATTCCGTCATCCATATCATTAATATATATACCAAACATTATCAGGGCTAGAACTGTTCCTTGTGGAACACCGCTTATTACTTCATCCCATTTTGAGTGTTTGTCTCTTATCACTACTCTCATTTTTCTTTCTTGCAAAAAGTCTTCCATCCATTTAAGCAGTTTGCCCTGTATTCCTCCTTCAGTTTCTAATTTCTTAATCAATTTCTTATGTGGTACTTTGTCAAAAGCTTTTTTTAGGTCTAGAAATGCACAATCAGCCCATCCATCTCTTTCTTGTATTATATCTATTAGCCTTGAATAGAAACATATCAAATTGTTGACGCATGATCGTCCTTGTCTGAATCCAAATTGTCTTGGATTTAGCACGTTTTTTTCTAAATATTTTACCCATCTACTTTTGACAATTCTTTCACATATTTTTGCTATTGTACTTGTTAGAGAGACTGGTCTGTAGTTGGTAGGGTCTTCTTTATTTCCCCCTTTATATATAGGTACTATATTTGCTTTTTTCCAATCTTCTGGGACTTTTCCTTCTTTCAAGGAACTGTGATAGAAGGTTTATGAGAATGGTCAAATGAAATAACAGATGATTTTTTTTTTGGGGGGGGGAGGGGAGGGGCACAAAGGAAAAAGAAAATATATAGCTTGAAGTGGCAACTCTGCCATGACAGATTTTAAAGTGCTCATAAGCTGGTAGATGATCATGAGCATAAGTAATACCATTATATATTTAATATATATATGTTTATACGAATATACGTGCTTGTGTGCATATATATATATATATAAAGCTGGGTGAGTGTATATGCAAGTATATTTATCATACAAGTGAATGTTTCACATAAAAAATAATATACATGAAAAATATTTATAAAATGCTTGCTGAATAGGTGTGGGAGGCTAGTATATGGATCTGCAGAATAGATTTCCACATAGGGGTCAAGGAGTTAAGGAGTCAGAGCCGGAGTATGGAGTCGGAGGAATCAAAGGAGTTGGAGTCGGAGTTGGAGTTGGCATCCTAGGAATTCTAGGAGTTGGAGTTGGAGTCGGACCTTATACCATCCAACTCCGCAACCCTGGAGGGAAGAGGGTGGAAGGGAATGGAGTATGATAGGGATGGAATGGGTGGGAGTCATTTTTATGCCTTTGTTTTTAGCTACTTCCCTTATAAGGGGGAAAAATCCTTTGGTATATGTATGTATGTTTAAATTGTCAGTATATTGTCAGTGAGACACATAGGTAAATAAATTATGTAGTGGTGGTAGATCAGTGAAAGTATCAGTACCAAAAGGCTTCTTCCTCCATAGAAAGGAGGTAGCCAATGAAAGTTATTAACCAATTGGTTTTTGCCACATGGTGGCACATGACCACTTGTGGACTGCTTAATAGTACCAAAAATATCAATATTGTGATCTTAGTTTGTCAGGAAAGGGTGGAGTGGAGGTGGAGGTAGAATGTAGATTGAGAGGAGAAGCAAGTAAATGCCTTGGTGGATTAAACTGTAATGAGGAATAGACATTTGGGAATGGATACTAAGAGGAGATTGTATGAAGGAGTGATTGTGTCAACAGCACTGTATGGGGCAGAAACATGGAACATAAGAGAGGAAGAGAGGAGTTTGAATGTGTTTGAGATGAGGTGTCTGAGAAGTATGATGGGGGTTACTAGGCTGGATAGAGTGAGAAATGAAGAGATGAGGGGGAGAACAGGGGTGGTAAGGGAGTTGGGAGATAGGGTGGATGAAAGAGTATTGGGATGGTTTGGACACATGGAAAGAATGAGTGAAGAAAGACTAGTAAAAGAGGTATGAAATCCAGATGTGGAGGGAGTGAACGTGAGGGGGTGACCTAGGATGAGATGGATGGATGGGGTGAAAGGGGCTTTAGGGAAGAGGGGAATGTCTGTTGAGGAAGGACAGAAGACAGGGGTGAATGGAGAATAGTTGTATATGGATGATGTAATGCATGAGGTGGAATGGGTGGGGGGATGGGAATGAGGTTGTATGTGTGAGAAAAATTTGACACAGCCTGAAGGGATTTCTCCCCATCTTCTCCTTTTTTGCCTGAGGGGACGGAGAGGGGGGGTCACCGATATAATGAAGCGGCCTTGCTGTGGATGTACTGTGTCTTGCGACACTGCTTCTGACCCAGGGCAGTGGACAAGATGCAGGGATGACCCATCATCAACGAGGTGCCAAGATAAGAGGGAGGATAGAGGGTGGAGGGGAGTGGAGTGTATTAGGGATGGAATGGGTGGGAATGGTTTTTATGCCTTTGTTTTTTGGCTACCTCCTTTGTAAGGGGGAAAAAGCATTTGGTATATATATGTATGTTATTTTAGGGTGAGGTCCTCATATAACCAATCAAGAGACATTTTCATTAGAATTTTAAATTCTCTTGTTTTAGTATTTGTTTTTCATTTATTTTTTATCATATATATTTTTAGCATTTTAGTATGTACTTGTCCTGTTAATCGGTAAAAATATAAAGAATAAAGCTTATAAAACAATGAAAATATTATTTACACAAATACCATAACATCATTTATAAACATTAATCTTTTATATATGCTTCATCTATATTAAATCTATTATGTAAATAAAATGAAGCATGCATAACCATGGAGTGAAGGATAACCCCCAGGTATCCTATATATGTCATGAATCTCATTTCAAGGCCCAGCAGCTTGCTTCACCTTATTCCCTTACAAAGAGTAAAATAGCAAGATCCCAATACGAAATTTAAGGACTGGATATATGGAAGAGGAGGACCAGCTATTGCCCCATCACCTTCAAGTAGTGCTCCTTGGGAGTTGGCAAGAGTGAAGAAAGTAGCTGAAAATTATACTACATCATCACCATCAGTCTCCTGTCCCACTAATTATCAAGAACTTCATCTTTCCCACTAACAACCATAGCGATAGTGCATGATGGTTGGGGCAGAAGATGGAGATCTTTGGAAGCCCCTAGTCTCAACTTGTAGGCAGCTGTTGTAGACCCAGTGATCTCTGCCCACTCTAGATGGGAAGGATCTAGAAAAATGTACCCCAAATATCTATGTGTATACCAAGGGCTTCTTCCCCTCTTGTAAGGCATGCACCCACTCCCATCTATCACTCTTGTTTCCCTCTCATCTTAGCTCCTCATGGATGAAGGATCAGCCCTGTCTCCTGCCCACTACCTGGGTCAGAAGCAGTGCAGCAGGACTTGGTACATCCACAGCAAGGCTGCTTCACTTAATCAGAGACCCCGCTCTCTGTCCCCTCATGCAGAAAATGGAGAAGACTGGGAGAAATCTCTTTGGGATATATCAAAATATTAGCCACACACAATCCTATTCTCACTAAGGGATATTCCATATGAGTCTACCTACCCAGTCCCACTAGCCATCAACTTCACCCATAGCCAAAGTAGACCTTGACTTGAACTACTAAAGACCCTTGGTCCTGAAGCCACCATTAATGAGTTGATAACAAAGAAAAGACTCTTGGAATTATTCAGTGAACTTGATGGAACTCCTTGTGATATGTGGCCCAAAGAGAAACTCCAACAATAGAACTAGAACAAAGAGCTTGGTATGACAATGCCCAAGCAAGATCAGCACGAGATTGTCCACAAGGATAGAAGCACTGGTAAACTAGTCCCCTTCTATCCCACTTCTTCCTACCCAAGTCAGATGAGAAGGCACAGCAATCCTCATCTGCCTGGATATCATCACCTTTTACACTCCACAAGCCACTGCATTCAAACTCTTCCTACATTGCCCAGTAACTAGCTACTCAAATTTGCTGTCTACATCTCTCTCGCCAGGAAACACTTGAGAAACACTGTCAATCCTTCTTACCCAACTAACCCCCTATCTTCTACCAGGAGACTTCAGTACAAGACACCCCACGAGGAAATTATATCCTCTCTACTAACAACCCACTCCATGTCACTGTAACACTGACCAACAAACAGCCTTTCACCTCTTCAAGAATGACATGAACATCAATTTCTATGGACACCAGACCACCTAGACTATAATCAATAATACCAGACCTACTCCATAGTGACCACTTCCCACTTCTTACACCCCTGCAGTCTCAATGGTCCCTTTCCCATGTAAACTAAAAAAAAAAAAAAAAAATGGTAGCATTATACACCAAAATGGTAGAAGACTACCAAGCAGTCAATACAACACTGACTCAACTTATTATATGGCATCATTGACACTCTTCAATTCACCATCTACATCACAACAGTCACTTAATGGAACCCAAACTGTGCCACAACCCATAAAGTAAAGTAGATAGTCTTCCACTACTTAAAAGACACTCAACCTGGAGAAGAGTGAAGAGGAATGGGAGGCCTTTTTGGACTGATATGAGTGTATAAAGTTTTGGGAGGAATGTGAATGTAGTAGTGTTGGAGGATCCTGATGCAAGGGTATAATGAGCCCATAGATTGAAAAGTAGGGCAGTCTGGGTTGTCAAGTAAGAATTACAGAAATGATGTGAGATGTGCTTAGAAATGGAGCTGATGAGAGCAGTATTTAAAAAGAGCCAAGCATAAATATACATGAGAAAGGGTGGTTGATAGGATATTAATGAACTATGTAGCAGTACCCAGATGGAAGACTGGAAGAGTTTTGGGCATTCACGTTTTCATGGAAAAGGGCAGATAATTGCCAGATAATTTTTGTTAGGAAGGAAATTGAGAATAAAGGAAAGTGGAGGAGGAAAAGGGATGTAGGCAGAGAAATGCTATGAGTAAACAAATTGAATAAGAAGGAAGAGGAGAAAGAATACCAAGAAAAGTGTGGTAGGTGGTGTAGGGGAAGTAAAAGTGGAAGAATAATGGGTATGGTTAAAGGAGAAAGTGATAAAGTGTACAAAGATTGTTGTACTAATACATGTATTCATAAAGCCTAAATAATCCAATTTCTCACTTAACATTCAATTCAGGTGAAGTTAGTTTAGAGTAGGTTAGGTTACATTATGCTACATTTGGTCAATTTGCATTAAATTTTGTTGCATTATGATAGGAAAGTACATTAGATTACATTTGCTAATCTGTAAGATTTTATGCTATACAAAATTTACTATTTCAACCAGACTATTCAATTGCTAATGCACAATAATGGATGATGTGTGTGTGTGTTGGGGGAGGAGATGTGGGGGTACAGTTCCCAGCTAGGGTTCTTACAGTCTGGCAAGATTGCGGTGGTCCAGACGTACAACCCCCAACGTCCTAGAGATAAGTAGTGTACAAGGTTAGATTATGCTAGGATATGTAATTTCCTGTGATGAACAATCTCGCCTGTTTATACATATATATACCAATGGCTTTTTCTTTCTGGATGATGGGTCTTCCCTGCATCTCTCCCACTGCCCTGGATCAGAAGCAATATAGTAAGACACAGCACATCCACAGCAAGGCTGGTTTGTTTAATTGGCGAGCCCCCCCTTTCTGTCCCCTCATACAGAAAAAGTGAAGACATGAAGAAATACCTTCTGGCTGCATCAAAATATCATCCACACATCCTACCCCACCCACTCCCATGCATCACAGCATCATCCATACACAACCATTCTCCACTCACCCCTATCATGTCTTCTCCCTTCTTTCCTCAACAGACACTCCCCTCTTTCCCCCTTATCATGTCTTCTCCCTTCTTTCCTCAACAGACACTCCCCTCTTTCCCCCTTATCATGTCTTCTCCCTTCTTTCCTCAACAGACACTCCCCTCTTTCCCAATGCCCCTTTTACCCCAGGTTAAAGTTACTTAACATTACATAATTAATTAAATTACCACACACGTGAGAGGGGGATGGGGTGTGGGGCTGTTACAGACTGACTCTTGTTCTTTAGCCCTATTGACATTGCCAGCACCTTTCCAAGCAATCGTATACATATATATTTTTTGTATATCAGTTTTATATACCTCCAACACTCCCCCACCACATTTCTCTATAACGAGAGGTAGAGAGAGAGATAAAGAGACATGTCCACTTTCCATGGTGCTATTGGCTTGAATGGTTCTTAGATTTTTTTTTTTTTTTTTTTTTTTTTTTTATCTTTACATCCCTACCCACCCACATCCCACATCTACACCACCACCCACCCCTCCATCTCCATCCATACCAGTAGCATGAATATAGTGGAACTAGGAAAAGGTAACCGAAGAAATATAACAAAATGATACAATGATACAATGATACAAAAATATAGTTTTGATGGAAACAGTTATAACAGTGTCAACATGTACAGAATTCAGACTGATAAAAAAAGATGCAGAACAAGCAGTTTAGTCTTGGGATACAAGAACTGCAATAAACAAAAACAAATAATAATTCGAAATATTTTGCTAAAAATAGAAAGGTAAAAGTGAAACTGAGGAGATGGTGTATATATACTGTATGTCCTGAAATCCCTGGACAGTGGAAGGAGGGAGTGGTTGAGGGGCATGGGAATGCTCATACACTGGTTGAAGGGGGATAGCTGCAGTTGGGAGCCAAAGTCCAGGAAATTTGGGACGCCGGCCGGGACCACACACGTTCCCTTCAAGCAGAGTGTGCAATGTTGAAGTACCAGAGAAATGCTTCTTAAAAGAGGGGAGGAAACTCATGTAAATCACAGAACTTACACTGATTTTATTATGATTCAAGATATCTCCAGAATCAGTGGCATGCAATTAATTCAACAAGTTTTATCTTTGTATCATGAATATTATTTCACATTAAGTCACAAGAATTACAACATACCTCTGATTATCCCTTTGGCCTCTCAGATGATAGTGCACTGACTGGTGATGTCTTCCAATGAGTGGATATCCTCAGTTGAACAGGATGCTGTTGATATTCGTGGATCCGTGCGTCGCATAGGGGCGGCGGGAACCATGCCTGTTCTTAGTCGATAGCACTGAACACGTGGTAGGGGAGGGAAATCGCGTCCAAGTATTTCATTTCCCCGATTTCGTCGATCTTTCCGCTTCATACACTCTAGAAGTTTGTTTTCCTGAACAGGCACGTTCCATGTATTGAATCACTGGAGTGGGTTTGGCAATACACCCGACTGATCTTGTAGATTCTGATTTCGGGGCATGTCACGAAGCACAGCTCGAGGCACGTCACGAAGCACATTTCTGGGCACGTCACGAAGCACATTTCTTGTTTCAGTAAGTTTCAGGGACATTCGAAACACGAGTCACTGCAACGTGATTAGCGATGACCAACGATGAGAATAATATGTTCATGTTGATTTATTCACTTTCGAGGAAGCGAGGTACTCAGAGAGTGTGGCGTGCCTACTGCCTACTGCGTGATATCAGCGGTATCAAGCATGAGGGTACGCTGTATTTTCGTCGGGCACTTTCCTAATCGTTAAATTGCGAGAGGAATGCGACGCAACGTCTGGGCAGAAGTTGAGGCATTTCTAATAGTCTTGTGAGGTAGTTACTAGTTACGAGACAAGGATACATGATCCTAACTAGCCTAGACGAGAAGTGGCAAGCGCGCAGGGGGTGGGGGATAATTAGCAGCGGACCCTCAAACAAAAACAAATGAGAAACAAATCAAGTGGTAATACAGAGGTAAAACATATCAATCATAATCACAAAGTACAATGATACAAATTTGTAATATAGTGAATTAGTTAAATTGAGAAGTTGAGACATTTCAATCTTAACATTATAACATCTGTGATGACTTCGATCATGAGCATACAAAGACATCTTTGAAGACGTGGTGGGGGGGAGATTCTGTAAATAAAAGATACTTAAACTCGATAAGGCGCTGTAACCAATTAGCGCTAAACTCTCACAAAAGTTGCTGGGGACTCGGGAGAAGGGGGAAGGAAAATACTAAGAAGTAGTTACTAGAAGCCTTAAGACTTCCAGCGATTCAATAGAGCAAAGGAAAAGTAATAGCCGAAGGGGCTGAAAAGAGACGAAAGAAAATGGGAAGCAGTAGTCAGTGTGCCACAACGCCAAAATTGTGACACTGTACAATTTAGTGGTGGGTGATGCAAATTCCTGGACAGTGGAAGAAGGTGGTAGATGAGGTGGTGTGGGTAACACGTACCGTAAGTGATTGATGAAGGGAGGGGGAAGATAGCTGCAGTTGGGGAACCGAAGTCCAGGCGATTTGTATCACATCTCGGGACCACTCGCCTTCCCTCCAAGGCAAGCGTGAGAGTAAATCAAAGAGGGGGGAGGGGTATGATGGGACAACTCATTAAGTGAACCGTCCTAGGCTAATGAAACTCAGAACTCCTATTGTGAGTTTTAATGAATTTAAATAATTAAACACTAGAAATATATCTTGATTAAATAAGGGTTTTAACAGTTGGTCTTCATACATACATCCTATCTATTCCCTGCGCGCGTTCCTAGCTTAAGAAATTGTTAATGAATTAGTACTTAATAAGTGTCTTGCTTGTGGAGACGTCTTCAATTAGCATGATCTCCTGCTGAGCTACGATCGGCGCCGCTTCGTTTGTTGGGGGCGGGGGGTGGACGGCCTGGGCGCGCTGTGATGGGGGCTTGTAAGTCACTTCATCGGCGTATTCCCGGTCAATCGCACTACACTCAGAGTTTTTGCTTGAGGGGTTTATACCCAAATAATCGACACTCGATTTGCTCACGAGGATATAAATCCCCAACAGTCACATGAGGGAGGAAAGGACACTATTGGTCTTCCGAGATCGAGCGGTCTGACCTCCTTTGATGAACTTGATGCTTAGACTGCCTGTGTCCTGCGACAGGTCAGGTCACGATGTCCGCTAGCCGGCTTCCGACGTTGCCAATAGTTCTACGTCTCCGTCCCTAGTTGTGAAGGGTACTACGAATAATGTTCATGTGGGAGGTGACACAGTTGCAATTGTTCCTTGAGGTAGACACTGTTCACGAGCGGGTTAGACACAATCCTAATTATTCTAATTGCCTAGCTTAAACAAATATGTGGCAGCGCGCAGGGGGGGGGGGAGGGGGTGTGTTTGGGCGCTTTGTTTGGGCGCGAACACCTTTCAGCTTGGCTCTGACAACACAAATAAAAAACGGGGGGGGGTGTTTCTAGATAATTAGAAGTCTCTCCCTTCGTTAAGGCACTGAAATTGATTGTCAAAAATGACATGACAGATGAAGAGGATAACGAGGAGGAGAAAGGACAGGATGTAGCTACTAGAAGTCTTAAGGACTCTGGTAATTCCCCCGAGTATAGGGAACGAAGGGCTGAAACGGTGAGAAAACAGACGAGAAAATGGGAAGCTGAGATAGCGAGCCGGGTGTCACAATTTCAAAAATTGTGACAGTGGGCACCTACCGGTAAAGTTGCCGGTTTTATCGGTAACAACCTTAACAGTAGCTTACCGGCAAAAATTCTGCTACCGTTAAAGCTCCGTTAATTAACCGATAACATGATAAGCTATACCATAACACTCAGGAGCGGTAAGCACGTCTCGGCTTGGTGGTACTGAGTGACGGTACTGACGGTAGTGGTGGGCAGCTATCGGTAAAGTTACGGGTTTTATCGGTAACAACCTTGACGGTAGCTTACCGGCAAAAATTCTGCTACCGTTAAGGCTCCGTTAACCGATAACTCGATAAGCTATACCATAACACTCAGAGAGCGGTAAGCACGTTTTGGTTTGGTGGTACTGAGTGACGGTACTGACTGGCCCAGTGTCCCGCTAATTTTACCGGTTAAACTTTTACCATTAAGCAAGTATCTACCGCTAAGGTCTCGGTAATTTTTTACCATTAAAACCGTTTTTTTCGGCACTTTTGTTAATTTCTCAATATAATTAATGTTATTTCTGTCATCAGCATACGGAACTATATTAATTGTGAAAGTTTCATCGAAAAATTCCGCGTGTCGCCAAACGAAGACCCATATATATATATATATATATATATATATATATATATATATATATATATATATATATATATATATATATATATATATATATATATATGTGTGTGTGTGTGTGTCGCGGCGAAACGCGACAGACATATCAATACATCAAAATACCATAGGATCCGATCAACACTGGTTCAGTTGATAGAGATTGCAACGCTCCCTCCGGGTAAGCGATAATTTTTCCGCTGCTCCTTGTGTCAATGACACACAAACCGAAGGACGAGGGTTGGTACTGGACCGCAGATTAGTCGTCTGGTAGGACATGGGGATTGGGTAGGTGGGTCCTAGTCCACTTTTCCATTCTTGGTTGAAAGGAAACTCGATCTTTTCTCTGTATTTATTCTTCCAGAACTTCCATAAACTTCCCACACCAGGGAAGGGGGGAGGGTTTGCAAACTTGTTTTCCCTTTCAATAGTACATTTTACTCCAGGACTGGTTCCCTTCGTGAAGGGATTATTTCGGATTATGATTTAGCAGCCTGGGTCGGCTGTCTTGAAGAGCTTTCGTGGCTTTTCTCATATGCCACGTAGATAGACTAGTTCAAAACAATGAGCCCTTTCTTTACCCTCCGTGTCCGATAGCGAGATTAGGACTTAATGTTTACGTAGTAAAATTTTTTTAACATGTTTGTTAACGAATCCAGTTCCTTTTATGGATTTCTTTATAATTAATTCTAATCATTACAATAGTAAATTAAAAATATTAGAGCTGGATGATGAATCAATTTCTAAGTATTTCCAAAATTTTAAAGGGGTAACTTTTCCCCCTGACATATAGAATGAAGCAGAAGTCGGGATAATATATCTAAATAAATATGTTCAGTTTTCAACCCATTCTCAGACACTTTAGGGGGAAACAAGTTATTTTTACGAAATTCTAAAGTTTGAAGGGCATACGCCATATTAATATTGTGTGATCTCTATGCAACATAAACAAACATTAGAAAAATTAAAGCCTTGAATTAATCCTGACAAGAGAGATCATCCAACTTTTCTGACGGAAATGCTAGTAAGGGAATTTCTATCTAAATGTTTGTGCACATATATTAATCTCTTAATAACATCGAAAGTGATTAAATTTAGATTTAAATATTTTTACGAAAATGCGGCGCACAGTGACAGTCAGTGACCATACGTGATCTTTTTCTATCACATTCATTTGCTTTGGAGATGCCCTATATAAAGGGCGCTAAACATTAATCATCCCCATGAATTTTGTAATCATGTTGGTTCACTATGCGGCGTCATGGTATTTTTCCCTGCTAAACATTTTAATCTTGAAATATATAACTTGATTTTTTTCCATCCATGTGTGGAGAATATTATGACTTCCGACAGATTTCCCAACTCTTTTAATACGAATGTTGACGGTATAAGTTAATACTGGGATACTCTGCGTGAACTTGTATACAACTTTCAACACTACAAAACTACGTACCTGTGAACAGCAGTGAACTCATCGAACCCTGAAACGTATAATGGCATCACAAAGCATCATGTATCTTTATGAATATGTAATTATTTCCATTATTCATATTGGTTTGAATATTTCATTGAACTAAATTTATGACTTACCGTGGCCTTGGGGCCACTTGGAAATCTTCTTCGTCTTTGTTCTGGTTAATGACGGTGTTGTGCGCGACGAACTTCGGGCATGGCATGGAGGGTGAGTATGGGAATGGGAAAGGATAAAGGTATGTTGAGGGGAATGGTTCTCTCACGGAATCCCCTCACTGGTTACACGCTTCGTCGTATATGCACTTCACACATGATATATATGAGGTCTGTGATTGGGGTGAATTCATATCATCCCCTAGTCACGAATCACTAACAGTCAATTACATTTCTTGTCTCGGACTTGTCTTGTCCTCAACTAGTACTCAACTCCTACTCAACTTGAACTCAACCACGCAACTACGTTGTATGGGCGCGAGAGGGGCCTCTCTTGGTCCCGAACGCCTAGTGACCTTTGACCTCTCGTTGCCAAGGGTCTATGGGAAGTACAACTTCACCTTAACTGAAGTGAAAATGTTGCACGATACATATTATATATAATCCCCATGCATGGGAACTATAGATGGGTAATGCACCAGAACCAATACTCAAGACGGAGAAGACACCAAGTGGTAAATAAAATTATTAATAATGAAATGACATATCGGTAACTCGACATTCCTGAGAGGGGTTAGACAACCGGCTTGTGGTAACTAAGGGGTGTCGAGTCCTTACATAATGTTTTATATAATGTTTTCGTATATAGAAACAAAAATGATAGGCCACTCTATCTAAATGGAAAAAGTAATACTGTATAATCTGTTATGCATGTTTTCATATACTAAGTTTCTAGAATACAAATTTCATACAGCTTGATATGCTTAATTGCTGTATTTCAATCTTAATCCTAATTCTACAGCTATCAATTCACTAAATTAACTGAGGCCGTAACCACAGATGTCTATATTAATATGTAATAATAGTCTATTTACTCTAAAAAATGCCTCTGTCGGGATTTATTCCCGACACCATGTGTGTGTTGAACATTGTGCAAAATCGTGTCGGCACCCTTTATTTACATGTCTTATTTCAATTTTTTGGGCACCAAAAGGATTTTTTTTATTATATTCAATCACAAATAAAAGCAAAGAAAAATATAAATAACCTAACCTAGAATAAGCGTCATTTGCAGACGACAATCAGTTATTTTAAGAACTGTCTAGTTTCTGCATCCGGGATTTATTGATAATGGGTGACCTGACCTAACCTAACCTAACCAGAATAAGCGGCCCCTTTCGTATGTGTGTGCGCGTGTGCGTGTTCCTGTGTGTGCGCGTGTGATCTGTCGCCTCAGTACTGTAATATGCTAAAGTGCTTTGGTGTATATAAAGGGAGGAAAACAGGGGGTCATAATTTTTAAATAAATTTGGAAATCATGACTAATAAAAGAGCCTAACCTAACCCAACCTAACCTAACCTAACCAACCCTAACCTAACCTAACCAAACACCAAACCTAACCCCAAACCTAACGTAACCTAACCAAACCTAACCTAACTAACCTAACCGAACCTAACCTAACCCAACCTAACCTAACCAAACATAACCTAACCTAACCATCAAAACCTAACCTAACCCAACCTAACTTACCCTACCAAAACCTAACCTAACCAAACCTAATATAACCTAACCCAACCCAACCTAACCTAACCAAACCTAACCTAACCAAACCTAACCTAACCCAAAACTAACCTAACCTAACCAACCCTAACCTAACCTAAACATAACCTAAACCAAACCAAACCTAACCTAACCAGCCTAACCTAAACTAACCTAACCAAACCTAACCTAACCTAACAACCCTAACCTAACCCCTAACATACCCCTAACTTTACCTATCCCAACCTAACCAAACCTAACCAAAACCTAACCTAACCATAACCAAAACCTAACCTAACCATAACCTAACCCTTGCCTAACCTAACCTAACCAAACCAACCTAACCTAACCAAACCTAATCCAACCCTAACCTAACCTAACCAACCTAACCAAACCTAACCTAACCCAAACCTAACCTAACCAAATCTAACATAACCTAACCAAACCCTAACCTAACCATCAAAACCTAACCTAACCAAACCCTAACCTAACCTAACCAAACCTAACCTAACAAAACCTAACCTAACCAAACCGAATCTAACCTAACCAAACCTAACATAACATAACCAAACCTAACCCCTAACCTACCTAACCTAACTTAACCTAACCAACCCTAACCTAACCTAACCCTAACTTAACCTAACCTAACCTAACCAAACCTAACCTAACCAACCTAACCTAACCTCTTACCATTACAACCTAACCAATCTAACCTAGCCTAACCTAACCCCCTAACCTAACCTAACCTACCCTAACCTAACCAACCTAACCAAACGTAACCTAACCAACCTAACCTATCCTAACCTAACCAACCCAACCTAACCAACCTAACCATCTCAACCTAACCTAATCTAACCTAACCTAACTTAACCTAACCCTAACCTAACAAATCTAACCTAACCTAACCAAACCTAACCTAACCTGGTGGTCGTAAGTCTTAGTTTTTAGTAATTATTGTACGTCATGGTTGGAGGTGGTACTTGCAGGTGGTAGTTGTAGGTGTTGGTTGCAGGTGGTGTTTGAAAATTGTGGTTGTGGGTCGTGGTTGCAAGTGGTAGTTGTAAGTGGTGATTGTAAGTTGTGGTTGTAAGTGGTGGTTGCAAATGGTGGTTGTAAGTGGTGGTTGTAGGTCGTAGATGTAAGTAATGGTTGCAAGTAGTAGTTGTACGTGGTGGTTTTGAGTGGTGGTTGTGAGAGTTGTAGGTGGTGGTTGGAAGTGGTGGTTGTAAGTCGTGGCTGTAAGTGGTGGTTGTAAGTCGTGGCTGTAAGTGGTGGTTATTGGTGTTTGTAAGTCGTGCTTCTAAGTCGTGGTTGTAAGTGGTTGTTCTAAAATGTGGTTGTAAGTGGTAGTAGTAAGTGTTGATTGTTAGTGGTGGTTGTCAGAAGTGATTTTAGATCGTGGTTGTAAGTGGTGGTTGTAAGTGGTGGTTATAAGTGGTTATAATTGGTGGTTGTAAGTCGTGATTTAAGTGGTGGTTGTAAGTGGTGCTTGTAAGTCGTCGTTGTAAGTGGTGGTTGTATGTGGTGGTTGTAAGACGTGATTGCAAGTGATCATTGTAAGTGTTCACTGTAAGTGGTGGTTGTAAATGGTGGTTGTAACTGGTGGTTGCAAGGTGATGGTTGTAAATGTGGTTATACATAGTGGTTGTAAGTCTTGGTTTAATTGGTGGTTGTAAATGGTAGTTGTAAGTGGTGGTTGTAGGTGGTTGTAAGTGGTGATTGTAACCTAACCTAACTTAACCTAACACGTAAACTAACTTAACCCTAAACTAACCTAATCTGACCTGACCTAACCAAATATAACTTAACTTATTCAAACCTAACCTTACTTAACCGAAGCAAAATTAATCAAAACCTAACCTAACCTAACCAAACTAAACCTAACCTAACCTAACCCAACCTAACCAAACCTAACCTAACCAAACCTAACCAGCCTAACCTAACCAACCTAACCTAACCCTAACCTAAACTAACCTAACTTAACCTATCCTAACCTAACCTACCTAGCCTAACCTAACATAACCTTAACCTAGCCAAACCTAACCTAACCTTACCTACCCTAACCTAATCTAAGCAACCTAACCTAACCCAACCTAACCATCAACACCTAACCTAACCAGCCTAACCTAACCTAACCAACCTAACCTAACCCGAACCTAAACTAACCTAGCCTAACCTAACTTAACCTAACCTACCTAGCCTAACCTTAACCTAGCCAAACTTAACCTTACCTACCCTAACCAAACCTAACCTAAGCAACCTAACCTAAACTAACCTAACCCAAACTAACCTAACCTAACCTAACCATCAACACCTAACCTAACCTGACCTAACCTAACCAAACCTAACCTAACGTAGCCTAGATTAACCTAACCTAACCAAACCTAACCTAACATAATCCAACCAACCTAACCTAACATTGTGGTTGTAAGTGGTTTTCAAGTGGTGGCTTGTAAGTGGTGGTTGTAACTCGTGGTTGCAAGTCAAGTAAATCGTCGTTGTAAGTGGTGGTCTTAAGTGGAAATTGTGAGTGCTGGTTGCAAGTGGTGGTTGTAAGTGGCGGTTGTAACTCGTAAGTCAAGTACGTCGTCGTTGTAAGTGGTGGTTGTAAGTTGTGTTTGCAACTCGTGATTGTAAGTCAGGTAAATCGACGTTGTAAGTGGAAGTGGTAAGTGCCGGTTATAACTCGATGTAATTCAAGTAAATCGTCGTTGTAAGCGGTGGTTGTAAGTGGCGTTTGTAAGTCTTGTCATAAGTCAAGGTGGTTGTAAGTCGGGGTTGAAAGTGGAAGTTGAAAGTGGAGGTTGTAAGTAAAGTAAGTCGTTGCAAGTGGTGGTTGTAACTCGTAGTTGTAAGTAAAGTAAATCGTTGTAAGTGGTGGTTGTAAGTGGTGGTGTTTGTAAGTGGTGGTTGTAAGTGGTTGTTTTTAATTGGTGGTTTTAAGTGGTGGTTGTAACTCGATGTTGTAAGTTGAGTAAATCGTTGTGAGTGGTGGTTGTAGGTGGTTGTAAGTTGCGTTTGTAAATCTTGTCATAAGTCGTGGTTGTAGGTTTTAGTTGTATGTCATGATGGTTGTAAGTGGTGGTTGTAGGTGGTGGTTGGAACTCGTGGTTGTAAGTCAAAAAATCGTTGTAAGTAAAAAAATCGTTGAAAGTGGTGGTTAAGTGGTGGTTGTAACTCGTGGTTGTAAGTCAAGTAAATCGTCGTTGTAAGTGGTGGTTTTAAGTGGTGGCTGTAACTCGTGGTTGTAAGTCATAAATCGTCGTTGTAAGTGGTGGTTTTAAGTGGTGGCTATAATTCGTGGGTGAAAGTCAAGTAAATCGTCGTTGTAAGTGGTGGTTGTAACTCGATATTGTAAGTCGTGGTTGTAACTCGTTCCTGTAACTCGTGGTGGTTGTAAGTGGTGGTTGTAACTCGATGTTGTAACTCAAGTAAACCGTCGTTGTAGGTGGTGGTTGTAAGTCAGGGTTGTAAATCGTGGTTGTAACTCGTGGTTGTAACTCGTGATTGTAACTCGTGATTGTAACTCATGGTTGTAAGTGGTGGTTGTAACTCGATGTTGTAAGTCAAGTAAATCGTCGTTGTAAGTGGTGATTGTAAGTGATGGTTGTAACTAGATGTAACTGAAGTAAACCCTCGTTGTAAGTGGTGGTTGTAAGTCGTGGTTGTAAGTGGTGTTTGTAAGTCGTGGTTATAAGTCGTGGTTATAGGTCGTGGTTATAAGTCGTGGTTATAAGTTTGTAGATGGCGGTAGTTGTAGGTTGTGATTTGTTTGTGGTGGTTTTTAGTAGTTAGGTTAGGATAGTGGTGGTTGTAAGTGATGGTTGTAGGTGGTGTTTGTAAGTAGTGGTTGTAAGTGGTAGTTGAAAGTGGTTGTTGTAACTCGTGGTTGTAAGTCAAGTAAGTCGTGGTTGTATGTGGTGGCTGTAAGTGGTGGTCGTAACTCGATATTGTAACTCAAGTGGTGATTGTGATGGTTTGTAAGTTGTGGTTTGTATGTGGTGGTTGTAAGTGGAGGTTGTAGGTAAGTGGTGGTTGCAAGTGGTAGTTGTAAGTGGAGGTTGTAGGTAAGTGGTGGTTCCAAGTGGAGTTTGAAAGTGGAGGTTGTAAATGGGGGTTGTAAGTGGCGTTTGTAAGTCTTGTCAAGTCGTGGTGGCTGTAAGTGGTAGTTGTAAGTGGAGGTTGTAAGTGGTGGTTGCAAGTGGAGTTGAAAGTAGAGGTTAAAGTGGAGGTTGTAAGTGGTGTTAGGTGGAGATTGTAAGTGGTGGTTGTAAGTGGTGGTTATAAGTGGTGGATGTAAGTGGTGGTTGTAAATGGTGGTTATAAGTGGTGGTTGGAACTCGTGGTTGTAACTCATGTGTAACTCGCCGTTGTAACTTGTGGTTGTAAGTCAAGTATCATTGTAAGTGGTGGTTGTAACTCAATGTTTTAACTCATGTAAATCGTCGTTGTAAATGGTGTTTGTAATCGGTGGCTGTAAGTGGTAGTTGTAAGTGATGGTTGTAGCTCGTCGTTGTAACTCGCGGTTTTAAGTCGTCGTTGTAAGTCAAGTAAATCGTCGTTGTAAGTGATGGTTGAAACTCGTGGTTGTAACTCGCGGTTTTAAGTCGTGGTTGTAAGTCAAGTAAATCGTCGTTGTAAGTCAAGTAAATCCTCGTTATAAGTGGTGCTTGTAGGTGGTTGTTGTAAGTGGTGGTTGTAATTGGTGGCTGTAGGTGGTCTTTTCATAAGTCGTGGTTGTAAGCGGTAGTTGTAAGTGGTGGTTTTAAGTGGAGGCTGAAAGTGGAGGTGGAAATTGGAGGTTGTAAGTAGTGGTTGTAGGTGGTGGTTGTAAGTGGCGGTTGTAACTCGTGGTTGTAACTCATGGTTGTAACTCATGGTTGTAAGTCAAGTAAATCGTCGTTGCAAGTGGTGGTTGTAACTCGATGTAACTCAAGTAAATCGTTGTAAGTGGAGGTTGCAACTCGTAGTTGTAACTTGCTGTTGTAACTCGTGTTTGTAAGTCAAGTAAATCGTCGTTGTAAGTAGTGGTTGTTACTCGATGTAACTCAAGTAAATCGTCGTTGAAAGTGGTGGTTGTAAGTTGTGGTTGTAAGTGGTGGGTGTAAGTGGTGGTTGTAACTCGTGGTTGTAACTCGCGTTTTAAGTCGGGGTTGTAAGTGGTGGTTGTAAGTCAAATCGTCGTTGTAAGTGGTTGTAAGTAGTGGTTGTAGGTGGTGGCTGTAGCTTGTCTTTCAAGTAAATCGTCGTTGTAAATTGTGATTGTAGGTCGTGGTTGTAAGTGGGGTTTTTAAGTCATAAGTTGTGGTTATAGGTTGTAGTTGTAAGTCGTGGTAGTTGTAAGTGGTGGTTGTAACTGGTGGATTTAAGTGGTTTTAAGTGGTGGTTGAAAGTGGAGGTTGACAGTGGAGGTTAAAGTGGTGGTTGTAACTCGATGTTGTAACTCAAGTAAACCGTCGTTGTAAGTGGTGGTTGTGAGTAAAGTAAATCGTCGTGGTGGTTGTAAGTGGTGGTTGTAACTCGTGGTTGTAAGTCAAGTAAATCGTCGTTGTAAGTGATGGTTGTAAGTCATGGTTGTAAGTGGCGTGGCGTTTGTAAGTGGTGGTTGTAACTCGATATAAGTCAATAAATCGTCGTTGTAAGTGGTGGTTCTAAGTGGCGTTTGTAAGTCGTTATAAGTCGTGGTTGTAGGTTTTACTTGTAAGTCGTGGTGGTTGTAAGTGGTGGTTGTAACTCGATGTTATAAGTCAAGGAAATCGTCGTTGTAAGTGGTTTTAAGTGGTGGTTGTAACTCGTGGTTGCAAGTGGTGGTTGTAACTCGATGTTTGAACTCAAGTAAACCGTCGTTGTAAGTGGTGGTTGTAACTTTCTAAGTCAATTAAATCGCCGTTGTAATTGGTGGTTGTAAGTCGTGGTAGTAAGTTGCGTTTGTAAGTCTTGTCATAAATCGTGGTTATATGTTGTAGTTGTAAGTCGTGGTGGTTGTAGGTAAGTGGTTGTAAGTGGTGGTTGTAAGTCAAGTAAATCGTCGTTAAAAGTGGTGGTTGTAACTCGTGGTTGTAGGTCAAATAAATCGTTGTAAGTTGTGGATGTAAGTGGTGGTTGTAGGTGGTGGTTGTAAGTGGTGGTTGTGAGTCGTGGTTGCAAGTCGTAGTTGTAACTGGGCGTGGTGAGTGGTGGTTGTAAGTGGTAGTTGTAACTATTGTAACTGAAGTAAACCGTCGATGTAAGTGGTGGTTGTAAGTGGTGGTTGTGTGGTGGTTATAAGTGGTTGTAAGTGGTAGTTGTAACTCGATGTTGTGATTAAAGTAAATCGTTGTAAGTGGTGGTTGTAAGTTGTGGTTGTAACTCGATGTTTTAACTCAAGTAAACCATCGTTGTAAGTTGTCGTTGTAAGTGGAGGTTGTAACTATTTTGTCAGTCAAGTAAGTCGTCGTTGTAAGTGGTGGTTGTAACTCGTGGTTGTAAGTCAAGTAATCGTTGTAAGTGGTGGTTATAGGTGGTGGTTGTAAGTGGTGATTGTATGTCGTGGTTGTAAGTCGGTGTTGTAAGTGATGGTTGTAAATGGTGGTTGTAAGTTGCGGTTGTATGTTGTGGTTGTAAGTCGTGGTTGTAACTCGGCGTTTTAAATGGTGATTGTAAGTGGTGGTTGTAACTCGTGGTTGTGACTTGTAGTTGTAAGTCAAGTAAATAGTCGTTATAAGAGGTGGTTGTAAGTGGTGGTTGTAGCTCTGTTGTAACTCAAGAAAACCGTCGTTGTAAGTGGTTGTAAGTAGTGGTTGTAAAATGGAGGTTGAAAGTGGTGGTTGTAAGTGGTGATTGGAACTCGATAATGTAACTCAAGTAAGTTGTGGTTGTAAGTGGTGGTTTGTAAGTGGTGGTTGTAAGTCAAGTAAATCGTCGTTGTAAGTGGAAGTTGTAAGTGGTCGTAACTCGTAGTAGTGTGGTGGTTGTAACGCGGTTGTAACGTGTTGTAACTCGTGGTTGTAAGTGGTGGTTGCAACTTTTGGTTGTAAGTCGTGGTTGTAACTCGTGGTTGTAAGTCAAGTAAATCGTCGTAAGTGGTTTAAGTGGTGGTTGTAACTCGATGTTGTAACTCAAACCGTCGTTGTAAGTGGTGATTGTAAGTCGTGGTGTTAGGTGGTGGTTGTAAGGGGTGGTTGTAACTCATGGTTGTAAGTGGTGGTTGTAACTCGTGGTTCTAACTCGTGGTTGTAGGTAAGGTAAATCGTTGTAAGTGGTGGTTGTAAGTGGTATTTGTAACTCGATGTTGTAACTCAAGTAAACCATCGTTGTAAGTGGTGGTTGTATGTGGTAACTTGTGGTTGTAAGTCAAGTAATCGCCGTTGAAAGTGGTAGATGAAAGTAGTGGTTAAGTGGTGGTTTTAAGTGGTGGTTGTAAATTGTGGTTGTAACTCGTGGTTGTGAGTCAAGTAAATCGTCGTTGTAAGTGGTGGTTGTAACTCGATATTATAACTCAAGTGGTGGTTTTAAGTGGTGGTTTTGTAAGTGGTGGTTGTAAGTCAAGTAAACCGTCGTTTTAAGTGGTGGTTGTAAGTAGTTGTAAGTGGAAGTTGTAAGTACTAGTTTGAACTCGATGTTGTAATTCACGTAAATCGTCGTTGTAAGTGGTGGTTGTATGTCGTGGTTGTAAGTCTTGTCATAAGTCGTGGTGGTTGTTACTGGTGGTTGTAAGTGGTGATTGTAAGATCGTGGTTGTAGGTCGTGGTTGTATGTAGTGGTTGTAAGACGTGGTTGTAGATGGTGGTTGTATGTCGTGGTTGTAAGTGGTGGTTGTAGGTTGTAAGTGGTTGTTATAAGCTGTGGTTGTAAGTTTTGTTTTTAGGTAACATAAGTGGTGGTTGTAAGTGGTGGTTGTAATTAGTGCTTGTATGTCGTGGTTGCATGTCTTTGAATGTCGTGGTTGTAATTGTTGGTTGTATGCTATGGTTGTAAGTTGCTGGTTATACGTCGTGGTTGTACGTCATTGGTGTAATTCGTGGGTGTAAGTGATGTAAGTCTTGGCTGTAAAGGGTGGTTGTAAAAGGTAAGTGGTGGTTCTAAGTGGTAGTCGCAAGTGTTTTGGTGGTTGTTAGTCATGGTTGTAAATCGTGGTTGTAAGTCGTGGTTATAAATGGTGGTTGTAAGTCGTGGTTTTAAGTTGTGGTTGTATGTGATTGTTGTGGGTCGTGGTTGTTAATGGTGGTTGTAAGTCGTGGTTGTAGGTGGGGTTTGTATGTCGTGGTTCTGAATTAGTGGTTGTAAATGGTGGTTGCATGCCGTGGGATGTAAGTCGTGGTTTTAAATCGTGGTTGTATGTGGTGGTTGTAATTCGTGGTTGTAAGTGGTGGTTGTAACTGGTAATTATAAGCGGTTGTTGTAGGTGGTTGTTGTAAGTGGTGGTTGTAGGTGGTGGTGGTAAGGGATGGTTGTAAATTTTGTTTTTAGGTAACCTAAGTGGTGGTTGTAAGTGGTGGTTGCAGGTCGTGGTCGTATGTCGTGGTTGTATGTCGAGGGTGTATGTCGTGGTTATAAGTCGTGGTTGTAAGTGGTAGTTGTAAGTTATGGATTGTATTTCGTGGTTGTATGTCGTGGTTGTAAGTCGTAGTTTTAATTGGTTGTAAGTGGTGGTTGAAGTATTGGCTGAATGTGGTTTAAGTCGTGCCATATCTCGTGGTTGTATGTTCTGGTTATTGTAATTCGTAGTTTAAGTGGTTGTTGTAAGTAGTGGTTGTAAGTAGTGGTCGTAAGTGGTGGTTGTAAGTGGTTTTTGTAGGATGTCGTTGTAGGTTGTGGATGTAAATGGTGGTTGTATTTCGGGGTTGTAATTCGTATTTGTAAGTGGGGGTTGTAAGTAGGGGTTGTATGGCATGGTTCTAAATGGTGGTTATAAGTTGTGGTCGCGTTAGCCGACCACACTCCGGACCTCAAAGGTGAAATTTATGTTGTTGTTTTTTTTTGTTTTTTTTTTATGTGTTCTTGTTCATTTTATACCTGTTTTGCAACGCACATTACTCGATTTATTAGTGCTCCCCACCCAAAAACCCCGATTTCCCACAGGTCCCCGTAGATCGTTGGGGAGATGTAGGCATAAGTGCATAAATTCAATAATTACTTGGAAAGTACGCATTTGCGACGGAAATGATGTACACCATCGTTCATATCACAACATTTCTCATCAGAAACACATAAGCCACATATCAAAATCGTTAGTTAGGTGAAACTATAAATTGACCCTTTTATGTTATCATTTCAAAATTCACATAGTTCAGTGCATTCCATGATGTAGTGATGTAATGAGTGGCATTTATTTTCATGACTTTTTATAAACAATCCCATCAGTATTTTTATTATATTCCCAGTAATGTCTATATCCTAACCTTAATCTCAATACTATTGTGTCCTACATGGAGTTTTGCCGTCCATAAGTGATTTTTTTTTTTTTTTTTTTTTTTTTTTAAGGTACCAAGTGTCTTTGCTTTATCATTTTCAGTTTTATTTCTTTTGATGGCTTTCTCTGTTCCTTGTTTAGCTAAATCATCAGCTACATCATTCAGATATATTCCACAGTGTGATGGTACCCATACAAAAGTTACATTGATTATAATGGATTTCATGTCCTTGATTAACTTTTTACACTTAAAAACAAAACAGTTATCACTAAAGAACTTTGAATTAAGTGCAAGTAATGCACTCTGACTATTTACAAATAGATATAATCATTTTCCTCTGTATTGCATGTAATTCTGCAGTGGTGCTGGAATTTATACCATCTACAGTATTCTTTTGGAATGTCACTCTTCATTACTTTTACAATATTCATTGATTGGTAACTCAAATTTTTGATAAATATTCATCATTAACTCCTGTTTCTTGTAGTAATATCATATCTGTTATTTTTTTAAAGTATATGCATGTACGCCTGTAGATCTTTTTTGTAATCTATTAACATTCCACGACAAAATATTTAGGTTGTTAGTAGCCATTTATTCTATTCTTTTCTTTATTGTCTTTATAGATGCAAAAATGTTTTCTTTAAAGTATCTAAAGGCTAACTCATATAGTTCATTACTTTGTCTAATACACTGATTATTTCTCCAATTTCAATTTTATTATTAGGTGTTTGAATTAAATTTTCATTTGGAGTCATCATTTGTGTTTTTCTCACTTCATCATTAACAATAGATATTCTAGTATGCTTGTTTATACTTACCAGATCTTTGATCATTTGTTTGATTTCAGATATTGCTTCATTCAAACTATTTTATTCTTAAGACTTTCAAAATTCTTAACACATTCCTTTTCATGTAAATGGGGAGTTACTACATTTTGTTCTAATGACTGTTTGCTCTCAATTGCTGCTACTCTAGCCCTATTTTCCTCAAAATTTACAGGTATACTTGGAATTTCATTAACATGACTGTTTTCAACCAGGTTCTGAGGTACAAGTTTTTCTTTGGGACTCACTACCTGGGGTTGTTTAGAACACAATTTAGAATTTGCATTGTGTGGGCCTTCACAGTTGCAGCATTGTGGTGTTACAATTACTTTTTCCTTAAGTTTATCAGTGCATACTTGTCACTCATGTCTTTCACCACAATATGTACACCCAAAGGTTTCATTGCATTTCCAATCCATATGTCCCCATTTGCTACATTTGTAGCATATTACAGGTTCCTCTTTGTAAATATAAATTTTCTTGTACCCTAAACACTTTACAAATAGTTTGTCAGTCACCAGTCCTTTCATGAGTGCAATAAGCTGCAGTTTCTCCACCAAGTCCCCTTCAGTTTTGATGATCGATTAACCCATTCAAATTGCTTATCATTTAAATAATCATTATGATCTACATAAACAAGAAAATTGAAAATTATAACTTTTGTAAGTTTTTTGGTTATGCCTTGAACCACCATCTTTATATTTTAAAACACTTGGGTTGTTAAATGTTCCACTGCACAACTGTCTCTAACTGTGATGTATGGTCTATTCTTCCCATCCTTAAACAACACTTCAAATTGGGGATGTCTCTTGAATAATCTTAGGGTCCACTTGATTTTCTTTTCCAGGATTAGTTCTTTGTCAGATGTAGGGAAGTATAGTTTTGGTCTTCTTTCACTGTTCCATTGTTCTTGACACTTTCTTTCGCTGTTATATGTTGTTGTTGTTGTCGTTCCCTAGACTGTCTGTCCGAGCAGTCCCGTCTCCCCAAGGAAGGCCACAGCCGAAACTGGGTTTTCCCACAAATCCTTTATAGAGTGTATGTTGTGTTGTTTGCTGTATATTCTCATCCTGATATCCTGGTGCCTTTCACTGTTTTTACCCATGTCACTGGTCACTTTGTGTAGTCTGTTCCCAGATCCACTTGGCTCACTGTGGTCGTTATGTTTCCTTTTTCCTGTTGCTATGTTGTTAGTCTCATTGTCATCATCACTCGTGATCAAGTACATTTCTACAGTACTGTTGCTCATCCTGAGAAGTAACTTGGGATGCCAATTCTTCATTGTTTCAATTCCACACCAATCACCATCTCGCCAACCATAGCTAAACTGGCCACTACACCACACAGTAGCTAAGTTGTATGATCATTTGTTCCAAGTTCCAGATAAGTACATCCTTAGCAGCAAGGTAGTAGACAATTCGTTTGCTCCTCACCTCTCTTCATAGGTCTGTACTCAACTACTGCCAGGCTTGAAGTGCATCCACGTGAGGTCTAAGTGCAGGGTTAGTGAGTGGTTCATTGTCATGTTGTTTAAAAATAAAAACAACACTATGCCAAATTATTGTGTGATGTGTGTGAATAGAAGTAACAACAATCCAGATCTCAGGTTTTATAGCATTCCAGGAGGATCTCATCCATTTCAGCTCAATAGAAGATAACTATGGTTATATGCTATACATCGAGAAAACTGGTTGGATATGGCTATAAAAAATGCACATATTTGCAGTGTCCATTTTATTTTGGGTAAGTCTTAATATTATTTTGTTTTTGAAATATACATATTCACAACCCTGTGGAGCATTTTACGATTATTTTCAAGTGTTGGTCTGTGATTTGTTTTCATATTTTTAATTGTCTTGTTGGCCTCAATGGACTTTGACAGCCCAGATTTTGTTCCTTCTCTTTTCACAAACAAGAGGAGAGAAACAGATCAACAGCACAGAAAAAAATACAGATATAGCTATATTTTACAGCTATATATGCATTTTCTTGCAAAATGCTGTTTATATTTATTTGACTGATTGACCATTTAGCAAGGATGCAAATATATAATTTTGTGGGGGTGTGAGTAACTGCATACACACAATATTAATACTTTTCTCAATTTTAGGGGATGGGGCTCAAGCCCCTCTCCCCCTTTGTGTGTTTGCATCCATGCCATTTAGGAATGCAAATATTGTAATATTAGGACCATAACTACCTATAGATACATTCATCTCTGAGTAAATGGTATAAATTTGTTTACTTTGGCTGTAGTGAAGAAATATGAAAATGTGACCCCATACATAGTAAGTAGAGTAATTTCAAATTTTGATATAAAAAATATTTATTTATGGTGAAACTACAAAATCAAATATCAATATCTTTTTGTCATCAGCAAATATTTTATACTTTTTTGTTTCACTTTTCTGCATAGTAGTATCAAGATTCATGTCATACACTAAACATACGTGATCATTCATATCCAGTGATAGGTCACAGTCTATGTTATTCACCATATCTTTTTCATTTGTGATTATTAAATCCAGTAAGCTTGGTTACTCATGTGTTCTATATCATGTATTTACCTAGTTGTATTAACCTATTTGTATTATACGGGAAGGGAGCTATGCTTGTGGTGACCTGTCTTTGTATCTTTCAGTATCAAGTTTTTTCTTCAAATCTTAAATAGTGTTTGCACACACTGTTGCTTATCTAATCTATTCCAGGTATCTGGTAATCTATGTGGGAAGCTATTTTTTTCAGATCTCTTCTATAGTTATCCTTTTTGAGTTTCTTTTTGGGTCCTCTTGTTTTTCCATTGTCCCATTTTAATAAATCATCCCTATCTAGGATTTCCATTCCTTTCATGATTCTATAAATAGTCAACAGATCTCCTCTTTCTCTTCTTTGTTCCAGAGTTCATTCATTTTGTCAGAGTTCGCTGGTCTGGAATACAGTCAATGTCAATACTCACTTTCCTTGATTTCTCTTCTGCGTGTTTTAGATTCATCACATTATTGAGAATCTTGTTTTTGGTCAAGACCGAGTCCAGTGAAAAAAGCAAGGGTCATATTTTACCATACTCCTTCTTACCAATCTGAAAGCATCTATTGATATTATTTGCACTGAAATCATGTATTTCTAAAGGGCCCTTACACAATCCTTGGATAAAAGTTTTATAATAATCTCTGCATTCCCCATAGATAATAAGCAGAGTAATTTCAAATTTTTATATAAAAACTATTTATTTATGGTGAAACTACAAAATCAAATATCAATATAAAAATCTATAGTAAAACTAAAAATACAAAATTTCAAGTTCGTATATAAACTTACAGGTTTGAAAGGAGAGCCACTCTTCAGTCAGAAGGAAAGTGAATGTTGATACTGAGAGCGTTTCTGATAATAACAATTCAGAAACTACAGTTGAGCAGACACATAACAAAGGTATGCATATTTGTTTATGGTCCTATGATATATTGTTCAATCATATGTTAATGGCAATCATTGGTGTCTGTAGATATACACACTTTATGCACATGCGTGTACAAAATACATAAAAATATACAAAATAAGCTTAGATAGACCTGTAGTTGCTAATCTCTGATCTCAAACATTACTTACGAGACAGAACTTTAATTTTGCCAAACATGCATCAAATTACCAAACCTAGATTAAATAACACTTGCTTTTTCTGCATACTTTTTAGAACAACATATTATGTTGATTACTTTATATTCTTAATAGTCTAGGTGACAATTAACTAATTCCTATTGGATTTTTTTTTTACCAACTAAGGGACAAAACTATCAAAATGCACTGGCGTACCACAAAGCATCTATATTTTGTTCAGGAGAGCATACCCCTGCCTCCTCGAAATGTGCCTCAATTTCAACATCTCTCCATTTCAATATAACATTTAACCTAAATCTAAATTCAAAGAAAACATTTAAATTACAGCTAGGAATGTTGGTTTTAAACACACAGTATACAGAATATTTTGGTGGGCATCATAATTAAAATTTCACATCTGTAACCAGAACTCTACAGACACCCCTTACTTTTTGCTATCACAAATTTGCAAACTACTTGACTTCTGATGTTCTGTAAATGCAAATCTGTAATCATAAACTGTTTACATTTCATTACCATGGCATCAGTTTCACTATATTCTTAATGTCATTACTGGAGTTCAAGTATTTGATTAAGTTTGATACTTTTGTATACATTAGGTTAAAAAAACAATGTGTTACTGATCCACTATTGCTACTATTATAATTATCTAGCCTCAGATGACCAAATTCTTTAATCAGTTTAGAAACTATCTCTAGCATTTTGACTTAATGATTAAATGAAACATGAAAATATACTGGATAAGTGTATTGGAGACCTTGTACTACAAAAGTTGGATAGATAAAGTAAACTATTTTCTATCATACTTCATAGCTTGCACTTGGGAAGTTAACACTAAAATACTATTCTATTAAACTTGACATTATATGAGAATTATATTTCTTACTTTGATTTAATGATTAACAGTGTTACCATCGACACTATGTACTGTAAACATTGGAATGACAGAAAGTAAACATGACAGCATGTGGCTGGATCAAGTAACAGGTCTCTCTTTACCCTCTACCATAATTAATGTTTGATATATGATTCCAGGAAATATTACATAATGTCAGGTGTGGGGTATGCCAGGCACATATGCTCATAATATAGAGAAAGTTTTGTAAAGAAATAACTTATAACATCCTTAGCTACCATAGCTGCTGCTACTAGTCTATGTCGTCCAACATGAGTGTCCAAGGAAGGATTCCTGAACCACTGTCAGTGTCAGGTAATACAGCAGAGAACTGGAGAAGATTTCTTCAAGAATTTAAAATATACCTCTTGAGTTCAAAGAAGCATGAGAAACAAGATAAGGTAGAAATTACCTTGCTTTTAAATTGTGGTGGTAAAGAGTTACTTGATGTATATAGTACTTTGCCCCTTGAGGAAGCAGATAAGAATAATTATTATACACTTAAGAAGAAGTTGTAGGAATATTTTGAGCCTAAGAAAAATGTCACCTATGAGAGGTACATTTTTAATAGTAGACTGCAACTGGGTGATGAGACTGTTGATAGTTTTGTTACTGACTTGAGAAAGGAAGCTACAAATTGTGAGTTTGGGGCTTTAAAGGATGAAAGAAACGATAAGGGACAGAATCATATGTGGCATCAAGGATGACCAGCTATGTGGATGGTTACTCAGGAAAGATGTATCCCTAGAGAATACTTTACTACAATGCAGAGCGCATAAGGCAAGTGAGAAGCAGATGAAAGAATTTGGTGCTGGTATAAGCAATTTGTGTGTCCATAGTGTAAAGTCTAAGAAGAAAGAAGAATCCCAGTCCTTAAATCCAAGTTATAATTCTCAATGATCTTGCAAATTCTGTGGTTATCAACATGTTTTTGGAAGGAATAATTGCCCAGCTAACAACAAAAAGTGTCAAAAGTGTTGTAGGATTGGACACTATAAATGCAACAGTTCCACAAATCTAGGAAAGCAAAAGCATGTACATCAAATTAACAAAGAAGATTTGTCATCAGATGCAGACTCAGAGGAGTGTTATGAGAAAGCAGTAGGAAATTTACAGGTAGTGAACAATAGAAAATCTGTGTTCAAGGCAACAGCAGGGGAGCCAGATCAAGAGGGTCGCCTTACTCTTCTCCTTCAGGCCAAATCAGAGTCATTCCAGTTGGATACAGGAGCTGAAGTGAGTATTTTACCCAAAAGGATTTATGACAAGTTGAATGAAAAGCCTGAAGTGAAAGACACTTACACTGGAGATAAAATTAAACCTCTTGGTAAGTGTCAAATAATATGCTTGCATAACTAAAAAATATCAGCTCACTTTCTATATTGTTGACATGAATTGTGTTCCACTATTAAGTAGAGGCACTTGTAAACTTTTAGGAGTTATAAATTCTTGAATGTGACTATATCAGAGACCATATTGGAGGTAGCCATTGACAAGTTATTATGTAAATACAAGGATGTTTGATGGACTAGGATGTTTAGAGGGTGAAATACATTTAGAGGTGGATCCAAATGCTAGACCAATGGCTCATCCTCCACGTAGATTGCATGTAGCCTTGAGAGATAGATTGAAATGTGAATTAGATGATATGGAAAGGAAAGGTGTGATCATCAGAGAGAGGGGTCCACAAGAGATTGGGTTAACAGAATGGTCATTGTAGATAAAGGAAGTAAATCAAGAATATGTCTAGATCCAAGAGACTTAAATAAGGCTTTAAAGAGGCAACACTATCCCCTACCAACTATTGAAGAAGTATCAACAAGGCTTACTGATGCCAAAGTGTTTTCTGTATTAGATGCTACAAAGGGTTTTTGGCAAATAAAATTAGGTAAAAAGTCTTCCAAACTACTCATATTTAACACTTGTTTTGGTAGGTATAATTACTTTTGCCTTCCTTTTGGCATTAGTCTTGCTCCAGAAAGTTATCAGAGGTACATGGATGAGCTGTCTGATGATCGTGAGGGAGTGGAATTCATTCTTACAGTTTTTTACATTAGTCTTTTGGAATTGTCTCCTGTGATCAGT
>NC_134793.1:26479381-26486881 GCF_046742065.1 Oratosquilla oratoria | reverse complement strand
TAACATCCTTCTCTTGTATCACTGCAATTTTACGACTGTTAGTGTAAATAGGTATTTAATGGAAAATTTGGTTATCAGCAATCCATTTTACGTATAACACCCTTCTCTTGTATCATTGCAATTTTACGACTTAGTTTATAGATATAGGTATTTAATGGAAAGTTGGGTTATCAGCAATCCATTTTACGTATAACACCCTTCTCTTGTATCATTGCAATTTTACGACTGTTAGTTTATAGATATAGGTATTTAATGGAAAATTGGGTTATCAGCAATCCATTTTACGTATAACATTAACTAAACATAACTTTGCATACAATAAGCTAGAGGCCCCAAAGCAGATAGAAAATGTGGAAATATTTTTCCACACTGTGTAGAAATCCGTCCACACTATCCACGCCAGTTGCCAACTCTCGCTAGATTCCGTCACCATGAGCGATATTTCCACGAAACGGCAACGCTGCCGTAGACCTCTACCAAGCTAATACGTATTAGCCCGAGTTACTGGACAGTTTTCCGTTCCTTTAAGAATATTGTATAATTCAAATCTTTCTTACATTAGAATTTAAATCCTAAGCTCTGTAGAAATCTATTGTTTCAAGGAAACATTGAATTTGAATTACTTTTAATTCTTACAATTATAGATAACAACTTGGGCCGGTAAGCTCTGAGCCCGAGCGCATCATCAACTCAAGAGATGCTAGTTAGTCTTTTACCCAGCTTACCAAGCTAATTTGTATTAGCCCGAGTTACTGGACAGTTTTCCGTTCCTTTAAGAATATTGTAGAATTGAGATCTTTCATACATTGGAATTTAAATCCTAAGCTCTGTAGAAATCTATTGTTTCAAGGAAACATTGAATTTGAATTACTTTTAAATTCTTACAATTATAGATAACAACAAGGCTGTAAGCTCTAAGCCTGAGCGGCGGAGGCAGGATCCGGAAAAGCTCTGATTGGCCGAGCCGAGAAGCAGCTCGACTATCATTGGGTGACGAGTCAGGCGCGTTATATAGGAGCAATATTTATATTCTGACACAGCCCACCTAGAGTACACTTCTTTCCGCGATTCCGCATGGATAAGACCTTCTCGCTGCGTTTCAACACGTCGTTCTCGTCGCTTACAGCCACAAATACCCTAGTCTCTAGCTCTGTTTGTCGTGCTGCCGTTAACATCGAAAAAGTACTGTTACCCGAGCTAATTCCCCCTTATTCGAGGAATCTCGCTCTGACAGGATTATGCCCTGTATAACTCTCCCTGCACGATCGGTGTAGCCCGTGTGGTTCTTTTTAAAATCACCTTTACGGCGGGAGAGGAGGGAACCCTTCATCAAGTCCGGTCTTTTCGCACGCTCTATGTGCCCCGGGCCAACGTATTCTATTGATTGCCGCTAGGTAGACAGGTTTAAAGCGAATCAGCACCAACCGATCGTAAACGCCCTCGCCCCCCTGCCCCTTAGATTTCCGTCAATAAATAATTTTTTTTTTTTCAAGTTGTTGAGGATTGATAGGTTATTACATTAGGATTCTCTTCTCGTTATCAGTGCCGCCATGGCGGACACTGATTCATGGACCAGCGTGTCCAAAAAGCGTCGCTGCGCTCCTGGTTCACCGACTCCAGCGAGCGACCAAGCTGCTGTAGTAGTGGCCCCAGCTAGTGTCAAGGGTGGCAAGCTCCCCACCTTCAAGGTCGTACCCTCAGCGGGGTACGACACGGCTTTTGAGGTGGTGAGAGCGCTCGAAAAGGGGCCACTCCGCGGTAAGCTTTTGTCTCTCCGACCCCTCGGCGATGGTAACGTACTATTGTTACCAGCCAGTTACGACATCGTCGACGAGTTGGAGAAGATAAAGTCGCTCAATGGTAAGCCGGTGAACTTGGAGCGTCTGAACCCAGAGGACCGGCAGCATCGACTCGTGGTACACGATTACCCGCCCACCTTCTTGACCGAAGCCATTGAGGACCATCCTCAAGTAATCGCGGCCACGAGGATGCGTCGGTGGGACAAGACGCCGACACGCCAGGTCCTGATCACGATTAAAGGCGAACCATTTAATAAAATTGACCTGGGTTGGTATGGCAGGTATGATGTACGAACGTACATCCCAGATCCTCTCCGTTGCTTCAGGTGTCAGCGCTATGGTCACCACCAGGCGAGGTGCTCTGCGAAACAACCTAAGTGTGGTATTTGCAGCATGCCTCACGCCACCGAAACTTGTCTCAACAAGTTTAAGGCTGGTACTGAGACTGTTGCCAAATGCCCTAATTGTAGCAAGAAGCACCACGCCTGGAATACCGGGTGCGCAGTGCGTCAGGTGCAGGCCATTGCCTCAAAGGAGAGGACTGAGAAGCGACAGGACTTCATACCTGCCCCCCCAGGAACATTTGTATGGGGCAGCAGGAAACACTCTCCTGCCACTGCACCACCACCACCTACACACAGTGCTCCTGATTTGAACAATCAGGCGCACTTCCCAACATTGAAGACAGCTCCCACACAGACACAACCAGCTCCCAAAAAGGCCGCTCCCACCTCCAAACCCGTGCCCGCCTCCAAACCTGCACCCATCTCCAAATCCACACCTGCCTCTAATCCCACCCCTAAATCCAAAGCCAAACCCACGCCCCCCGTACCAACCCCACGAGCACAGGACCGACGGTCCTCTCCACCTGAATATCCGTCCGATATCATCCCCCTCAGGGAGGATGACATCGAGCTGATAGTGACTGGCGTCGTGTCTGCTGTCGCTGCGCCTTTTGGCGAGGATGACACAGGCAAAATGCTGGAGCTGGTGAACAGGTCTGTTAAGAATGTGCTCAAGCTCCTAAAAGAGAAGAGGAACCCTAGGCGAAAGGAGAGGACTCCCTCCCCCTCTACCTCCTCCTCTCCTGCCTCCTCCCCTGCCTCTTCCACCACTTCTTCCTCTTCCTCAACCTCCTCCTCCCCTTCCACTTCCCCCAAGCCTGCCACACCCGCCTTCACCATTGGAAACGACACGCCCACTTCATCTAAGCCTAGGAGAGTGTCTTCTGCTAGGCCCCAACGCCAATTCGCATTGAGGCTTGAAGACTCCTCTTCTGATGAGGAGGAAAAGGCGTCCACTGTTTCAAAGTCGCAACCCATCTTGTCCTCTAACCGGGGAGAGCAAGATGAGACCGTCATGGAAACTGACAGGGAAGAACATCGCCCTGTTCAATAATCACTTGAGGTTGCTACAGTGGAACCTTAACGGGTTCCGCAGTAAAAGTTCGTATCTCCTTGCGCTTGCGCAAGAGCATGATTACGATATCATGCTTCTCCAAGAGACATTGGTGAGCGACGAGGTGCGATTTCCGGGATATCGCATCTTTTCCCTCCCTCGTTCACTCACTGCTAGGGGGTGCATGATCTTAGTCAAATCATCCATCCCCTGCAGTGAAATCACGGACCCTGTATCATGTGGGGATGGTGTAGAAGTTCTTGCGGTTCGACTCCATCGGGCCCACGAAACGTACACCATCTACAACATATACAGGGGCCTGAGAGCAGAACTGGACCTTGGAGAAGTGTGTACTCTTGCTGCGGACAGGCTCCTCATCATAGGAGGGGACTTCAACGCCCACCATGAAATTTTGATGTCGTCCCAAGGGCCCAATGTCGCTGGGCGCCACTTAAGTTCAGTATTAGACGAATGCCCTGACATTGCGTTGTTGAATGATGGAAATCCGACGCACGTGCGAGGTGGACGACTTGATCTGACCTTGGCGACGGCCACTCTCCTCCCTAGGGTAACCTGGGAGGTGCATCCTATTGTCACTAGCGATCACTTCGGTGTCTCTGTGCACATACGGGATTCACCACCCATACCAGCTGTATTACCTGTTCCCAGGTGGAAGACAGCTTTGGCAAACTGGCCAGTGTTTGAGAAGTCTGTTGAAGAATGGGCAGCGTCCTACGTTCCACCACAGGACGTGGAAACGTTGGAAGCTGACTTTTCTGCAGCCATTCAGGTGGCTGCCAACAGAGCCATCCCAAAGACTCGCCAGTCCCCCAGAGAACATAAGAACAGCTGGTATTATACCCCCGAGGTGAGAGAGGCCAACCATCGGGTGAACATGCTTAGGCGTGTTTTCCGACGGCGCCGAACTCAGACCAATTTGGCTAACTTGCGCGCTGCAGTTCATGACGCTCACGTCATAGCTGCAGATGCCAGAAGAGCTAAATTTCTTGAATGGTGTGAGGGCTTTACTGCTCACACCTCCCTAGCAGAGCTGTGGTCTAAGCTCCGTAAGGCTACTGGCAGGACTCAACCACGACGCACTCATCATGCCCCTGATGCTGAGGCGAAGCGGCTGGTGCAGGAGTTCGTCTCTCGCTCCAGCAGCACCTCACTCCCGCAGTGTGTTCAAGACACACTGCAGGACCTCCAAGGAGTGAGGCGCCATGGTGTTGAGGACATGATGAGTCGGTCGGATGATACTGATACTAGCTTTACGCTTCAGGAGCTACGGGTCACGCACAAGACCAGCTCAGACACGGCACCTGGAGAGGACCTCGTCACCTATTCCATGCTGGCCCACCTTGGGCCAGCGGGTGACGAGGCACTTCTAAGGGTGATAAACGCGTCTTGGAGGACTGGCAAGCTACCAACAGCCTGGAAGACGGCAATCATAACGCCAATTCCAAAGCCAAAGGAACCTAGTGCTTACCGCCCCATCAGCCTGACAAGCTGCATGGGGAAGACAGCGGAGAGGATGGTGCTAAACAGGCTGCTGTGGAAACTGGGCCCATTGCATGAGCATATCCATGCTTACTGCAAAGGCACTGGCACAGCAAACAGTATAGCAACACTCCTCAATGCTGTCAGTGGAACACCGTACATCGTGGTCTTTTTGGATTTGGAAAAGGCGTTTGAGCGGGCCAGTCCACTTGTGATATTAGACACCCTTGCTCGCAAGGGCGTAAAAGGCAAGCTGCTTTCTTGGATTGCTGACTATCTCAGTCACCGGTCTGCGAAAGTACGCTTTCAAGGTCACATATCAGAGGCCAGAATGTTGGAGAATGGCACTCCACAAGGGGGGGTCCTCAGCCCCACTCTGTTCAATGTGCTCGTCTCCAACATTCTGGAACTACCTCTACCACAGGGGTGCAAGGTCATCTGCTATGCAGATGACATTGCGCTCTTAATTACTGGGAAACGGCAGTGCTTCAACAGGGCTCAGCGCTGTTTAAGCACTGTGGCGACGGAATGTAGCAGGTTGGGGTTAAAGATCTCCCCTACAAAGTCGAAAGCTATGGCACTGAGACTCAGGACAGAGGGGAAGCACCTCACCATCCAGGACCTTAGGCTGGACTGGGTTCACCAGTATCAGTACCTGGGGGTCTGGATTGATGAGAGGCTCACCTTTCAGAGGGAACTTACCTATCTCAAGGAGAGACTGAAGGCAAGAACCACAGTTATGAGAGCAATGACGGGGAAGGCACTCGGTGCCACGCATCGGGTCCTTCGCACATTCTATGTGCACGCAGTCCGCAGTCTGGTGGACTACGCTGCCCCAGCTCTCATAAATGTGGCGACTGCCAAGCTTGAAGACCTGGAGCCTTGCCAAAATGCCGCAGCAAGGATTATCCTGGGAGTTCAACCTTGGACTAAGACCGTTAACCTCCGAATGGAGGCTTCGTTGCCTTCATTAACATCACGGGTCAGAAGGCTGGAGGTCGACTTTCTTGCCAAGTTGGTCCAGAGCCCCAGGAAAACTGAGCTGAGTCAGAGCCTTGTGACAGCTCTGGGACGGGTGGGTACTCTTATCCACTCCGATACCTGGCTGGCACAGGCGGCAGGGATTCTGGACTCCTTCAAGCTCACCAGCACTCTCCTTGAGAAGGGTAGGGACTCTCCACATTCAGAGTTCAAGCCCCCACCACCATGGCTGTCGATACCTGCAACTTTCGTTGTCACAAAGCTTCCCAGTAAGAAGAAGTTATGTGACCAGGAAAGAGTACGAGCGCAGGCCCTACAAGGCGTCCGCGCACTGTCGGGACCTGGAACGGCGGTCTATTACACGGATGGCTCCGTAGACCCCAACAGGCCTCGCAGTGCGGGGGCTGCTTTTGTGACGGATGGTTTGACCTACGGCAGGAGAGTATCTGATCATGCGTCCACTCTCCAAGCTGAGGCCATAGCGGTCCAAGGAGCGTTAGAGCATGCTCTAATATCTCGAGCTGGTCCTGTGGTGATCCACACGGACTCACAGTCTTTGCTAGGCAGCTTAGAATCGATACAGCCCAGCGACAATGTACGCCTACTGACCTCCATCCTAGCACTCCTGCTGAAGCTGCATCAGCAAGGCAGGAGTGTTACGCTCAACTGGGTGCCAAGCCACGTAGGTGTCCCAGGTAATGAGTTAGCCGACGCCGCAGCAGAAGCGGCGCGCAAAAGACCTGAAGTCGATGTTGTCGTCCCTCTCAGCAGAAATCAGTTGCGCCTACGCACCAGGGCTCTTAACCAGGTACAACGGTTCCTCGAGCACAGACTGGAGGCAGAGGTGTCAGAGAGGGCGAGGTGGTACAGGGCAGTAACAGACTACGAGCCCCTTGTACTTCCTAGATCCACACCAAGAAAATTTGAAAATCTGCTCTTCCGTCTGCGGCTGGAGGACCGTTGTTTCTGGCAAATCAAGACCAACCCCACATCAGAAGAAAGAAGATGCCATCATTGCCGCCACCCTGAAGCCACCCTTGACCACTACCTCAAGCATTGCCCCGCAACTGCTTTTCTGAGGAGAGGGCCTCCGACAACATCTGAGGGTTTTGTGCGCCGCTTATGCAGCCACTTAAGTCCGTTTGAACTGCGTCGGCTGGCGGAGAGTCAGCCCCCCCCCCTTTAATTTTTATATATATATGTCTCTGTCCGGAAGGGTGGATTCACAGCGATATACATACGTATATTGCATACGTATGCACATCTAATGTATGTATGAGTGTGTGTGACCAAGGCCACACACGCTCATACATTGAATCACCCCCCCCCTGTAATTTCAATATATATGTTTACTGTCCGGAAGGGTGTATTCATGGTGATGTGCATACGCATATTGCATACGTATGCGCATCTAATGTATGTATGAGTGTGTGTGGCCAAGGCCACACACACTCATACATTGGATCACCCCCCCTTCTTTACATTATATACACCAAGATGTCACCACTTACCATCATATACAGTTATATTGAGAAGGGTGCATTCACGGAGATGTGCATGCGCATTCATATACGTGTGCACATCTTGTGAATGTATGAGTGTGTGTGGCTGGGCCCACACACACTCGTATGTCCAAACACCCACCAAACGGGCTCACACCTAAAGCCCGTGGGAGCCTCTCTCCCAAATTTTATAGAATAGAATACCTAGAGTAGACGAATCCCAGACGCTGAACGAAAATATATGAACTGTGGCCAGGCGAAATAAATGGAGCCCGAGCTAACTGGATGTAATCACATGTTCATTTTAGAAAATCTAATAC
>NC_134793.1:26464381-26466881 GCF_046742065.1 Oratosquilla oratoria | reverse complement strand
CCAAATGTGTCGAGCCGCAAGTTTCAAATATGCATTCTTCGAACCCTTGGAAGTTGGAAAAAAAAATTCTTCAAATTCAGAACATAGGAACTATATACAAAACCAACAATACATGAATTTCACATAAAACAAAAACATAATGAATATTTACCGCAAATCAATGTGACTTTTGCGGTTGCCTCTCAGAGACAATTTTAGAAATGCGTCTATTATTCGTGGAGTCGACTCCACGAATAGTAGACCTCCTCGATCCACGATGAAGTCCTCTCACCCTGAAGAAGCCTCCTGGTGAGGCGAAAAAAAACTTTAAAGTTTTCGGTGTATTTGTTCAACAGTTTTACACTGTTACATCCTCAAGAATAACAATTGTCGGCACACATCAGCGCATTTCTTTTTTCCTGACACTATGGATGATTTCGTTCATAATCTGAACCACGAAGAAAAGGAATCCTTTTATAAACTGAAGAACCTTCATTTGACGATAGTCAAATCTATCAGCGCAGTTGACTTCAACCAATATACATACATATATACATATATATATATATATATATATATATGAATACATATGTATATATAAACATCTTCACATATACATACATATATATACATATATATACATATACATATACATATATACACATATATATGTACATATATATACATATACATATATATACATATACATATACATACATATACATATATATACATATATATATATACATATGTATACATATACATATATATACATATACATATATATATACATATACATATATATATGATGAAACACAATGGCAAACGCCGACAAGACTGTGAGAATAAACACCGTGTGAGATCGAAACCTTTATTGGTACGACGTTTCGCTTGTTACAGTTTTTTCAAGTACAGACATGGCAAACACTCTGAGTATATATAGGCCAACGGGGAAGGAACTGGGAGAGGTTATCAGGGAGGGGTGGGTGGTAGGTGGAGGGGCGGGGGTGTGAGAAGGGGGACGGGTGGGACTTGGTGGAGATAAAGGAGGACATTTCGGACAGTTTGTTGAAGTGGACTAAGGGGGACATTTCATACATTTGTATAATGCGGGTAATAGATGGATGATAGGAGGGGCGATGTTAAACATGCCTCTGTTCTGCTCAATGGTTTTGAAGCTTTGAATGGCGGCCGCTTCGAGGCATTTCCTCCTCACCCTGTCTGGTTCACAAAAAAGAAGGTCTGCGTTATCCCAAACCAACGGAAGAACCAGCTAGGAGGCTTATCCTTCCAGCCAGCAGCGTCACCACCACCCTCACTCGGACACTTGGGCGTTGCAACATACAGGTAGTGGGCCAGTCCAGCAGAACTATCAAAGAGCTCTCTAGAAGGAGTGACAGCCAGGACGAGATGTGGGGAAAAAACGCTGGTGTCTACCGCATACCCTGTGCTGGATGTGATAAAGTATACATCGGCGAGACCTCCCGTGAACCTGAAGACCCGGATCCGGGAGCATCGCTACGATTCCCGGAACAACATCACCACCAACGCCTGTGTTATCCACCGGAACACCAACGACCACCTGATGGATTGGGAGATTATTAAAGATTGTAAATTCGAATTTAATGGTCAATTTTATGCTCAGGAATTCGGAATGGCTATGGGTAATCCGCTATCCCCAGTCCTTAGCAATCTCTATATGGAATTTTTTGAAAATAAACTATTAAGTGAAATTTTGCCACCAAATGTGACTTGGTATAGGTACGTTGACGATGTTCTTTGCCTGTGGCCCAATTCTGAGAATTTAAATGCATTTTTGCAATCTCTGAATAATTTAGTTCCCTCTATTAATTTCACTGTTGAACTAGAAAATAATGGTAAGTTGCCCTTTTTGGATTTCCTTGTTCATAGGAATGGTAATAATTTTAAGTTCAGTGTTTATAGGAAGCCGACAAATGTTTTGTCTTATATTCACTATTACTCGTCTCACCAGGATAAAGTAAAATATTCTGTCTTTTCTTCTATGTTTTACGTGCTCTTCGTATTTGCAGCCCTGATTTTATTGATGGGGAATTTGAGTACATTGTTAATGTTGGTCTTGGATTAAAATACCCCAAAAGATTTTTAGACCGCGCTCTCGCTTTAGCGAAAAAAACTTTTTATAGTGTTCAAACATCCACCCCCTTCGACAATAAGAATCTTTTGATTTTACCTTTTAGTAACAATCTTGCTCAAGTTCCCCATATTCTTAAAACATGGAATATTAAAGTTGTGTTTAATAATCCAAATACTTTTAAGAAGTTAATAATCAAAAATTCACCTAATGACTCAGTTGGTTGCATATACAGGATCCCTTGCAGAGATTGTGAAAGGTATTATCTTGGACAAACAGGCAAAGAACTCGCAACTAGGGTCAAGCAACACAAGTACAGTGTAAAAACAGCACAAGAGTCTAGTGCGCTGTTTATCCATATGAGAGATTTCGATCATCGTATCGATTGGACCAATGCCTCTTCCATCA
>NC_134793.1:26454381-26456881 GCF_046742065.1 Oratosquilla oratoria | reverse complement strand
GTCCGTTTTGTTCCTCTTCTACGGTGAACTGAATATCGCTGTTGACCGCGTTAAGCATTCTCACTTTATTATTTACATTGGTGTTTTCGGGGATGATTGCGAGGACGTCGTCTACATATCTAAACCAGTGTGATCCCCTACCATTGATTCTGATAAAGTTTTCTTTTTCTAATAACTCCATATATAGAGAGACCATCACTGCACTTAAAGGACTACCCATAGCGAGACCTCTATGTTGTTCATACTCGTCACCATTAAAAGTAAACGCACCGAAATTTACGCATAAATCTATCAATTCTATATAATCTTGTTTTCTTATGGGTAGGTCAGTATCGTTCATATCTTTTATTACTCTCTTTACTGCTTCTAACGCACCGTCAGTGGAAATATTTGTATATAACGGCCTGACATCATAGCTTACTAACTTTTTCCCCGTGAAATCTAAATCTTCTAGTCTTGTCAAAAGATCGTTAGAATTTGATGTCGCTGTTCACTAGCGAATTTCTCAAATAGTTACGTTGGCGACAAGCGTGAAGGGATTCGTTCTGGTCCTTACTACTCCCACTGGGTGCGGTGGCCATGGGGTGAAAATGGGTGGTTAATGGGTGTAGTGAGCGCCCTCCCTAATCTCGATAGTCAGGTTGACTATGACTTCTCATGGTTTTATACCGTCAAGTGGTCGAGCGGTCTAAGGCGAGTGTGTCTTGGAAGTTTACTTCCAGATGCAGCGGGTTCGAATCCCGTACGTTACTGTCAAGGAGATTGTCTGATATATATACATATACATATATATATATATATATATATATATATATATATATATATATATATATATATACACAAGTATATTATTTATTATTTTCTCACCTTTCTCACCCCACGCGTGGTAGGAATAATCCTGTGTATATACATATACACACATATATATGTATGAACACACACACACACACACACACACTTTCAACGAACGGACGGCTTGAAGAACGCTCTGAAGAAAAGTGCAGATTGTGGATACCAACGCAAAGAGAAGTGCCTTTTTGTGTTTGCAGGGGGGGGGGAAATTGCTCGTGGGGTAGTGGGAAAGTAAGGAAAGAGGAGAGGGGGAGGGATTGCTGGGGAAATGGAAGGTAATGAGGAGGTGGAGGAAATGGCCCTGACGGGCCGCCGTAAGGTAGACAAACGACCCCAAGACGAGTTGGATGATAACATGTCTAATAGGAATGTGAAGATTAGAGGTATAGATAGGAGCAATATAGCAGAAAGTGATGAGAATATTTTCAAGGGATTTAAAGAGAGTGGGGGGGACACAAACCCCCCCCCGACTGACAAGACTAGAGAAGAAGGTTGATAAGGTGATCGAGGACTTGGAGAGTAGGTTAGGTCATATGAACACCATTTTACAAAGGGTTGAAAGATTGGAAGAACTGGAAAAGGCGAATAAAAACTTAACTGATGAAATAGAAGAACTAAAAAGACAGTTAAGAGAGGTAAAGGGGGAGAATGAGGAATTGAAGAAGAATAGTAAAGAAAACAGAGAAACAATAGCTAAAGAAAGTAAAAATTGGAAGCAAACCCAAGAAGGAAATAAGATTTCATTCACTGACATAGTCAAACAGCAATTGAAAGAACATACTGAAGACTCAGTTATTAAAGTGATGAGACAAAAGGAGAATATAGTAAGGGATTTAGCAGACAAGAAGAAATGTATAATTATATTAGGAATGGAAGAGAAACACAACACAGATAGAACCACAAGAATCAAAGAGGAAAATGAAAAAGTAAGCCAATTACTAGAATCAGTTCAGGAAGATGAACCAGGAATTATGAAACAAATCGAAGAGAAATTTAGACTCGGAAAGTATAGCACAGACAAGACCAGACCAATTAAGATTAAATTCAAGTCACAAACAACGGCAGAGAATATCTTATCCAAAACAGGGAAACTAGCAACAAGTGAACAACACAAAAAGATATGGATAAAAAGAGAAATGAATAAAGAGGAAAGAGAGGAAGAAAAGCAGAAAAGACTGGAAGCTAAGACAAAAAACGAGAACAGAACGGAGTCAGAGAAAGAGAGATTCTATTGGAGAGTAGTGAACATGAAACTAAGGAAGTTCGACATACAAAAGAAAAACATAAGGGAAACAGAGAACACAATGGAAGTGGCAGAAAACTAAGAGTGTCTTACACAAATATAGATGGATTAATAACAGGATTGAATGAGCTGAATGATTATTTGAAAGAAAAAGAACCGGACATAATGGGAATTGTAGAAACAAAATTAAAAGGCCCACTACCACCCAACAGTGTAGGACATGATGCATACAATTATTGGATTAGAAACAGAGAGAAAAAGCAAGGGGGTGGAGTTATGTTCCTGACTAAGAAGGATATAAACGTGAAAGGTGTCATATATGGAAAGAATACAGTAGAGATGATTATGAAAGAAGTGGAAGACAGAGATAAGAAGAGCAGAAAATTTGTGATCAATTATGTGCCT
>NC_134793.1:26436881-26449381 GCF_046742065.1 Oratosquilla oratoria | reverse complement strand
CACTCCATCTGATCACAGTAAGTAGACAATTACAACAGATACTATCAATGGTTATCCGGATATCTCTTTAAGCTGATCATAACCATTTAATGTCACACATTAAAGAATATCAAACATTGTGATAATTTTTTCAAGCACGGATAACCAAAAACGTCTACAAGTAGCCACATCCTACATCCCTCTGACACTGTCATTTCATTTAGGGTGCTTTAGCGAGGACTATTAACATTTATTAGAATCTGACATAAATCACTGATACACAAGTTGTCTTCATAAGGTATCAACAAAACTCTCTACTCCCTCACTTCTACTTTTCTTTCTGTTTGATAGCTGTTGTTGTAGATGATCGCTGATTTTCTATTTCTATAACCTTTGATGCCCTACAGGGATCTGTTCTATCTCGCACTCATTTCCTCGTATTCACAAATGTCTCATTTGATCTTCCCATTTAACTTTTCTTTTCTGGTTCGTTCTGCAGATATCTTTCTCAAACTGAGTTTCATGCATTCGCTTATGAATACCTCTCCAGAGCACTTGATTTGTGACCTCCCTATTACATCGGAGTGGAGACAAAAATAAAGTTGTTCAACACCACTATGACTCGGTTTTTCCACTTCTGCACTGAACACAATTTTCCATAAAGGCATCCCTTTTCTTTGATGACACACTTATTTCAACACAAAACATTCTTAGTTTGTCCTTCACAGGTAAACTTAATTGAAAAATTCATGTATCAGCTATTGCTAAAACATTTTCCTTGTGACTTGATCTGCTGGACTGCCTTAAAAACTCCCATATCTAACTTAGCTATTGATCTTACACAGAGGACTTATTCGCTCTTGTAAGGAGTACGTTTCTGATGTGTGTGTGTTGGGGGGGGGGTCGCTCCACGCACACTGTGGTTCTATGCAAAGGGGAATTAAAAAGGCTTTCGCCTTATTGATGCTTTTCTTACTGATAAACTTCATGCTTTCCCTGTCCGCCAGATTATTGCATCAGTATAAGTCTAAACTTCTTATGAGACCATGTACACTAGATTTTCTAAACAGTATATCACTCATTTTATTGTGTGTGCGTTAGTTAGTTAGTTTTTTTTTTTTTTTTTATTTTTTTTTTTTTTTTTTTTTTTTTTTTTTTTTTTTTTTTTTTTTACAAGTCAACCAGTATATTGCTCTTCCTTTCATTAAGAGGATCTGGAACTTTCTTCCCTCTGATACTTTTCCAACTGTCTTCTTCAACTTCGATTCTGTGACAATGGATATTTAAGGTTCAGGTCACTTCTGCACAACGCCCTTAATTTCGAATGATTCCGGATTGTTCTTCTGATTTTTTTTTTCTTTGGTAAATATCTATAAGGATGGTAAACCATTTCGTGTTGATTAGGCTCTTTACATATTTTGTTCTTGTCAACGCCTGATGAATCGATTTATGGGGGCTCAGTTAATTTCTTCGCTACGACCATACATTTTACAAATGTTGTTTAGACTCGTGCCAGACGACTCCCTTGACTTGAAGATATCATTCTATATTGGCAGGGTTAAGGTAACCTCTTCGCTACGATGGCGCGTCATAGGTTTTGTTCTGGCTAACTGTGCACGATCGTGCTTAGTTGAGGACAGACCACGTGCTCATGGGGGGATGAAGAAGCCTCTGCATTTCCCTAGACTTTACCGAGGACACGTACCCTCCCTTCCCTCTCTCCTTCCCCAAAATAATTTCACCTGTCAAAACAGGTCGCTCTCTTCTTCTTCTTCTTCTTCTTTCTCTCCTGCTTTTCTTGCTTCTCTTTCCCCACCAAGTGATACAAAGTAATCTTGTCATCCCCCTAATCCCACACATTCCCTTCCCCCAAATCCTTTAACCTCCGAGGATGAGTGAAAGGATTTGTTTAAGATGAAGTTTTGTATTGAGGATAAATCCAGGCGGACGAGGAGGAAGAGGTAGCCGATGAATAGGAGAAGCGTGAGAACAAAAACAAAGGCATAAAGTAAATATTGGAGCTTAGAAGACAGAGATGGTGTTGATTATAATCCATGGAAAGTGAAGTAGATATACATGTAAGAAGACAACGGGAGATAACAGAGAAGAGGGATTATTAGGTGAAGAAAATCAAACAAAACGACGAGAAGAGTAATAATAAAAAGAGGACAAGTCTGCCTGAATAGGAAAGAGAATGGGAATTGCAGCTATGAATAGAAGAGGATTAAAGGAGAGAAGAAAGGTAAGGAAAGGGGGAAATATAAAATGAAACTAGAAAAAAAAAGAAATAACTACATGCTTTATTGCCCATGTTTATGCATGCATGCCCCCCCATGCTTCCTCAGTCCCTTTAACACGGTGACGTACTTTATGCATTTCGTTACATTAGGTGTAATTTACGCCCCCCGAATTTGCAGTTCCCAGTCATGATTATACAAATGGCATTTCCTAGTTATGATTATACGTACAATATCTACTCCGGCAGTGTATATCTTATATTAAATATACACTCCCTCTATAACCCTTACACACACACACACACACACATATATATATATATATATATATATATATATATATATATATATATAATATATATATATATATATATATATATATATATATATATATATATATATATATGTATATGTAAGGGAGGTTATGCGGATATACGGGATAGGAGGAAAGCTTCTCGGAGCTGTCAAGAGTTTTTATGAGAGTAGTAGAGCTTGTGTCAGGATTAGAAATGGAGAGAGTGAGTGGTTTGAGGTAAAGGTGGGACTTTGTCAAGGATGCGTTATGTCACCCTGGCTGTTCAACTTATGCATGGATGGGATAGTGCGAGAGGTAAATGCAAGGGTAGTGGGTCAGGGATTGGAGATGGTTAAAGAAAATGGAGAAAAGTAGGAGGTGAGCCAGTTGTTGTTTGCGGACGACACTGCGCTTGTGGCAGGATCGGAGGAGGGATTGAGGAAGTTGGTGACAGAGTTTGGGAGAGTGTGTGATAGAAGAAAGCTGAAGATAAATGTGGGTAAAAGTAAGGTGATGAGATGTACAAGGGGTGAAAGTGGCAGTAATCTGGAAGTGAGCATTAAGGGAGAGCAACTGGAGGAAGTGGATAGTTTTAGATACTTGGGTGCAAATGTGGCAGGAAAAGGTGGAGTGAAGGTGGAGGTAGAATGTAGATTGAGAGAAGCGAGTAAATGCCTTGGTGGATTAAAAAGTGTAATGAGGAATAGACATTTGGGAATGGATGCTAAGAGGAGACTGTATGAAGGAGTGATTGTGCCAACAGCACTGTATGGAGCAGAAACATGGAACATAAGAGAGGAAGAGAGAAGGAGCTTGAATGTGTTTGAGATGAAGTGTCTGAGAAGTATGATGGGGGTTACTAGGTTAAATAGAGTGAGAAATGAGGAGGTGAGGAGGAGAACAGGGGTGGAAAGGGAGTTGGGAGATAGGGTTGATGAAAGAGTATTAGGATGGTTTGGACACATGGAAAGAATGAATGAAGAAAGACTAGTAAAGGAGGTATGGAAGGCAGATGTGGAGGGAGTGAACATGAGGGGACGTCCTAGGATGAGATGGATGGATGGGGTGAAGGGGGCTTTGGGGAAGAGGGGGATGTCTTTTGAGGAAGGACGGGAGAGGACAGAAGACAGGGGTGAATGGAGAATGGTTGTATATGGAAGATGTTGTGATGCATGAGGTGGAATGGACGGGGGGATGGGGGGTGAGGTAATGTGTGTGAGCAAAATTTTGACGCAGCCCGAAGGGATTTCTCCCCGTCCTCTCCTTTATATGGGGGGACGGAGAGGGGGGGGTCGCCGATTTAATGAAGCGTCCTTGCTGTGGATGTGCTGTGTCTTGCGACACTGCTTCTGACCCAGGGCAGTGGACAAGGTGCAGGGATGACCCGTCATCTAGGAGGTGCTAAGATGGGAGGGAGGGAGGGTGGAGAGGTGTGGAGTGTATTCAGGGATGGAATGGGTGGGAATGATTTTATGCCTTTTCCTTTTTGGCTACCTCCCCTATAAGGGGGATAAAGCCTTGGTATATGTATGTATATATATAGATATAAATATATATATATAATATATATATACATATACATATATTTATAATATATATATATACATATACATATATATATATATATATATATATATATAAAATCACATAAATATATAACCATATACAACTCCCATAGCAGTCACATCCACATGACACGTAACCGAGGGTGCTCACAGCCTCTTGGCGCCGGCCTCCCTCTTCCCTAGACCAACAAACCACAACTCCCTACCCTTAGCATTGACGTCGCGATCAAGCGATCCCCATGGAGAACTACCGAACTAAATACAGTCTCGCCAGACACATTTTACACATTCCTATACCTTTCAGAAGACACAATCAATATAAAAGAAGCACACACCACAGCAAGACACATTTAGTATTAATGACTAGATCAATTATAGAAGACCAAAATTTCATAGAAACAAATATGAAATGTTAGTTGTAAACCTTACACAGAAATGTAGACACATGCATTTCTGCGTATATATTGCCGGCGACCGTGCCGTCAGACTGGTATTCGGGTCTGTACATAATTCATCGAAAAAAAAAAAACAGGCTTTATCTTACCGCGCCGAGTACCATTGCTGCAAAGGCTGGCCCAAAAAAGGCTTGGCTACATACTGGCGTCAGTAGTGTTCTCGGCCTCACGTCGACGCACACCACTGAATAAAGCAGCCTGTTCTATATTACCAATATTTACTCCCTCTATATATGATGTACTTCCCCTGTCTCTTTGAAAAAGCTGTGTAGCTTTTTTTCATTTTTGCACAAACATTTTATGTCACACATATTGTTTTATATATTCATTTCGAATGCTTATTTCCGCGTAATATAGAAATACATACTGCTACCAAGTAAATCATAATGATTCATCACTTCCATTCCATTCATTATCGATAGCTCTGTCTTAGTACTGTCACAGGTGTTATATTCATTATCTATTGTGATACCTCTATGTTAATATTGACATTCTAGTATGTATTGTTTATATATACAGAACTAGAATAGTTGTTTAAGATGTCAAACACATCCATTTGAATATCTAAGTCGAGTGCACATCACGACATGAATTCAAACAATTATACTACAAAATGTGTATGGACCTTTGTCATTATGTAAGTCTTCCCCTGGAGTGCCAAAGAAACCACAATCTGGTCATACTTACAAAAGTTTCCGCTCAAAACATAATTCTACCCAGATAGTATTTTTTGTTTTGAGTGTTGCATTTATTAATGCAGAACTGAAGTAACTGTTTAGGATATCATGCATGCCTTTCTTTTAATGTTCAAGTTGACCATATATCACATGACTTAAAATATACAACGAAATATGAGTGGAATTTGTCATTATTTGAGGCTAACACCGGAGTGCCCAGTAAAGCACTATCTGCACTTCTTGGAGCAGAAACTAATCTTGTATCGCACCTCCCAAATTTCTATTTCTATGTATATATTCAATAACAACATAAAAATGTAATATACATCTCCCTATATAACTTCCTGAGGTTACTGGTGAAACTTTGTGTTTGAAATGTACTTTGTGGACATACCTCATGATTAATTTGCATATCTATCTTTTTTATAGCATGAGGAGTTTTTGTTTATATGCTTTCTCTCTTCCCCAAAGACCCGTATGGGTGGGTGGGTGATACAGTCGCACGATCACATAGAAGCATAGAGGAGTCCAGCAATATGCGTTATTCACTTGAAGGTATTAACTTCTTAATCAGACATGTGTATCCCGATGGTCTGGAAGAAGAAGAAAAAAGAAACAGTTGTGTTTAGCCGTGTTTGAAAACCTTTCTGCATTGTCGATGATAGGCTCTGTTACAAAGAAAAAAAGCAGAGAAATGGGGATCTAGCAAAAGAACAAGTTCTATGGAACAAAGAAATGAAACATATAATTCAACAAAATCACGAAAGATCTGGGAAAAAACAAAGAATGCGTCGTGTATGCGCGCACATGTGGAATCTCAGCTGCTCTATTCACTTTAATCAGGGAACGGATTTATTGGTACTCTATCAAAAGTGGTGCGTCTGCTTATATTAGATTTTGGGCTCGTTAAAGAATAAATAGATCAAGACAACAAATGTGCACTCCGTACCTGTTCCAAATACCCCAGTTATGAAATAAGCTAGAATAGACATAAAGAATCACAGAAAAAGAAGATTAGTAAATAATATTATTGTTGCTATTGACTATTCTTTAAAACGGACAGAAGCCAAACCTCTGAGAAAAAGATGCAGAGGTAATTATCAAACTCTATATGGCGTTAGTTAGACCCATCCTTTGACTATGTGGTACTATTTTGGTCTGTCCTATAGAATGGATATCAATTCACTATAATCAATACAGAGGAGAATGAATAAAATTATAGATGGGCTCAGAATCTTACGAGGACAGGCTTAGGCACCTTAATTTACATTCCCTAGAAAGAAAGACGCAGAGTGCGGGGTGATATAATAAAGGTTTTCAAGTGGATCAAAGTCTTTAACAAGGGTGATACAGACAGGGTCATCATATCAAGACAACAGGGTAGGACTCGCAGTAATGGATCTATAAATTATGTCAGCCTTGTCCCCAGACCATGCGGACTACAGAAGAATTTTTTTGTCATAGTAGCTACCTGTTCAATGTCTTTGGTAACGGAGGGAGATACTGTATATTATCACAGGATAATTATTATACAGAGTTATGGGTTGGTGTCATTCACCGTGCGGCGGAATTATTGTAGAATGGAGAGTCGTGCGAATGCAAATCTCTGTTAATTTGTCCCTTCAATTAGCATTAACACTGAGCGCTCTATCTTGACATATTTTAATTACTAGAATTGTCTGAATAATGATGAATTACTGTGGACTTAACAAACCGTATCCAAAATTGCTAATGGCAATAAGTTGTGTGGAATAGCAAATGATCATTTGAATCAACTAGGTATTCGAGAAAATTTAGACAAACTAGAACATTAGTGTAAAAAATGGCTTGGTATGAATGCAACCTATTTGAAAAAAAAGTGTAAACCACAAATTATTGGTGCAATTATTAGTAATAATAACACGATCTTTTACCCATGATCCCTATCATCAACCAATCATATGTAATAAGTATTTCATAGCATCAGACCTTATGAAAGAATCACAAACCATGAATTTGCACCAAATAACAGAAACAAATCATAAATGTGCCTAATAACTATATTTTTTCTCCTCAGAATAGAAAGACAACAATACACAACCATAATAAAAGAATGATAACAATAATAAAAATTATAGTTATAACAATGATAATAATGAAAACAATAATGAAAATGAGGAAAATGAAAATGATAATGAAAATTATAATAATGAAAGTGATAATAATAAAAACTATGATAACGAGGAACGGTCTGCACCTGACCCTGCTACGCAGGGGCTCAGCCCTTCGGGCAAGCTCGCTTCGCTTGCAAACGCTTTCTGCCAATTAGTCGTCTCCGATACCGTGACGTCACCGCTCTTGACCAATCAGTCGTCTCCGTTGCTGTGACGTCACCACTCTCAGCCAATCAGGGGCTGGAAAGGACGTGTCCCCTGGAGGGATTTCCGGTTTCCGGCCTGATTTAGATCGAAATCAACAGGAATTCTTTTTGTTAGTATATAGACAGAGGAAAATTATAATAAAAATGATAATAGAAATGATAAAGATGTGTAATAACGAAAACGATGATGATGAAAATTATGATAATCAAAATGATAATGACAATGATATTGAAAAAGATGATAATGAAAATAATTAAAATTATATTAGTGAAAATTATAATAATAAAAATGGTGATAATGAAAACTGTAATAATGAAAATTACAATAATACATACATATACCAAGGCTTTTTCCCCCTTACTAGGGAGGTAGCCAAAAAGGGAGAGGCATAAAATCATTCTCACCCATTCCATCCCTGAATACACTCCACTCCCCTCCACCCTCCCTCCTATCTTAGCACCTCCTAGATGACGGGTCATCCCTGCACCTTGTCCACTGCCCTGGGTCAGAAGCAGTGTCGTAAGACACAGCACATCCACAGCAAGGCCGCTTCATTAAATCGGCAACCCCCCCCTCTCCGTCCCCCCATGCATAAAAGGAGAAGACGGGGAGAAATCCCTTCGGGCTGCGTCAAATTTTGCTCACACATACTACCTCACCCCCCATCCCCCCACCCATTCCACCTCATGTATCACAACATCATCCATATACAACCATTCTCCATTCACCCCTGTCTTCTTTCCTCGCCCGTCCTTCCTCAACAGACATTCCCCTCTTCCCCAAAGCCCCCTTCACCCCATCCATCCACCTCATCCTAGGACGTCCCCTCATGTTCACTCCCTCCACATCTGCCTTCCATACCTCTTTTACTAGTCTTTCTTCACTCATTCTTTCCATGTGTCCAAACCATCCCAATTATCTTTCATCAACCCTATCTCCCAACTCCCTTTCCACCCCTGTTCTCCTCCTCACCTCCTCATTTCTCACTCTATTTAGCCTAGTAACCCCCATCATACTTCTCAGACACTTCATCTCAAACACATTCAAGCTCCTTCTCTCTTCCTCTCTTATGTTCCATGTTTCTGCTCCATACAGTGCTGTTGGCACAATCACTCCTTCATAATCTCCTCTTAGCATCCATTCCCAAATGTCTATTCCTCATTACACTTTTTAATCCACCAAGGCATTTACTCGCTTCTCTCAATCTACATTCTACCTCCACCTTTACTCCACCTTTTCCTGCCACATTTGCACCCAAGTATCTAAAACTATCCACTTCCTCCAGTCGCTCTCCCTTAATGCTTACTTCCAGTCTGCTGCCACTTTCACCCCTTGTACATCTCATCACCTTACTTTTACCCACATTTATCTTCAGCTTTCTTCTATCACACACTCTCCCAAACTCTGTCACCAACTTCCTCAATCCCTCCTCCGATCCTGCCATAAGCGCAGTGTTGTCCGCAAACAACAATAGTAACAACAATAATAATAATGATGATAATAATAGTAATAATAATAATAATGGTTATAATATTAATAATAGTACATACATATACCAAAGGCTTTTCCCAAAAAGAAAAAGGCATAGAAACCATTCCCACCCATTCCATCCCCTACATATTCCACTCCTCTCCACCCTCCTCCCTCTCTCTCATCTTGGCACCTCCTGGATGACGGGTCATCCCTACATCCTGTCCACTGCCCTGGGTTAGAAGCAGCGTCGCAAGACACAGCACATCCACAGCAATGCCGCTTCATTAATTCGGCGACCCCCCCCCTCTCCGTCCCTTCATGCATAAAAGGAGAAGACGGGCAGAAATCCCCTTAGGCTGCGTCAAATTTCTCATACATACTTCCTCACCCCCCATCCCCAACCCACTCCCCCTTATGCATCACAGTATCATCTATACACGACCTTTCTCCATTCACCCCTATCTTCTGTCCTCTCCCGTCCTTCCTCAACAGACATTCCTCTTTTTTGTAATACTCCTTTTACCCCATCCATCCATCTCATCCCAGGGTGCCCCCTCATATTCACTCCTTCCACCTCTGCCTTCCACACCTCTTTTACTAGTCTTTCTTCACTCATTCTTTCCATGTGTCCAAACCATCCTAATACTCTTTCATCAACCCTATCTCCCAACTCCCTTTCCACCCCTGTTCTCCTCCTCACCTCTTCATTTCTCACTCTATCTAGCCTAGTAACCCCTATCATACTTCTCAGACATTTCATCTCAAACACATTCAAGCTCCTTCTCTCTTCCTCTCTTATGTTCCATGTTTCTGCCCCATACATTGCTGTCGGCACAATCACTCCTTCATATAACCTCTTCTTAGCATCCATTCCCAGATGTGGGAGGTACTGCAGATATATGGGATAGGAGGAAAACCGCTAAGAGCAGTCAGGATTTTTTACGAGAATAGTATAGCTTGTGTTAGGATTAAAAATGGAGAGAGTGAATGTTTTGAGGTAAAGGTGGGACTTCGTCAGGGATGTGTTATGTCGCCCTGGCTGTTCAATCTATACATAAATGGGGTGGTGCGAGAGGTGAATGAAAGGGTAGTGGGTAGGGGGTTGGAGATGGTTAAAGAAAATTGAGAAAAGTAGGAAATAATCCAGTTGTTGTTTGCTGACGATACTGCGCTTGTAGCAGGATCAGAGGAGGGATTGAGGAAGTTAGTGACAGAGTTTGAGAAGGTGTGTGAAAGAAGGAAGCTGAAGATAAATGTGGGCAAAAGTAAGGTGATGAGATGTACAAGGGGAGAGAGAGAAAGCAGGCTGGAAGTAAGCATTAAGGGAGAGAGACTGGAGGAAGTGGATAGTTTCAGATACTTGGGTGCGAATGAGGCAAGAAAGGGAGGAGTGGGGTTGGAGGTAGAATGTAGATTGAGAGAAGCGAGTAAATGCCTTGGTGGATGAAAAAAAATTAATAATAGTACTAATGATAATAATCCTGCACCACTCCTTCACATGACCAACTGCAATTCCATTCATTTTTGTATCAAGATCAACAGTTATCATCCCACGAAGCTTTTTCAATCCTATTTGTGCTGTAGTCTATTCAAGAACCATATAGATCCTTGGCCGCCATATTTTGTAACCTGATAGCATGACCCCCTCAAATACCTGGTGTGACAACGCCCGTGTGTATTTTTCTCTTGCGTCGCCTAAGCTCTAGTTAGATCCATTCCTGACATTTCTCAGGTTGGCAGATTTTTATTGCGACATGTCCTTGTGGTCAACTTATGATTTATGATATTTACTAGAAATATCAATTTATTTTAACAAAGATGGGTACAGGTCTCCTCACTGAGCATGAAAAGAGTGAAATTTCCGCAATGTAAAAAGACAGAACCAATCAAAGATTACTTTTTGATTATGAGCGGTTGTGAGAATCAAATTTACTGGTACCGTACGAATACCCTTAGAGTAATCTAAGCTCTTCGAATCTTATAAACTGCAGAGGTTACCCGAGCAGGTCCGCACACAACCACGACCAAAATATGGATCTAATATTTCAGTGAAATTCTACATCACAAGCGTAAGGACAATGACTGCTTGTAATCTGAGACTTAGATGCTCGTCTTCGACATAAATTATATATATATATATATATATATATATATATATATATATATATATATATATATATATAAGATTGAAGGTGAAAGAAGTTGACGAGGAGAAATGGGAGAATTTTACGCCTTAACGTTTCGACCCGCAGGGTCTTGATCACAAAGCTAACAACTCAAACGTAACCGGATATTTTATACACGGACGGGTCATCTTATGGGACGCTTGGGAGAGAAATAACAAGCTCTCCGAAGCTCTCCGAAGCGTCCCATAAGATGACCCGTCCGTGTATAAAATATCCGGTTACGTTTGAGTTGTTAGCTTTGTGATCAAGACCCTGCGGGTCGAAACGTTAAGGCGTAAAATTCTCCCATTTCTCCTCGTCAACTTCTTTCCCCTTCAATCTTATTTGTCATAATATAGTCAACATGTCGAAAGGTGATAGAAGAGAGGAAATATGGAGAGAATACAACAGAAGACGACAAATGGAAAGTTATACACTACGCGGACAATTTCTCAAAGATTGCCTAGAAGAGCAAGTTCTCCCAAAATCAGCACCGGAACAACTAAGAAACACAAAACACCCGTTTGGAAATGTGGCCAGAGCTTACTTAGAAGAAGCAATAGAGAATCTACAAGACCAAGTAAGTACATTATGTAGTGAAACAAGTGAGATACCAATACCGCGATGGCTTTCGAATAGACTTCATAAACAAAGAGAAGAACACAGTAAGAAATTAGAGCGAAAATTAAAACAGTTATGTGAAAATAGTGATTGGAACAATGCGGGTAATCCAGAATTAGTAACGAACCTTTCAGACAGACAACTCTCAGATACAGAAATTCAAGCACTATCGTTAGGTATGAAATTTGATGTCGGAATTCACAAAAAGAAATTTAGTGAATATCTAAACAAAAACTATATATGGAAAATGGATGATGTAGACAAAGGTTTTATTCAAGGTATTACCACATGCTATCAAGCCTTAGCAAACAAGAACAAATGTGTTATTCCAAAAAGATTTCTCAATGCTTTAATTTGCCTAAATAAAGACAAAAATATTATAATCACAAGTGCAGATAAAGGAGGAGGCATAATAGTAATGAACCAACAAGACTACAATAATAAAATGTTAGATTTACTCAGTGACAGTGAAACTTACGAAAAAAACATAATGGTTACGCAAAAAAATGAAGGCGAAAATTTCACAACAAAAGCGACAAAAATATTAAAGAAATCAGAGCAAGGGAAAAAACTATTAAACTTACTTGAAGAAGCACATATACCACCAAGAATGCACGGCCTGCCTAAGATCCACAAAACAAGAATTCCTATGCGCCCCATTACTTCAGGAATC
>NC_134793.1:26429381-26431881 GCF_046742065.1 Oratosquilla oratoria | reverse complement strand
CTGTCATTTCTTCCCAGCAGATTTCTTTGCAATTAAAGTCGCCCCATCATAACTATTCTTCCTCCGTCTTCCATTATTTTAGTTAATGCTATCTTTGTGTCCTCTAGCATACTTTTATATTCACATCTCCTCCCATGAGGCTGTTTTCGGAGGCACATAATTGATCACAAATTTTCTGCTCTTCTTATCTCTGTCTTCCACTTCTATCATAATCATCTCTACTGTATTCTTTCCATATATGACACCTTTCACGTTTATATCCTTCTTAGTCAGGAACATAACTCCACCCCCTTGCTTTTTTCTCTCTGTTTCTAATCCAATAATTGTATGCATCATGTCCTACACTGTTGGGTGGTAGTGGGCCTTTTAATTTTGTTTCTACAATTCCCATTATGTCCGGTTCTTTTTCTTTCAAATAATCATTCAGCTCATTCAATCCTGTTATTAATCCATCTATATTTGTGTAAGACACTCTTAGTTTTCTGCCACTTCCATTGTGTTCTCTGTTTCCCTTATGTTTTTCTTTTGTATGTCGAACTTCCTTAGTTTCATGTTCACTACTCTCCAATAGAATCTCTCTTTCTCTGACTCCGTTCTGTTCTCGTTTTTTGTCTTAGCTTCCAGTCTTTTCTGCTTTTCTTCCTCTCTTTCCTCTTTATTCATTTCTCTTTTTATCCATATCTTTTGTGTTGTTCACTTGTTGCTAGTTTCCCTGTTTTGGATAAGATATTCTCTGCCGTTGTTTGTGACTTGAATTTTAATCTTAATTGGTCTGGTCTTGTCTGTGCTATACTTTCCGAGTCTAAATTTCTCTTCGATTTGTTTTCATAATCCCTGGTTCATCTTCCTGAACTGATTCTAGTAATTGGCCTACTTTTTCATTTTCCTCTTTGATTCTTGTGGTTCTATCTGTGTTGTGTTTCTCTTCCATTCCTAATATAATTATACATTTCTTCTTGTCCTGCTAAATCCCTTACTATATTTCTCCTTTTGTTCTCATCACTTTAATAACTGAGTCTTCAGTATGTTCTTTCAATTGCTGTTTGACTATGTCAGTGAATGAAATCTTATTTCCTTCTTGGGTTTGCTTCCAATTTTTACTTTCTTTAGCTATTGTTTCTCTGTTTTCTTTACTATTCTTCTTCAATTCCTCATTCTCCCCCTTTACCTCTCTTAACTGTCTTTTTAGTTCTTCTATTTCATCAGTTAAGTTTTTATTCGCCTTTTCCAGTTCTTCCAATCTTTCAACCCTTTTTTAAAATGGTGTTCATATGACCTAACCTACTCTCCAAGTCCTCGATCACCTTATCAACCTTCTTCTCTAGTCTTGTCAGTCGGGGGGGGTTTGTGTCCCCCCCCACTCTCTTTAAATCCCTTGAAAATATTCTCATCACTTTCTGCTAAATTGCTTCCTATCTATACATCTAATCTTCACATTCCTATTAGACATGTTATCATCCAACTCGTCTTGGGGTCGTTTGTCTACCTTACGGCGGCCCGTCAGGGCCATTTCCTCCACCTCCTCATTACCTTCCATTTCCCCAGCAATCCCTCCCCCTCTCCTCTTTCCTTACTTTCCCACTACCTCACGAGCAATTTCCCCCCCCCCCTGCAAATACAAAAAGGCACTTCTCTTTGCGTTGGTATCCACAATCTGCACTTTTCTTCAGAGCGTTTCTTCAAAGCCGTCCGTTCGTTGAAAGTGTGTGTGTGTGTGTGTGTGTGTGTGTGTGTGCGTGCGTGTGTATGTAAATGTATGTGTGCGTGCGTGTGTATGTAAATGTATGCGTGCGTGTGTGTGTGTGTGTGTGTGTGTGTGTGTGTGTGTGTGTGTGTGTGTGTGTGTGTGTGTGTTGCACGATGATTGAAGGGAATATTCAACCCTTTAGATGTCTATCGTGCACATACGCGCGCGCACACATTAGTACAGGATGGAACGTCCGACGTCTCCAGAGAACTCCCACGGGACCACATATTGTGTTTGACCTCACAGCGGGCTTTTGGGCCAAGAGCTTCTGACCTCACTCGGTCAACTAGGCCAAGCGTCTGGATACCTGCGTCTAACATTGCCAACTGCAAAGTCAGCATACGACCAATTTATACTTTTATATGTGTTTTCATTGCTTGAAAACCTTTTATATATAGATATTGAATGTCCATACTCAGTTCATGCATTGTATATTGTAGAAATAAAGTAGACATAGTAGAGAATAGATTGTACATAGCTCCCTGTTGTGGCAACAGCCACCATGTGTATGTTAATAGCACCATTGGCAACCGCCAGATTTTTCCTCGGAGAATGTTCCAAGATGTAGATGAGTCTAGACGAAGAGATTAAAGCCACAAAACACTACAATTCATTTGTCTCAAAGCCTCCAAACTCAATGTAGATCGCAAACACAAATCTACAGTGTGCGCGTTCATAAATGCGTGCATGTGTATGAGCGTGTGTGTTGGTGTTTGGGTTTACGTCTGTGTGGGCGTATGGACTGTGCACGCA
>NC_134793.1:26421881-26424381 GCF_046742065.1 Oratosquilla oratoria | reverse complement strand
CTTTTCAAGTCCACCAATATCAGCAAAGGCAAAATCTTTATCCTTGTCAATATTCTAGAAGTTAGGGCCATCATCCTCTTTGTACAACATGGGTGGGTCACTTTTGTGGTAGATCTATTCCACACTATGATTTTAGCCTCACTTTGAATGTTCTTCCACTTCTTTTCTTTCTCTGCTTTTGCTACTACTACTACTACTACTACTGTCTCTACTATTTTCTATTTCCTGCTTTATTTGACTTTGTCTTCATTTTCATCTGGTCTACTATCTCCAACTTTCCTCTTTTGATATTTCACTTTTAATTTCTAATCTTTCCTTTTCAGTTTTAGTATTAAGATGATGCCATATATCTAATCTGCATTCAGTATCCCTACTTTAAATCTCGAGCCAATTTTGTTTCTAAAAATTTTCAATATTTTCACTAACCTGTTTGACTTCTTGAGCTATTTTTCTTGTCTCATTTTATCTATTCATTCTTTTTCATTTTTCTCTTCTTCTCTGTCTGATGTGTTAAACCGTTTGGTTTATCTTAGACCTCTCTTTCATGTCATCCTTTTCCAAATCCCTTTCTTATTGCCTTATCAGTGGTTTCATTCGACTTCGCTTTATCATCATTTTCATCTTGACCTTTTCCCTTTTGTTATCTTTACATTTGAGTATTTCTTTTTCAGCTTTCAACAATAAATCTTTAGCATTTAACAAGTTGTTAACCTTATCTAATTTCCATTCTATCTCCCTGAACTTGACTCTTGATGCAAGTTCTGTTTCTTCAGTATCTTACTCTCTTAAATCTATTTTAGTCACTTCTTTCTTTTATTCCCTTATCTATTTGATAATGACTTGAAGCGCTTCCTTTTAGCTTCTTCCTCGTTTATTTCCTTGCGCCCTTCCTTCCTTCCTTTTTCTGCCTCTGGTGTTGCTGCACTCAATGAACCTTGCCTGCCTCCTTCGACTTCTCTTTATTGTCATTTTCATCCCGCTTACACTCTAGCTGGACTTTTTCCTTTTTCGATTTTTCATTTTCATATTCTAGTCTTTCTATTTCAGTTTTCAGCTTCAAGATTATTTACCTCTACTTCTGATTTGCATTTTATCGCCCTGAACTCGGACTCCTCAGGCCAATTCTCTCTTCTTGCTTGCTGCAGTTCCTCAGCAGCAGCAGCAGCCAGTATTTTCTTCAGACTTTTTCCATTTCTTCCCTTCTCTGTAGGATGTCTCAGACAAGTCATTTCAGTCGTCTTCCCCACGCCTAATATTCTTAAATGCTCTTCATTTTTTAACTTTCACTTGCATCATTTTCACAGGCGAATCCTTGGGTATCGCCCTCTCCAAATGTTGGTCCCCTTCGGCCATTCGCCGTCGCCACCACCACCATCCACCACCAACAGTCCAACACTATCACCTCCACCACCTTCACCATCTCCACCACCACCACCAACAGTCCAACACTATCACCTCCACCACCTCCACCATCTCTACCACCACCACCATCATCATCATCATCGTCATCATCATCGTCATCATCGTCATCATCGTCATCATCGTCGTCGTCGTCGTCATGTCCAATCATCTCTAACATAATTTTAGTTTAGTAATACTAAGTTAACTAGAGCTGTGCGAGTTAGTGTAGAGTTGGTTGAGTTAGGTTTGGGGGCCGGTTAGGTTGATTAAGTTAGGTCTGCAGACGAAAACTTTGCAAGGGCGCGCGAGGGCTCTGTGCTGCACCAGTGTTTACTTTCGATTCCGTCGCCTGCTTCCAACCCGCGCCATCTATTGCAGCTGTCGTGATTATCAAACACGACACTCGGTCAGCACCACCCTTAAACCCTGTTTCAAAGCTTAGGTTACCCGAATGAAAGTCCCGGTGATTAATGAAAATCAAGGCTGACGTCGACATTTCGAAAAGAGAAGCCAGTTGGAAGGTGAGGGCGCACTTTCTAAGTCAGAAAAAAAGTCATTACCACTTCAGCAGGGTGACTGTCAACATTTTTCTTTTCCAGGTTAATTCCAGCAGACTTTGTTAAGCTGATATTCTTAAGATGAACTCTTAAGAATATCTAACATAGCTTCAAAATTAAAATATCCTAAGCACCTCGTGGAGATTTCTTATAAATCGGCAAAGAAATCTTTCTACGAGGAAAAAGCTAGTAAAAACTTTTAATGTAAAGAACCTACTTGTACTGCCTTTCAACGAGAATTTCGTCAAACTACCACATATTCTTAAGACTTTCAACATTCAAGTAGCATTTAAGAACTCCAATACAGTTAGAAGTCTTTTAATTAAAAACTCTCCATATAAGGAAGAAGGATGTATATATTCAATTCCATGTAAAAATTGCGACAAATGCTATATTGGTCAGACTGGAAAAGAATTAAAAGTAAGGTTAAAACAACATCAGTATAGCGTCAAGAGTGGGCAAATGTCTAATGCCTTATTTATTCACCTAAGGGATTTTAATCATTGTATAAATTGGGAGGGTGCTAAAGAAATTGTTAAAGA
>NC_134793.1:26414381-26416881 GCF_046742065.1 Oratosquilla oratoria | reverse complement strand
GATGCATATACAAGGTAAAACGAATACTATAAGGTACGTTGAGCCCCCCCCCCCCTCCGCGCACCTCCACCGTGACGATTTAGGAAATGCAGAGGGGGAGAGAGTGAGAGGTGGCGAAAAAATGTAAACATTAAAGAAAACCATCTATATGTATGGTAGACTTTAAAATTACACTATGATGTTCACAATACTGAAATTACTCAATATCACTTTCTTATCCTCAAATTATCAGTATCTGAGATATGACCGCCAGAAAAGTTATAAAGATATTTTCCATGCTTTCACATTAGGTGGATTATATTTATATGACGAGTTATTAGATGGGATGATATGTCAAGCGTGGATTTTACATGTAGACCTCTATCTCCACTAAGCTCAGTTATGTTTTAACCGGATTCTTTAGTCTGTTTATTTACAATTGAATGAAAATATCAGGTAATGTTGCTAATAAATAGTTACTTTCAAAATGACGGCTGTATACATATCCAGATGACCGAGTATTGTGTGTGCCACATAATTCAATCCATTTCTTTCTAAGTTTTTTATCCTTGGGTAGTGAAAAGAAATGTATATTTTTATCACCAGTCTAACGGCATTGCACTTCTGCACTATACAAACTGCCTTAGCTACCCCTCTAATCAGAAGATGAAGCTTCGCTCCACACACTGGTGTGTGAGTGACTAACAGCTCTCGACCCGCGGAACCCTGGTCTCGATATTTACGTTGACGTCATCATCTACCTGCGTAGTGGGGAGGTTTTCTGATTCTCCCTAACGTACCTTGTAGTATTCGTTTTACCTTGCATATACAGACACTGATACGTAGTCAAGCTATGGACTCGGACTAAACTGAAACGTAACAAATGGAGGGATATAAGTTGAGCACAATCTCTTATATTTGAATGCTCGAGTTACATAAATATACACGAATTTTATGCTCAACCCTCCCCCGCCATGATGGTGCAATTGATAGTATGTACACACACACACACACACACACACACACACACACACACACACACACACACACACACACACACACACACACACACACATATATATATATATATATATATATATATATATATATTCTCTATGTGACACTACAGCAATCAGGGCAGGGTCCTATTATTTCCACTTGATATATCGGTGACATGAATCTTGGGCCAGGCAACGTATATAAGAATACGTGGCACCTAATCGGACTTGCTGTTTTTCCCACGGTTTAAGTGAGTTTTTCCAGTACGTTGTAAAAGGAGCAAAATTTGATCACTACCGGCAACTTAAGGCCCCATCTAAAACATTTGGTGTCATCACAGCCCCTTCCCCTGTCAATGAAAAATGGCATCTGTTAATGACCTGGTGAACCCATGGAATTTATCAAAAGAAACTTGGGTTTTACGTTTATACTTATGACTCAGTCTCCTTGAAAATACAGTGCTCTTCTGAAACATATGGTAAAAATTGGAAAGAGGTTAGAACAAGGGCACATCCCATTTCTACTTCCTTCATCCTTCAAACTCACTTTCCTCCTCTTTCTTTGCCAAATTCTTTTTCCGTTTCTTCTATCATTAGCCTTCCCCATCCTTCTTGCTTAATCGCCCATCGATCTCACCTTTATGCTCCCTGTCGTCTTTCTCCCTTTTCCTCCATCCTCTTTCTGTTCTCTTTTTCCTCCTGCTCCTACAAGTCTTTTCGAATTTCCAAAACTTGTTTTCAATCCTCTCCCACCACAAATTTATTTCGTTTCATCTTCCTATCCTCCTTCCCTTTCGTCTTTCTATTTTCTCCCTCCCCAACTCCCCCCGTGTCCCCTTTCTTCGCTCCCCCCCCCTCTGCTTTCCCTCCTCCACTTCCCGTCCCTTCAACTTGCGCATCCCCAGTCTTGCGCCCGTTTACAATATTGACCCACTTACTCTCCTTTCTCTCAGCCCACTTTCCTTGCTCGAGGAACCCTGGCATGAGTGCTGGATGATAAAACCCTTTGCTGGTGACACTGCATTTGCGAGGGAGGGTCGATCGCGGGGGTTAAGACAAGATTGGGTACGGGTAGCCTAGAGCGGCGAACAAGTCTCCCGACCGCCTCTTGCTCATCCAAGAAGACCCTGACCTGACTTCATTCCTTACACGCTTCATGCTAACATACATTATAATCCTGGAAATTGAGCTCTCTTTCAAATATTCATTAACTCTTGTCGGGGCACGTCCCCCTTTCACATTTCATCCATAGGTTTATACTGTTCACTAACAATTTGACATTCTTTCTATAAGTTTGCTCATTTTCTTTCATGTTTACACTGAGCTGCATATATTTGTAATTGCATACCGTGAAAAAATCTGCTGTAATAATTTCTCATAGGGAAGAATAGATTGGCATAACATACGTTATAAACCAGTTTGGTTGTTTACTCGTATACTATTCTCTAGAGGTTTTTCCAGCATGTTGAAAAAGGAAGCGATACACTACATTTGCAGCCAGGCAAAATTCGGACACTGCACCA
>NC_134793.1:26396881-26401881 GCF_046742065.1 Oratosquilla oratoria | reverse complement strand
TATGAAGTTTACACATGGCTGCTACCCTCTCATATGCAATTACAAGACCCACTTACTGGACCTTAACTTACCTAGTGTTAAGTGTAAACCTACTTCCTCCTGCATCCTGGTCTACCGAGTATGTGAATATTCTTTTATTACTGTCACGCTCGCTCGTTCGCTCGCACGTCCTGATAAAACTAGAAGGATGTGAGGCATCATAACGCAGTGCTGCATACGTGACACACGGCCTTCAGCTAATCGTCACTGCTTGCCGGCTCGCTTGCTTATATGAGTGAAAAATGGTTATGTATTGTATAAAATGAATCTACTTTACTTGGAATATTATCCATAGTATTATGTTTAAGGTATATTCTTATGGTTATGACAATATCGCATTTTTAGACTCTTAATTGTAGTTAGTAAGGTGTATGACAGGATGTAATCGTGAAGATTAAAAAGGGAACAGAGGGAGGGATGAAGAATAACAGTGTGGATTTAAGAACAGAAGAGGGCGTGATGATTTTTTTTTTTTTTTTGAGTTAGTCAATTTGTACTTTTTAAGATAAGGATTTTTTTAAGCTTTCATGCATTTGGAGGAGGCGTTCTTGAATGTGTTGAGGATAGACGGAATAAAGGGAAGTCTGTTGAGGGCGTGTATGTATTTGTACGTGAAGAGTAGAGCTTTTATGAGGGTAGGGAATGGAATGAATGGTCTGAAGTGAAGTTAGAGCTGCACTAAGGTTGCGAAATGTCACCATGGCTCTTGAACCTGTACACAGATGGGGTGGTGAGCGATATAGCTATACACGAGGATGCTAAACAGGGATTTAGTCAACGAGAATGAAGGCGAATGTGAGGTGAACCAGATGTTTGCAGATAACATTGCGCTTGCACCTGAGTCGTAGGATAGATCGAAAAAGTTGGTAGCGAAGTTTAGGAGGTATGGGAAAGGGGACGGCTAAAAGTAAATGCGGGTAACAGTAAGATGATGGCATGCACAAAGAATGACTGAGATGTGTGTTAAAGGTTTAAAGAGGCGCGTCAAAGCCGGCACTTTTACCCTGTCCGCTTGGGCTGTTGGGGGGGTGGGGGCAGGTAAAGCTACGGTCACACTTGCTATTGTTAACGCTAGACAGGCTTTTGTTCTCACTGGCCTGACAGCGATACGTCCAGCTGTCTGGTTACACCATCCGCCAAGTCCGCTAAAGGAATCAGCGGACCACAACAACAACAACAATCTAAGAAGTCATATCTTCTTATCCAGTAATAGGGATCTTGCAAAGGAATTGATGGCTCACAGAACTTTTCTGAGACTTACAATAGCCGCCTCATGGAGCCAATGAAGTTGGCGTGACATGTTTTCGGTCTTTGAACACAGATTTGTTTTGCTTGCATACAGTCGAGGTCATACGAGAACGAAATGATATTTTTCATCAAATTAGATTTATATTCATAGCACTAGATGCCAGGGGAAACCGTTAGTACGGTTAGGTCAGAGCAGCGAGAACCTGTGGCTAGTGCAGTGCAAATGGCTGGCCAATCCAGCCGTATCGCTGGATCCAATGATTTCAGAAGCTACAGTAGTGTGATCAAGGTTTAAAAGTCACTGTTGGGAATCGGAGAGAAGTCCGGGACTCGGAGTCGCGACAAAGAAGATGAAAGACTAGCACACTTCTATCTGCCCCACCAGTGTGCATTTGAAGAGTGAGAGACAGGAGGAAGTGGAGAGCTTTAAGTATTGAGGACCACATTTAACAGGGAATGGAGGAATTGGGGGGTGGAGGCGAATTGTAAAAGTAAGAGAAGTAAGTGGATGGCTGGAGGGGTGGGGGGAGGAATAAAAATGTCATGAGAAATAAATATCTGGGGACGAAATGAAAGCAGAGAAGACCGTTCGGGGAAGTGCTTGTGTCCACGGCACTGTCACTGAAGCAGTAGCTTGGATTTTTGAAGGAGACAGAAAGGAAGAGCCAAACCGTGTTTCAGATTAGGTGTTTAAGAGGTATGGCAAGGGTCACGAAGATGGACAGAATGAAAAATGTGAAGTGAGGCGGAGAACGGGGGTGGAAAGGGAGCGGGCAGATACGGTTGATCAAAGAATGGTGGTGGGATAGTCTGGGCAAACAAAAAGAGGAAAGACTAGCAAAAGTGTGGAAAGTAGAGGGGTTGGAGGAATCTTGAGAGGAATAACTAGAATTAGGTGAATGGATGGCTTGATAGAGGCAGTGGATGGTAGAGGAATGTCAGTCAAGTAAGAGAGGGCAAAAGATAGAAGTGAATGGAGAATGGCTGTAAATGGATAAGGCCCAAAGGGATTCTCTTGTCTGCTCTGCGCATTTCTTCATCAGTGGATGGGGGGAAGGGTTGCCATGTACTGTAAGTTAATGAGGAGGAGGTAAACCAGCTCGGGCTGTTGGGCCCTGCTCTAAAGGGGCTGTAGCTTGCTACTGCCTGACCTCTGACCCGAGTAGGGTGGCGGGAAGAGGAATGACCCCACAGTCACGAGGAGGTAAGGTGGGAAGGGACAACGACTAAGTTTTCGGAGGGTTGCACAGTGGCTGTATACTTTCAACTGGTCACTCCCTTACAAAGGAGAAAGACCTTTTGGTATATGCATGCATGCATGCATGTATGTATGTATGTTTGTATGTATGTATGACGTATGTATGACGTATGCATGTATGTATGTATGTATGTATGCATGCATGCATGTATGTATGTATGTGGCATTGCACTAGACGGAACGTTTTTATACTTCCGTCTCCTTGGTAATAGGATATTTGTAATTCCTTCCATCAATTTCGACAGAAGAATGACGTACCGATGCGAAGCGCCCAAATGGAAGCAAGATACTATAGATTGACTTCCGTTAACACATTTGAGTAACTTCAGGGATAAAATTAGTATACACATTTCTATGTCCTTTATATTCCGTAATTTTTCACACAGTTAAAAATTATATTACTTGGGTGATGTTATCATCATACCTAAAGGAATATTAGCATCTAGTCGGCCTTCAACGATGCCTTCATGACCAAATAAGGAAAACGTCGAGTGCTCATTGCAGCGCACATCTATCTTTACACTATCACACTTTGAAGTAGACCTGTGATATTCCATGGAAGTTATTCATTGTTGCACCAAGTTTTTCTATGTACAGATAACTAGTGCATCATGAGTGTTGGTCGAGAGAGAAAATCACTACACAGGACACTGTAGCACGAGCTTACCACACGTAATTTTACATTTGTGTATATTCTAAAGATTGCGCCATCAGTAAATCTACACGCAACAATATATCCCATTTTATTCTAACTGTCTACTTTTTCACTCCCGTATGTTGTCTTACTGTTTGTCTTTTATCGGATCGTTACATTACGTTCGTAACATTTACTGTACATTCATGTAATTATCTCACAATATCTATATTTGACTGTTTTATGTCTTTCTACCGGCATATCTTACAATTTATGATTTTTTTTAGTTATTATATATTATTGTGTATTTGAACTTAATAGAAATAGTTATCTTGTCTCGTATTTCAGTTTGGTATATAATTGTACTTTCATGCCTTATATATGATTCATATTATTTTTTAGATATTTTACTGAATTACCTTAATTCTTACACCATAACATTTTATTTCCACCTCTGATTACTCTCGAGAGGGTCTGATGATTTTTGAAAGATCCTGGCAGAGCAAATTTTCTGTTTGAGCTCCTAAAAGGCATTTCTTTCTCCCTTTCTCTTAACATCTTTTACTCTTGTTGGGCGGCGGGGCTGGCGACTTGCTACTTGGTAGGTATTTCAGCCTCCTCATCCGAGAAACGTTTTCTTTATCTCGCATCCACATTAACACTGATCTAACAACTATTCTTTGGTATTCTTTACTGTTCTTTCATCATCTTTCATGTTTCTATCTATTAATTTACTTCATTTCTTTCAGCTGTTCCTATTCCGAGGAACAACCTGCTCTTACTGTTCAACTGCCGTTTCGCATTTGACCCCCAGCGTTTGACTGTGTGGTCATGAGCAGAGCCAACTCGCTTAACGACACTGGATGTTATGCAGACGACTCTTTCAGAGATAAACCTTCCTTTGTCGAATGAGACCGGAAGGGCACCCCTCTGTGTAAAACTACAGTTTCATGGCGTACATTTACGAAAGGCATTAGGACAACCGACCAGCCGGAACAATTTCTGCTCCTCCGGGTGGGTGGGTGTGTTTGTTTGTTGCCTCCTCCTCCTCCTCCTCCTCCTCCTCCTCCTCACGTGGAGGAAGCGTCCGAGAGAGGCAGAGCACTTTTATTCACAATGGCTGACAAACACGCCGTGAGAGAGACAATAAACGAGAACAAGGATAACGTCATGAATATGAACCTCTTGAACAAGAAGACCCCTCCCTAGCTTAATAGAATTGTCTTGCTCGTGCAAATCCCCGAGTAAAAGGGGTTAATCGACCCCTTCACTCCAGGTAACGTCGCGCTCAGTGAAATCACATGGACCAGCAAGAACACACAAGAAGGACGTCATTGTGTGTACAGGGTTAAGCGTGCTAGATGAGAGAAAAATGAGCAAGGATAACACGGGAGGCAGGTGTGCCTTTAGAAAGGGTTAGACGGGGGAGAAGGAAATTGGAAGAGGTGTTGTTTGTGTGTGTGTGTGTGTGTGTGTGTGTGTGTGTGTGTGTGTGTGTGTGTGTGTGTGTGTGTGTGTGTGTGTGTGTGTGTGTGTGTGTGTGTGTGTGTGTGTGTCTGTCTGTCTGTCTGTCTGTCTGTCTGTCTTGGGGGGAAAGGGGTTGAAGGAGTAACCTTGTGTTGTTGGCTGAGTCTGGGTGGCTGGAGTTTCTGATTTGTGGCCGGCCCTGGCCCTGGCTGCTTTTGGTTCGCGCACGTCGACCTGCGTACGAAGTTGGTCGATGCGGTGCATGAGAAGTTGGAGATGAGCATGATCAGTTTATGCTGTTGACGGGTAAGATTCATTGGATTTGGGCAGGGATTGAGGACCAGAATTCTCCAG
>NC_134793.1:26381881-26386881 GCF_046742065.1 Oratosquilla oratoria | reverse complement strand
ACCATGTCTTTCCTAAGTTATCGTCAGGTTGGTAGCGTGGTGTATACGTCACATAGTGGAGGCCTGCTTGTTGCTATCTTGTTTGTGCAGAGTAACAGGTTTGGTGTTAACTCTGGCAAGATATGTGAAGCCAAATTTGGCTGTTCCACATTTCCCGAGGATGTAAGGGGGCGATGATGTGTCCTCATTGTCTAGCTCAAGTGGTACCCCCTTTTTTGGGGGGGGGAGGGGGGATAGGAGGATCTCCAAGAAGTTTGTGAAGTCAGGGATAGTGATTGCACGTTTACCGTTTGGGAGATCGTGAATCCAAGCCTTGTTCTGCGAGAAAAATTCTCTTGTAGTTGCCGTTGCTTGCACAACTTGGGAGAAGATTGCGGGGCCAGCTGGTGCAATGGGAGGAGAGGCCTTGGATATAATCCACCATTTTCAGAAGCCAATGGATGTTGTTTGTGGGTCTGTCTGTGAATACGTGTTTAAGGTTAGTTGTATACTGATAATCATTAACTTCATGTGAGATTAGAGTCTAATATAATGGCCGTCTGTTTAAATTCATCCCTAGGGGTCATGTTTTGTTAGACAATGGTGATTTTCTGTTTGTCTTAATTGAGGTTTAATTTAGAGAAATAAGATTCACATGAGTCGAAATATTCTCGTATAGTTATCGCACTGGGTTTGGAAAACTGTAGGATGTCTGAGAAGGTGGGGGAAACAGTGCCAATAGATTGGTGCTAATTATATTCTATGAAGGAGTGCTTGTTGTGGGTTTGTTGAGGGGTAGGGGGGAGAGGTCGTATGACTTGGTTGAATTGTTGGGGGATTGGTTCTGATTGTTGATCTGGGGCGAAGGAGCGGGAGTGGGAGTGTCTGGTTGGGTGTTAACTTGGGCCTTTGCTGTGGGCATATTGCTTTTATGGGGGAAAGACAGAGTCGTCTAAGAAGGAAGAGAGTCTCCGACATATTTTTGTTACTTCAACCTCATGCTTAAATATGCAATATATTTATATCATGCATTCAATATTCACAAATGTGTAACCATATATGAAACACTTATGTGTGTCGCATTATTGTTATTATTGAACACTGACTTATTGCAGAGAAATTTTTACATAATCTTATGGAAGAAGAAGAAAATACAAGTGGAGAATTACCGGCAATTGCGCTTCATTGTTGTTTTGTTGGTGTGGAAGGGTGAAGGAGGTGTAGGAACGGCTGATGTCGGAGGTGGTTGGAAGGGAATCTAGGACGATGCCCGGGGCCTTTCACGTGAAGTAAATTGACCCGGAATAGTAGTGACTGGACAAGTATGGATATAGGTATATATACAGATAGATAAGAGAGAGGGGGGGTGCACTTTTAGTGTTAAACAATTTCTCGTGAACAAATATGTTACAACTTGGCTTGGCTGGGTGGTGACGTCCGCGTTAGGCGCGTTGTGTCCGGTTAGGTTGCGGTGGCTGACGGCAGGTGTTCGGAGTCCATGCCATGACGTCGTCTGCGTTCATTGAGAGCGGGGCCCGGTTCCCCTTGGAACCGTCAGCCGGTACGGGTGTGAGATGCTCAGTCTCCGCCTTAGCACCGCGTAAGGATCACTATAGGTTTGTCACTGGCATTCCATGTCTATTGAGGATATGTGGAAAACAGGGATGATAATCGAACAGACAGCTGTTCGCTCGGCGTTATTTATCCTAAATGTTAAGGATGATTTAGAAACATAGATGGTAATACTGATAATAGTGCATGAGGTGAAAAGCAGTATATGTGCAAGAAAGGGGAGACGGATTAACAGGAAGGAAAGGTAATTTACGGATCCTGTATGCCTTCCATGAGGCCGGTTCGTCTGGGGGGAGGGGGCACATCAGGCCAACGATTCTGCTTGAGGCGCAGACTCGCATCGCTGATTTGGCGATCCAGTTGTGGCAGAGAGACAGAGAGAGAGAGAGACAGAGAGAGAGACAGAGAGACAGAGTGAGTGTGTGTGAGTGTGTGTGTGTGTGTGTGTGTGTGTGTGTGTGTGTGTGTGTGTGTGTGTGTGTGTGTGTGTGTGTGTGTGTGTGTGTTGGTATTGTTGTTCGGACAATAGGTTCCAGTCGTGCATGAGTCCGGCTCCGAGGGTGACGAGATGCAGCAGTTGAATTCTCGGAAGGCTTCGAAGGTACTGTTGATGCTGTGTTGTTGTTGTGGAGCAATTCAGCTGATATCAACTGGTTTGCACTGGGTGAGAGTAGTGTCGACTTCAACATTGTTTACTATAATTCATTATATTGTTAACTGTATTTCAGGTGTGATTTTTCCACGGTATTTCATGTATTTGAGGAGATGCGAGTAGTTTGTTGGAGACGTGCATAATAGATAAAGGTTGGGGTCTTGCAGCGGACGTGGGCGGGGAAATAGGCACGGTCTCTCGGGAGATTTTATTCTTCGTTAGGGGTGAAAACTGGCATTTTAGGCGTAGGTCCGTACTTTCGCTGCCACCATTTATGAAGACGTAGTTTGTGGTTATAAGTGAAGGGGAGGCTAAAACTCCGTTTCTACCAACCAAGTGTATTCACTTAAAAACGATATCTGCAGGGCCTCCGATTGTGAAATGAATATAATAAGACTTAATGATACTCTCCCTACAATAGAACTGGAAGTCACAGTTTTGTTGGTACTGTCAAAGGATGGCGACGGTTTCGGCACCATGACGCCTACGTAGGCGTCATGAGGCGCCGCGAGTGGCTGGCTGGGTGGCTGGGTGGCTGGGTGGGTACACATACGAGGATGCCGGCGTCGGCGTCGGTGTCGTGATTATGTCGATTTTTTTTGTAGTTGTAGATCAGTTACCCCCGGATTCTGTGAACTGGTTTTATCACGTTTTCTGTGTTTATTATCATTCGGAGTAAAAGAGAACGAGTAATACAGCAGTGACATTATATTCTATAATGCGAGTAGTGTGATGCATCGTACATATGACAGGCGATGCTACACGCGAGAATCTAACTTGTACTGAAGTGGTGAAAGCAGGTTAAATCTGTTTCTCTACAGCATAAATCGATGTTATCATTTTCCTTGTGCTGTCCCAGATCTTTTTATGACCACTCTCTTACACATGCACAAGTATTCCACTGGATGACTGCCCCCTTCATGGATATAGCATCAGAACTTCCTGTCATGTACATTACAGCAGAGCAAGTATAACAGTAAAGGAAGGCAGCCAAAAGGTCTCCTCAAACAAAAGGAATCTTTATTCCACTTATTTTATCGCGACAGTCACACAAATAAATTGACCTTTCTGCACAACTTCGTGACATCCCCACTCCCATGATAGGATCTGGTGATAGACTCACTCAAAAGCTCTATACCGAAATGGATGGAGAAAAAGGTAATTATCACCTCTTGTCAGTGTGGTGGTGTCTATTGAAACTGAGAGTCCTATGTTAAATACAGCTATATCGGTCTCTGGGAGATTTAATGCATGAAGACTTTAAGGCCATTTGGACTGTCCAATGTGATACCTGTCAGCCTTATCGCTCAGTCAAACGATGGGTAGAGGAAAAATGAATCTGCCAGGCACCAAAAGGAATGGTTTAAATAAAGGAGGGAGAGGCACGCGTTTTGCTATAGCAAAACAAGAGGCTTGGCTATAACACATGATAATAGTAGTAATGAAACATTAAAAGATAGTGGATAGCAGTAGAAAAAATAACTGGGAAAGCGTGTTTACAGAGGAGGAAAAAAAGGAAGCAAAATAGTAGTGGAGAACAATAGATCACAAAAGAAAAGTGGAGGTGAGAGAAAAGAGGACAGGAGATACCAAAGAACTGGTCAAGTTGAAGGTGTAGGAAGCTCTAATGGATGACGTTGGTGGTGGTGGTGGGAAGGGGCGTAGGAACGTAATTAACAAGGAAGAGGTGGCAGAGTAAGTGGATGTAAAAAAAATGCAAGTAAGCCATAATGTGTTTATCTTAAAATTGACAGTGACAAGCAACCGAATAGAAAGAAAAAGAAATAATTTCAAGGAAGACGGACGTAGGCGGTGTAATGTTGTTGGGGGAAAAGAGAACGAGCAGGAAGGAGGATGGAAGGAATCGGCCAAGCAGTCTAAAGAGAGGCAAGCAGAAACACGTGAGAAATATAAAGAAAGAGTCAGAAATACCGAGATAAAGAGAAAGGAAAATTGTGATAAAAGAGGAAATATTATAAAAATAAATAAATAAATAGATAAAACAAAAAATGAAAGATGAGACCTGAGGACAAGTCCGATTGGAGAACAGGTAAAAGAAAGATGGAAGGAGGATGAGAAGAAAAGGAGGACAAAAAGAAATTTACAAAGAAAAAGGACTGATAAGCTGAAGAAGAAAACTACAGAAAATGCTGTGAAATGAAGCAGTACAGAAGGAGACTGGCAATCGAGAGAATTAAGGTAAGAGGTGAAACGAAGAGGGCGGCGGCGGCGGGCGGCTGTTCAGGAAGCAGCAGCAGCAGCAGCAGCAGCAGCAGCAGAGCAAAAACACAAGAACATAAAAATTAAGGAGACTGCAAGAGACCATAAGGCCTACACTAGGCAGCTCCGTATCCATTACCACCTGTCATCCCCATCCATAAAGTTGTCCAATCGTTTCTTAAAACAACTGATAGTTTCAGCGCTTACTACATGGTTACTAAGTTTATTCCATTCGTCGACCACCCTATTAGTAAACCAATTCTTGCCTATTTCCTTTTTAAATCTAAATTTGTCCAGTTTATAGCCATTACTGCGAGTCCTGCCCTGTTGTTTTAATATGATGACCTTGTTTGCATCACCCTTGTTAAAGCCTTTGATCCACTTGAACACCTCTATTAGATCACCCCGCACTCTGCGTCTTTCCAGAGAGTGTAAGTTAAGGTGCCTAAGTCTCTCTTCGTAAGCCAAATTTCTGAGTCCAATTCATTTCCACAGAAAAGAACAAAGATGGAGAAAACGGATAAATTGTAATGAACCAGAGTAAGACAAAAAGATGACGAAAAGTTAAAAGAAAAAA
>NC_134793.1:26366881-26376881 GCF_046742065.1 Oratosquilla oratoria | reverse complement strand
CAAGTGCGTGACAATCATTGGCCTCGGTTCTACTGCTGCAGCACCGGCCCCCTGATTCAGACTCATCTTTAATCCTGCTGAGCTCATGTTCAGTGGTGGGAAGTTGTCGTTCTCTGCCCACCGCCCTCACAGCGGTCGTCTCCTTGAGAAAGCGATTAGCTCTCCTTCAGCTGCGATGATGACATTCACTCCTCCCTCTTCCAGGGACTGAGATGACTGGATATGATGCATCAAATAGGTGGCCCGCCCGGCCGCCCGCCCACGGCGAGGAAGAACTTTGACTCTTCCATGACGTTAGTTACTACTGCCATGCATGGCAGTGATTTGGTAAGGCGCAAACAGCTGGGTGTCTGCCGTTGCGACAACCACCCAACGTCAGGGTGGGAGAAAAGGGTTTTTAATGGACAAATCTCGACGACGACGACGACGACGACGACGACGACGACGACGACGACGACGACGACTACGACGACGACGACGACGACGACGACCCCACCGCCGCCGTGGTAAGAGTGGTGGTGACGCTGTTTGTGGTGGTGGTATTACCGGTGATGTTGGTGTTAATATTTTTGTTGTTGTTGTTGCTATTGTAGAAAAATGAGCCAGGAAGAGAAAAAAAAATGAGGAACAATGGAATTATAGAGAATGAATGACGATAACAGGAAAAGTATTTCAAAAAGAATAATAGTGTGCACGAAAAGAAAAGAAAAAACAAGTAAGAAGAGAGAACATAGGGAATGTGGTGAAATAAATGCAGGTTTCTTAAAAAAAAAAAAAGAGAAATTTGGATAGGTGAGTTAATCAGAGAAAATAAAATCCGCCTAAGGTAGAAAATAAGACAGTAAAAAAAGGATAAGGTAAACATAAGGAGTAAGGATAGGAAAAAATAGGAAAGGGAAGAAAAACATAGTGTAGGTAATGAGAGGGAGTGGGAAAGGGGGAAGTGATAAAAGAAGAAGGAAAAAATATGTCTCTCCCACATCCGTGTGGTAACGACTTAGGAGGAGGCACTGGAGGAGGAGGAGGTGGAGGAGGAGGAGGAGGTGGAGGAGGAGGAGGTGGAGGAGGAGGTGGAGGTGGAGGAGGAGGAGGAGGTGGAGGAGGAGGTGAAGGAAGAGGAGGAGGAGAAATGAGAAGATGGTGGAGGAGGTGGAGAATAGTGCTCCTCTAAGGAAAGCGTGTGCAGCGATAAGCGGAGGGAGTGGGTGCAGTGAGAGCGGCGGCGGCGGCGAGGAAAGCAGGAGTTGGCGAAAGAAGAGCAGGAGCTGGGTGAGAAGGAGTAGACGGTAGAGGTAGAGGTAGAGATGGAGGTAGAGGAGAGGAGTTGAAAAAAGGGACGAGTAGGAGTAGTTGGACGAGAAGGAGTAGACGGAGATCAAGGTGGAGAGTGAAGGAGAGGAGTTAAAGTGGAGAATTAACGAGATACCGTCAAGATTTTAAGGCGGAGAGATGTTTGCACTTCTTGAACTACTCGAATGAAGATTTGTTGATTTAGGTGGAGGTGGAAAGGGGCAAAAATAGAAAAGGAAAAAGGGGAGAGAGGGAAAAGGAAAGGAAAACAATAGAAGAGAAGGAAGAAGATAAATTGAGGCAAGAAGAAAAAAAGAGTAAAGAGAGTAATATGGGTTAAGAAGAAGAAGAAGAAGAAAGAAACAAAGAGAATAAGAAGATGGGGGAAGAAAGATGAGGAGACAAATGAAAATAAATATGCAGGAGGATGAACAATTATGTTTGGGAGAATATTTGGAACTGTACTTAGAAAAGTGTAGCAAGAGGGAGAATATGAAATACAAACATGGGAAAGGGGTACAAAAATATTATTAGAAAAATGAGTATAGAAAAAAAATTAAGTAATCCTGAGAAGAGAATATTACAATGATCATAAAACAAATATGTCACTACGAAAATAAATGGAAGCATATTATACTTAAACCTGGAAGAAATAAAGAGATTATGAAAAAATGAGATATAAGAAGAGTGTGAGATGAACAAGAAATCTTACGCAAATACGCGTACGCACAATTATACAAACAGAAAAAAAAAACAATTCCACAGCCATCGCGAAGAGCTGGAAGACGTATGGTGACAAAGACACCTGCGTAAGTGGAAGAGGAATTCCCATTCCTTGTAAGGAGGCAAGTCACCCCAAACGCGAGACATGCAATTCCTACATTGTGGAATAAGAAGTCACCTGCATAAGGTCATTTTGAAGACAATACCGAACACACAACTTTGTTGACAATATGTCGCACTGGATCAGCATCATGGAAAGTGCAAAGACAGGCCAACATACTTTGAAAAATATGCGGTCATGATAGGGTCGAACAAGGTATCCGTCCACCATCGCCACTACTACTCCCACCACCATCACCACCGCCACCATCACCACCACCACCACAAGCAGCAGCAGCACCACCACCGTCACCGCCGCCGCCACCACCACAGCCATCACTGGATCGGTTGTGATATCGTCCCTAGGTAGAGGGTAATGAAACACTCGTGCCCTGAAAGTCTTATGCTCTAGGGAGGAGAACACTGTCACTTACAGACTGTTCGGTCTCGACCCTCCGAGCCCTAAACCTTATCTTTATTTGCCGACTTCAGCATCTTTTTCAAGGTTATTAACAAATGTTTATATTCTGAAGTTGTTATAGCATTACAGGCACACACGAAGCACGACATAGATTCCGTTTGTTATTAGTAAAGGTGCTCAGTTGTGTTGAGTAGCCATTACACCCACGTAAACACTTCCATTGGGATACAACGAGTTAATTATAGTTGGTATCATTGGGCATCGAGCCTGGTCGTCTTCCTCTCATGAATGTTAAGCGTGATGGACATTGACCCGTGCTGCCCATCTTTTATGCTCATTATTAAGGTGGGTGTCACCAGGTGAACGCCTGACAGTCTTCACCTAGTGTCCTCACCCAGTGATGGTGACGACGACGACAACGACAACAACGACGACGACAACAACGACAACAACGACAACAACAACAACAACGACAACAACAACAACAACAGCAACAGCAACAGCAACAACAGCAACAGCAACAACAACAACAACAACGGCTGACCCCCTTCTCGTGATGGTAAATTAATGCTTCAAGGCACCCGCTCGGAATGCCCACGTAACCCTGTCCCCCAGCTGTTAATCCAATTCATTTTGCCATTTTGGGTCATCCGCCTTCAACCTTACATAGAAAGATACGTTCCTGACACATTGACTAGGTATGTATGAAAACAGGAATTATGTAATATTTGGAATCCAAGCATCTTTAAACCCCTTTTTAGTACGTTTCCAGCAAAAATGTATAAAGATTTCTCGCCAATAATTAGCCAGTCATCACTCTATTGTTTCAGTTCAAGAAAGCGTATAATACCACGTGGAAATACAAGATGCTTTATTCTGAAGAAAATCACCTCTTGACTATACCTGACAGCAATTCTTAACTTGCAGATTTGCTCAACTTCACTCACGGTTTACCTTAATAATTTTGCCGAACAACTCCTTAATTAATACGGTCTCCTCGCCTAACTCTTTCGCTCTAGTATTTCACTTTGTAATTTTGCTTGATGATTTCACCTAACGAATTTGCTATGCGATTTGGTCTCACAATATCTTCCTAGGATTCCACCTAACGACTTTGTATAGTCCTCCTGCAATGTAAGCAGCTTCATTCCCCTCGGATATAACTCCATAGGAAAAGGCACTTGAATTATATTCTTCAGTTCATTTGTATTCCATGAAATACTGGATTTATTTCCATCCACCCCTATTTTACCAATCCTTCCTATTCTAACCTTGATATATCCATGCTTCCCACTAAGAATCGACGAAGTACTAACGTGTAACTTGTTCTTCTCATTTCTGGCTAAATACTTTCTAAAAGGGTAAACTTTAAAAACCTTTTTTCATACCAGTGAGAGGTTCTGGGACACTTGCCTCCTACATCTCCTCCACAACCGCGGCAAATTTTCTTTTTGACAACAGGTTTCAAGATCTTTCCCGCAAACTTTGACCCATGTGGAGCATGAAGGATCATGGTATAAATGATCAATAACGACATCAGAGGAAGCAAATAGGAAACTGAGAATCATCATCATCGTCATCGTCGTCGTCGTCGTCGCCATCGTCATCATCGTCATCATTGTAATCATCGTCATCATCGTCATCAACTGGGGGTTTACACCAGGGAGCACGTTGCTTCACTCACGCGCCGGCGCCACCAGTCCCCCTCCTCCTCCTCCACGGTCTCTCCGAACACCAAGTTCCCATGCATGCTGCCATCCTCTCATCCCTTCCCACTCCAGACAACTTTGGACATGTTCGATCAACTTGCCCCAACCATGAATTCTATGGGCGTCGCCTTCGTTTCCTCCACCGACGGTTACCTTTTGTGGAGAAAACCCTATAAGATAAACGTCGGGGAAATGTGTGCCATATGCTCATATATCCGGAGTGGACGTTCACGAAGTATGCTAGCAAGAAGGACAGCGTCATCAGCTAAAACAAAGTCAATGACCTTTGTGCTGCCACTAGATGCCTCGCAACAACAGTGATCGACAACTCTGTCCAATACACAGTCCATGCAGGTGTTGGAAAGTGTCGGGGCGAGGACACACCCTTGTGTTTTTCTGATTCATTACACAACTGGGCAGTTTATTAGAAAGACTGCAGACAACGCAGAAAATAATTCAGGTTGTACAGCCAGAGGTAGATATGCATAAATTTTGGGAAAATCTCTGCTGAATCAGCACAATAGACACTATGTTTTTCCTTAGATCTTTGCTTGATACAAATGAACAACAGATTCACCTGATACAACGCTTATTTACCAATATAACATTATTGTAGAATATATTTAGCTGGTGATGGCACTAAACTGCCCTCATAGAAAATAAATTAGTACTGATATACATTTGCGTGTGCATTTTGCTGAAATAAGGACTTATGCATTTGTCTCACCCAGACTTAACATGGTTAGTAGTTTGACCTCAATTGGCCATGACTGTTAAAACCTACAATTTCCAAAACATGTTGCAATAGCTACTATGTCCAGCCTAGGGTGAATGATGGGAAAAGATGTGAACACGGAATTCCCCACAGCTTCATTAAAAAATATGTTCTGTGAAGAAGATTTATCAAGAAGAAACCATATAAATATTGTCATAACTGTAGCTAGTTGAGTCTTTTGAATGGATAAGTTGCGCAAAAAGGGGACTTACTGATAGTCATCATTTAATTCTTCCTCATCAGAGGACAGGTTCTCTTCAAGCACGTCATTCTCGCCGCCGTCACTCTCGTCCCCCTCTCCCGGTGTATCCGTCTTATCTGACACCAGATCCGCGAGTGAGTGAGTGAGAGACAGATTCTCAGGCATCTGAGTAGGAGGTCCTTCAAACCAATCCATATCCAACCTGCTGTCTGCATTCACATCGCCATTCATGGCCAACTGGACCAAATTCCCCTGGCTGAGCTTTTCTGGCATTTTCCCATGTAAAGGCCACGTGGTTGGTGCTCTTCAGCTTTTCTTCCTGGACAGCTCTTCATGGTGGTAGGCAGCATGGATTGGACGATTTTATCTGTCCGAACGAGTTATCCTGTGTCTTCGGGCCATACATTTTTTTTTTTTTTTTTTTTTTTTTTTTTTTTTTTTTTTTAAGGTGTCATGGAGTGAAGGTGGAGGTAGAATGTAGATTGAGAGAAGCGAGTAAATGCCTTGGTGGTTTAAAGAGTGTAATGAGGAATAGACATTTGGGAATGGATGCGAAGAGGAGACTGTATGAAGGAGTGATTGTGCCAACAGCACTGTATGGGGCAGAAACGTGGAACATAAGAGAAGAAGAGAGAAGGAGTTTGAATGTGTTTGAGATGAGGTGTCTGAGAAGTATGGTGGGGGTTACTAGGCTGGATAGAGTGAGAAATGAGGAGGTGAGGAGGAGAACAGGGGTGAAAAAGGATTTGGGAGATAGGGTTGATGAAAAAATATTAGGATGGTTTGGACACATGGAAAGAATGAGTGAAGAAAGACTAGTAAAAGAGGTATGGAAGGCAGATGTGGAGGGAGTGAACATGAGGGGACGTCCTAGGATGAGGTGGATGGATGGGGTGAAGGGGGCTTTGGGGAAGAGGGGAATGTCTGTTGAGGAAGGAAGGGAGAGGACGGAAGACAGAGGTGAGTGGAGAATGGTTGTATATGGATGATGTTGTGAATGCATGAGGAGGAATGGGCGGGGGGTGGGGGTGCGGTAGTATGTGTGAGTAAATTTTGACGCAGCCCGAAGGGATTTCTCCCCGTCCTCGCCTTATATGCAAAGGGGGACGGAGAGGGGGGGTCGCCGATTAAATGAAGCGGCCTTGCTGTGGATGTACTGTTTCTTGCGACACTGCTTCTGACCCAGGGCGGTGGGCAGGGTGCAGGGATGACCCGTCATCCAGGAGGTGCTCAGATGAGAGGAAGGGTGGGAGGGGTGTGGAGTGTATTTAGGGATGAAATGGGTGGGAGTGTTTTTATGCCTTTCTCTTTTTGGCTACCTCCCTTGGAAGGGGGAAAAAGCCTTGGTATATGTATGTATGTAAGGTGAAGTCTACCATCGCTGACCTAGCTGACATTTTTCGAACCACGTAGACAACTCACAAACTCCTCCGGAGTTGCAGCCACATCCATATCTATCGTATCTGAACTTCCATGAGCGCACATTACTTTGGTGAACCTCTCAATTTTCACCACCACTTGGTATGGCCTTTGCTTCCCTTTCCTAATGAAAGATGCGGTATACTCACACCTGGATAGAGCATGAAGAGCGAGAAGAACGTCAGTTATTTCTGGGTTGACTTTCAGAGCCAGTTCAGATGTGTATCAATCGACTCGTGTTCTTGGCATTATCACCGGCATCGAGCCACAGCACAGCATCAATGTACTTGGGGTGATGAACAAGCAATAAGAACACGTCTGTGTCGATGCTTCGAACTACCACTTTTGGCACTGGCCCTTCATGAACCTCAGTAACGAAGTGGGCATTATTATAGACGAGTCTCGTATCGGCTTCTTCGTGACAACTCTAGTTCAGCAATTTCCTGCCTTTGCACATGTCCAGCAACTACGGTGTAGAGAAAGCAATCCTCTCTTGAGGCAAAATAGAAACTATGGCCCTCTAGAATGGACGCATAGGCAGGATCCATCCATTCATCTTTGAGAAAAGACGGCAGCTCGAGTTTGAACTCTTTGGACCGCAGTGCACAACCAAAGTCGGCTGGTCGTCTTTGAAAAGGTCCTGCTATCTTGTAAGACCACAATGAACCACCATAAATGTCATGTTCATGATCCTTGATCGATGGCCCATCTGGATATGTGTCACATACTAGATGAACTTCTTTGTCATTAGCACATGCTTTCTGCTGGATTAACTTGGCTACTCCACCAAAGGAAGGTGGCAAGCTGGGTAAAGTTCGGATGAAGAACATGGCATCAAAAAGGTAAGCATCGACTGTAACTGGTTCAGTATTGCTTGTCCCCGTTGCCTCAAGTACCTCCATAAGTTTACACTTGGACGTTTTATTCTTATCACCTGTAATCTGACAAAATGACACAAATGAACTGGCAGCAGCGGATATGATAACACTGTTTCTAAATCAAACCCCTGTGTAAGTGCCAGGTAATCTTCCAAACAAGTTCCTTGTACATTTGACCTCAGTCTCTTATCTTTAGCTGAAACCTTTATTTTGACCGCATCATGAGCAAGGTTTTTCACCTTCTTGCGTTTTATTGGCCACTCAATAGCATACGGTAGGTTCATTGAAACCATTCATTAACTCTACTTTCACTTACACTTTCACTTCACTATATTCTTCTTCTTTTATTAAACCGCGAACATGTATCTACTAGACTTACCTATCCCTAAATATATTCATGTCACCAATAAGATACTTGAGAACATTTTGTTTTAGTTTGAAACAATGTTGTCATTGATTTTCATCATTATGATGCTAATTTCGATTCCCTTCAAACAAGAGAGTTAGGACCATGCAGCAGTGAGGCCACGTGGCAACAAAAGTTGTAACAATTCTTTGGGTGTTGCTGACAGACTCCAGATATTGCATCAAATTGGCATTGTCATTTGCATGCCAAAAAGCTATCCAAACTGCTCAGATCTTTTCCTAAAAATGCCATGATGTCTACTCTATCAGAAAAAAAAAGTTCTGTCTGGTCTTTGATGGATTTTCCAACGAAATTTGGCTCAAAATGAAACTAGGGGTAAATTTCTATATTTTTTGGTGTAACGTGACCTTTTGAACCCTGTCGACCTTGGAAATTAATTTGCATAAATTGAATTTCAAAAGAGCACATGAAAGCAAACACTTTGAGGTGTAGATACAAATTCTAGCTCAGAAACTGATGTGCTATTCATTTTCAAAATTTGCGGTATCTCTATCAGGCGAAAAAGTGGAAAAAGGTTAATTCTGGTCTTATGCTGTGGCTCGCCTGCAGTATTGGTCTGAATGCCCCATGCGATACCCTTTTCAGAAATACCCATCAAAGGTTCTGTCATTTTAAGTAAATAAAGAGGTCCTGGCTCTGGGGCCGTTACGCTGACGGCAAGAACTCTGCGCCAGCCAGACCGACGACTCCAACCGTGTGTTACCCATACCCAGTGCATCACAGAGTACTGTGGTTCCTGCTTACGTGAGAAAACTTGATAAAATCGTCTGTCGACACTCTCCTACTGTGTAACCTACCACGCAGGCGCCCTGACACAGCATTTTTTTTTTCCGTGGTTTGCCGGTTCATACATGAAAGTAGGAGACTGTTGTCCACGGTAATGACAGTACCCGGAGGTAGCTAATGCATCACCCACTGATATCCTAGTCGCCTCAGGTTCGAGGGGAACAGTTGTCGGGGGACATTATTCAGAGAGGATACCCTTCCCGGCCGCGGCCAGGATTCGAACGGACGCCAAATTCACCACGCGGTTGCCATACGGGCGCTCTACCAACCGAGCCACGGCGGTACCTCGCATAGTCTCCCGTGACTAAAGGCGAGAATTCTAAACCAACTCCACCCCTCACCCTACACCGCCGCCAGCTACCGGCTCGAACGACAACAGGCAAGGAGACTTGTCCAACTCCGCCCCTCGCCCTGCACCGCCAGGCGGCTGCTGTCAACGACCACCCACCTGCACGTAGACTAATCACTTACATTTTGTTGTGTATATCCACAGTATAACCCACCCCTCAGCCCACCGAGTTAACTCTACCTAGAAGTACTCGGTGACTACAACCAATATTCATCCCTATTTACCAAAGACAATCCCCTCAATGGCCTTCGGGACGACGATCATCCATCAACCAGCTGATCGACCCTCCTCCACAACCACTCACGTCCCGGTCACACTCCCAGCCTTCACGTCAACTCAACCTTTTATAATCGTTATCTTGTTGTTACCTTTATTCCAATTATACCTACTTCCTCAATGCTATCATATCAGGAATCCTCTAGGACAGTAATTACTCGTCTTTATTTTCTTTTAAGACATTACGGAACTTGGTTGGAACGCAGGTCTCGTCTCCACCATTGACGCGGCCTCCTCCTCCTCCTCCTCCTCCTCTCACCTCTCTTTATCCAACAAACCACTATGACGTGCACACGTCAGTCTAGGTAAATGGTATTATAGAGATTTAACTATATATTTTATTGCAAAATAATTTATTTAATTTATATTAACCAACATATTTAATGTTACAATTTTTGTTTCTTTATTTTGTTATACATCTGTATGTCTTAAACAAGAGTGTGTATTTCCATGTCTAAATATTGGATCAGATTCAAAGAAAAAGGGAGGTTATTTTACTGGAAAGGCTACTCATACATTGTATTAGTGTAAATGATAAAATACTTAATTTTCTAAAACACAAGTTTTCTCGTCGCGTCTTTTATGTATTTTATATTACTACTTTATGCATGGTTAGTAATTAGTATCGTGTATTTATATGCCGAAT
>NC_134793.1:26339381-26361881 GCF_046742065.1 Oratosquilla oratoria | reverse complement strand
CCTATTTATCTAATCCCTACCTCACAGCTGTTACACCAATACATTTGTGGGCTCTCTTCTAATCACTCCTGGCATATACTACGTAGTTTTTCCACGGCCGTTCAGAAAGTTTTTACATTAGTGTGATGATCTTATTTCTCTGAGTTATATTTAACCTGTTTCTTTGAAAGATTTTCTCAATCCAGTAAATTTTGCTTTCCCGATGTAGTGTCTGCTTTGTTACGACTCGTACTTATGTCCTGCCATGTGTACTTCAAGAAATACGTGATAAATTTACTTGGAAGACGGCTTACTTTTCACAGATTCAGTAACATCAGGTTTATAAATTAGCAGTAAATCTAATCTTGTTGGTTTGTTATCTCTGAGTCTGGTAATCTCTGACACATTAAGTTTCTATCTTATTTATGGTAATGTTGAACAGCACACTACACAGGATTCTCCAATTCCCCCAACTCACCTCTACGTTTAGATTCACGCACCAGGATTGCATGGGGGGGGGGGGGGGGCATGCGTAGGGTTGCCGAGTGGAAGTCTAAAAAATTACTTTGAAGTGTTAATCTACTTTAATCTCCTTGATGTGTTGCGACCTTATTTGATCATCCTCAGGGAGGGAGTAGACTATGGACTACCTTGGGATTGGTGCAACATTTGCCCTTTCCTAGTCAAGCGACACTATGCCTTCTTTCAACGAACAAACAGTAAGACTGAATCTTGTCCGCTAGTTGTTGTTCCCCCCTACCTTCTTCAAGCAGCCAGTTCGTAATGCAGTCAGGTCCTGAAGCTTTCGTCACAGCCAATGATCCCCAAAAAATTGAGCACTTCCCGCACACACAAACACACACACGCACACCCATACACACAAACACGCATACACACAAACACACACACACAAAAACACACATACACTACACACACACAAACACACACACAAACACACACACACACCACACACCATACACACACCACACACCATACACACACCACACACACACAACAGACACACACACACACAACACACACACACACACATATATATACATATATATATATATATATATATTGTATATATATATATATTATGTATATATGTATATATAATATACGTACATAATTATTATTTACATTCTAAGCCTGAACTTGTGCCTCTCGATTTTCCTTAAAAAAAAAAAAAAGTTATTTTGTGAAGACCTATTGGAAACTTTCATTCATTATTTCTGTCTGAGCTGAGATCTCAAAGACCTCATCACCCGCTATTATCTTGATTACTTCCCTGTCCCAATTTACAATTTATAAACCTGTAAAACAGTTCGTTTCATCTTTGTATTTATCTATTATATCTGTTTTAGAATTACTTTCTTCCTCCCTACGGATTTTCTTAGTCATTTCTAGCTTATTTATAAGCTCCTTTTGTCTTATTGTTCCTTCTTTTCCTCTATTTCCCCTAGACCACGTCCTTTACTTTTTTTTTTGTAGTTTCACATCCTTTGTTAATCAAGTCCTGTTTCTGTTTCTTCCATTAATCTTTGGCACGTGTCTGTTTGCTCCCAAGTAATAAAGGCCTCCTCCATTTCCTCCTCATTCCAAGAACAATAATTGGGAACACGCGTCGTGATAAATTAAAAGAGGAATGTGTAATAAATACTGTAGAATCAACACCATAATGGAATCTTAGAAACATTCGGTTTGTCTCGTGACTGTAATGAAAGAATTGTGTTTATTCTGAAGGTGTCAGTTTGTTATTCTAACTCTTCTTGAAAAAGTACTCCCCCCCCCCCTACTATGGGAATGTAATTGATCTGAAACGATTTCTTGAAGTACGGGAAAGATAGATTTGGACTTAAACGTAAATCTTGTTTGAGGTCATCAAAAATAGCATGTTGTTCTTTAGTCCATATGAAGGACTTGTTCTCTCACGCGACTTGGGGAGGGTCTGCGCTTTGCGAAATTTCACACGAAACTCTGTGTATTATCTTCAACACCATCATGCCAAATTGGTGAACTATTCTATTTTCCCATCTAATTTAAACATGGAACACCAGGGAAAAGCCGAACACCATAGAATATGAAAGTGAAACTCAGTCCTTTCCAACTCCATTCCTCGTCTTTTTACTCCGTTTCTGCGACTGCCAATAATGACAAAATCCACCCTGTACCCAATACAGTCTTAATGAGTCAAACGATTACCAGGTTATCGAAACTCGGTAAAATAAGATATAAAAGATAGCAGTAAGCCAGCCATGGACTGGAAAGCAAATTACTACTCTCGATCTCATAATGCCTACCATCTTTACCCCCATTGCTGGTTTTCTAACCTGGAAACATATATTTTATGTTTAGTGCATAAATAAACGATGAACTTGAAAACATACTCTTGCCAAAGAAGAAGAGGTCATACGGGAAGTCTTGTACGCCTCGAGGGAGACCCCTAATTCTGATGAAAGTTAATTACTTCGGGTACGGCCATTACAGTGAGCTACGTAATAGACATACAATATTATTTCTTTTTTATGCTTCATTTTGTCATTAAATTCAATTCCTTTGTTATATACCGCCATATGTGACGCACTACAAAGATTTTTTTTACATTATTTTCGTACTCAATTTGCTGATTTTTTTTTACTTTTTTCACTCTGGTTTATATGTTTGCAAACTTAAGCAGAATTGTCAAGGTTTGCTAGTAACTTCAAGAGCATTGCAGCAATTAGAGGAAGGTGGAAAATTTCATATAGAATGTCGTACGTATAAGTAACTAACATGTAATACAATAGGATGCCTTACGCACATACTAATCACTCAACGGTTAGCATTTCTCTAGATTTATTAAGTTACGAGGTGATTTCTTCCCCTCTGAGGAGAATTATCTGCCTCTCAACTAAAGCCACTGTTGGGATGTAAGCAGCAAGACAGCGGTAGGTAGTACAGATCATTTTCTCACTGTATTTTGTCAAAATTCTTTGTAAATGATAGGCTATTTGACAACTGTTTCATCATAGTTATAAATACTGCACGTCACAAATGGTAATGGGCCGCAGTGGACACTTGGCCTACTCGAGTCACGTCGGCCGCGGTGGGTAACCGGGCCACATTAATGGTCACCTAACGTAACCTCTCCCAGTGTTGAATTCCTGGAAATACATACCGTTGGAAGGGGCAAAAGTAGCCAGACGGGGATTAGACTGGCTATGGCCTTTGTTAAAACCTAATTATGACAGACAAAGAAATAAAACAATCAACTACTATGTGTTTTGAATAATTCCTCCCTTTTTGTTGTTGACAAACATAATTAGGTCAGTAACAAAGACAATGGCCAGTTTCACCCCATGTAGCTACTTTTGACCTTTCCTACGGTATATATATATATATACACATACTATATATACATATATATACTATATATACATATATATATACTATATATACATGTATACATATATATACACATATATATATACATATATATACATATATATACACATATATATATACATATATATGCATATATACATATATATACATATATATACATATATATATATGCATATATACATATATATACATATATATGCATATATACATATATATACATACATACATATATTCAAGTATATATATATACATATATATATACATATACATACATATATACATATATATACATATATATATACATATACATATACACACATATATATACATATATATATACATATACATATACACACATATATATATACATATATACATACATATACATACATATATATATATATATATATACATATATATATATATACATATCCATATACATATATATATATATATATATATATATATATATATATATATATATATATATATGAAACAAAACACCGTATCTAAAAAGGGATGGGTCAGACTCAAGTTACTGCAGAGAATGAGTCATTAAAACATTTTAGGGTTATGAAGTCATGTTGGATTAAAAAATATAATGAAGGTAATTACAGCAGGTTGTACGTTAAGGAAGATGGACGGTGGTGACGGATAAGAAATTAATCATTTTCTGGGAAAAGACCGGAGAGAAACAGAGGGCGATGCCTTACACCTCTGTTGCTTCAATTCCATCACTCGGCTGAGTGAAATCTTATGGTGTTAAGCAGAATAAAATCTGTTATGAAGAACATGACAGTGCTATAAGGGCCTTAGGGTTATTATTGTACCAAAACTGAAGCAGAAGCAGAACCAAAAAGAGAAAAAAAAATGCATATATTCAACGGTGACAGAGCACCAAAGGAAAGCTGAAATGAATAAGATACAAGTGTAAATAAGTAGTATTTTGGTGCCACCAGTGGGAACAGACAGGGTGATTGGTGGCGCAATCAAAGGTGCACGTGCTGGTCTCGCATAAATTAGTTAGTTGTGGGTTCAAGTCCCGCACTCCTCTCCTATTCCTAGCAGTTACTGTTATCTACCCAAAGAGTCCCGCCACACAGGAGGACAAAGGTGATGGCTTCGGCCGCAGCCACGCGACTCCTGGCGGCGTCGTGGGGCTCCTGACCATCACTACCATCGCCTGTGAAGAAGAAGTACTTCGTGTTTCGGAAGTAGAGACCAAAGAAAAAAGGAGAAACACGCAGGGAGTACGAGACAGGGACAAGGGGACAAATACCGTCGATGTTGAGGCCAGTCCGCTCTATCTAGCCTGCACAATAGAAGCACCTAGCGTCTGCCAAAACAAGGAGGAAGTGGAGGAGACGAGAGGGGGAAGACAAAGGATAAAAAGAGACTGCGGACGAAAGAGACAGGGGTACGCGGAGCTGAGAGAACTGGAGAGGAAGCAGGGACTGGAAAGGAACACCGGAATGGAAAGTTTGAATTGTAAAAACGATAAGAGAAATCAAGAGATATAAAATCGAAGACGAAGAAGGAAGGAGAAAGAAGAAAAAAGGAAGTAAAAAGAAAGAAAAAAGAGGAAGAAAAGAAGAAAAAGGAAAAAAAAACGGAAGAAACGAAAAAAGAAAGAGGAAAAGAGAAAGATAAAAATGAAGAAAGGAGAAAAAATAAAAATAAAAAATAAAGTAAAAAAAAAAGAAGAAAAGAGAAATAAGAAATGAAGGAGGGAAAGAGCAAGAGGAAACGAGAAAAAAGAAAGAAAAAGAAGAAAAAAGAAAGATTATAATGATTTTGATGATGCTGATTGTAGTGATGAAAGTGATAAGGCTGATGATAGTGATGATGAAGTAGAAAGGATAGGACTAGGAAAAAGGATAGGACTAGGAGGAAGTAGAAGTAGAAGTAGAAGAAGAAGAAGAACAAAAAGAAGAACAACAAGAACAACATCAACAACAACAACAACAACGAGGAAAAGAGGAGTAGCAGGAGGAGGGAGGAGGAAGATGAGAAAGTACTGGAGAAGAAATGAGAGGAGAAGAAATAAGAGAAGGAGTGAGGAAAATAGTAAGGGGTGGGAAAAAAGGAGGAGGAGGAGGAGGTGGGGGAGAAAGGAGGAGGAAGAAGAAGGGGCGGCGAAGTACCAGGGTGGGGGGGGGAGTGGGAGGGTTATTGATGGCAGTGGTGAAGAATTTGATGACGACCGCCGAGGAGGAAAAAGAAGAGGAGGAGGAAGATTATTAAAAGGGGGAGGAAAAAGAGGAAAACGACTAGGAGGTGGATGAAGTAAGAGTACGTGAAAGGAGAAGAAGATAAGGAAGAAGAGAAAGAGATGGAAGGAGAAAGCTGTGATCGAGTAGATGGAGAAAAGGAAGAAAATAAAGAAGTTGGGGAAAAGGAGGAGAAAGTGGAGGACTAGGAGTGGTGTTGGGGTGGAGGAAGTTTTGGTGGTTGAGGTGGAGTTGATGATGGAGGAGGAGGAGGAGGAGGAGGAGGAGGAGGAGGAGGAGGAGGAGTAAGAGTAAGAAGGCGGTACAGATGATCTAAATGAGGAGGAGGACGAAGAAAACGAGAAGAAAGAGGACGACGACGAGCAACGGGAACATAAGGAAGAGGAACAGAAAGAGGAAGAAAAGAGTGGAGGAAGAAGAAGACGGGGAGGAGGGGAAAGACGGGGAGGAGGGAAAAGAAGAGGAGAAGGGGAAACAAGAAAAGAAGGAAAAAAGGAGATGAAAGAGATGTAAAAAAGGGGGAGCCGTCACCTTCGCCTTACACGCTCCTTGGACAGCTGGAGTAGGCAATAGTTACGGGAAGAGGAAGAAATGGGGACAGAGAAAGAGGAGGAGGAAAAAATAACTTAGAGAAGAAGGAGAAAGGTTTTGAGAAGGAAGAGGAGAAGGAAAAGGAAGGGAAAGAAGAAATGGAGGAGGAAAACGAGCAGGAAAATATGGAAGACGAGTGGTAGAGGAAGAGGAAAAGAAAGAAAAAGAAAAGGAGGAAGAGAGAGAGAGAAAAAAAAGGTGTTTTTCTTTTAGTGAGAAAGGAAATTGTATTAGTAATTCACTTGGATCAGGGAATATGAGGTTCCCCGAGTGTAAGGAATATGTTGAAGGTGAGGGATGAGGCAGCGAGTCAGCTGTAGTAGGAAAGATAACAGAGATGATGCGGTTGTTGGGAGCAGCAGAGGTAGCTGGTTGTGCAACACGAGCTGGAGGCTGCCGTGCCAGATATTTGATGAATTGGATTTGACAGAGCACAAAGGAGCAAGGAAGGACCTCGAAATGTCAGCAGGGGTCATGGCGTTGGAATGCGAAAGAATTCAGGTGCTTTGGGTAAAGTAAGAAACTATAAATGGGATACAAAATCATTTGTCCAGTGGTAACTGATCGAATTCATGGACGATAAGTTCTGGCGGGGGAGAGAGAGAGTTAATGTTGTGGAACATGTGCCTTGGGGTGGAAGTGGCAAAGCGCTATTTTAGAGGGCAAAATGAGAATAGTCGGTGAAAGGCGGTGAACGGAATGCCACTCAACTACTGACTGCATAATATCTTTGCCATTAATAAGCCATACGTGTGTCAAGGTATGGGATGGAGAGGAAATCAAATTTAGTGGTAAGGGAATAGAAGAAAAATGTGGGGGTGGAAAATGAAATACGTGGGCCATTGAATGAAAATGAAGATTCTTGGAATAGAATAAACCATTTCACTTCTGTCTTTCCATTTATTTCACCAATATTAAAAAAACGCTCAGTAATAATGCGTGAGTATTCAATAAAAGCCGACTACATCTATTGCTGTAGTTTTCACAGAATTGTCGGATGACACTTGGAAAGGCATTCAGGATATTCGTGTAAAAACGAGAGCAATCACACTATGTGCCATCATGCTACAACGAATGAATTATTGAAATTTCTGTTTGCAGCATTTTATGTTGTAGTTGTCCATTCGTTGTTTGCTGTTTGTGCATAGCTTACATACACATTCTTTGAGAGCCAGTCACCGGAGATTTGCTGATTTTCAGCAAAAGAGGAGAACCTTCACTTGCGCGAGGAACATTCACAGCTATTTTGTGCAAATAACCATAGTATTACGCCAAACTGATTTGGAACGGAAGGCACTTGAAATGGAACGGAAGTAATGAGAATGGAATGGAGTGGCGCAGAAGACTGAGTTCGATTTCACACCAGGCGCCTGTTCGTTACTGTGCAGGCAGGCAGGCAGGCAGGCAGGTATGGCGTTCATTTGAAAATAGGGCGACGTTGTCCTGATGCTCCTTGAACCAATGTTCTAATATATGGAACATCAAGAATGAAAGTAATGAAGCCTGTGTATTAAGGAAAAATAATCCAAAATACAGATGACTAGGGTAGCATTTGATTTTAAAGAATGCGTAAAAAGAGTGAAATAAATGATATAATACAAAGTCTGGCTAGATCAACGTTTTGGTGAAGTCACTCAATCCTGAGGAGGTCGGAAATAAAAGAGCAGAAGGAAGCGAAGGGAATGCGAAGTGCGACGGCGACGGTGGCCACGAGGAGAACTGACACTTGTTCTTCCAAAACATTTCATTTGTAAAAAATTAGGAATTATTATTCCTTAACATTTCATCAGTAATGAGAGCGATTACCATGGCGAGCGCAGAAGTAGTGGTGGAAGGGGATGTGTGTGTATGTGTGTGCAAGTGTTACTGGAAGGCAATATGATAATGCAAAGTTTTGCATTGGGGGAAAAAGTAAAAAGTGAAGGACATCATACGTAATGTGTACAAGGACATGGTGTAGGAATGATGAGGATATGATGATACAAAAAAACAGCATAATGATGGTTACAATCGTTATAAATAAACATGGCAGAGTATGGCACTAGCAGTACAAGATCGAAAAGAGCAAAAATAATGTGGAAGTGAAGGCGGCTGGTAGAGGACCCTGGCAAAGGTACTGGTAAAATAAGGGAAACGGATCGACAGGCAATGATGGTGCCAGAGTGTCTTCCAGCACCAAAATAAAATTACCGCACCTCTCCGCTCCATATAATCTTCCACAAAGCTAATCTTCCCTTCTCACTCTTCAAGGCAGCACATTATTCTAAACATTCTTGGTCTAACCTTTACTAGAAAACTTTATACCGAATGATTTATTTCTCAGCTATTTCTACAAAAACTTCAATAAAATGAGGTGCTCTGCACTCTTTCCTCTACTCAGGTATTAGCCTTATACGGGGGGGAGGCTGCTTCTTCTTCTATGGGATTCGCATCCGATTCTCTTGGGGATCTCGCCCGACTCGTCAGTCCAGAGTCAACCAGAGTCCAAATCATTTTGGCTTATTACTGTTTATTGAAGAACCTCAGCCTTCCAGTTCGCCGAGCATTGTATCTCTTCTTCGTCTTTACTGTGTGTCTCCTCCCGCTGGAAGACTCCGGAATATTAGATTTTAGAAACGTCTTACCAGTTCGTGTGCAATTAGCTTTTGCAAGCGTCGACCAGTATGGCTCCGTCTTAATTTCCTTCCACCGAGAGACTTTGGTATTCTCTCCCCCTGTTTTCCTAACTGATTATGGCTTGAAACTCTTTCAAGAAAGGGAATTTGTAAGCACTTTCCCTACAACGGCATTTCAATTCCAATTGATATTCTCCTCGTTCTTTTGTTTTCTTTCTGGAATGCCCACTGCGGGAATTATTTTCTTTATATTTTTGGTGTTTTTGCCCATTTTCGCCAAGTAGCGATCAAGGAAGTTGAATAAGGAGGAAGATGTTGGCGTGGATACAATGATGATGTCCACGGCGGTGTATCTGATGATTGCGATGGAAGAAGTTACATCGGAACTACAGGAAGAATAAACAAAGGAGAGGAAAGAGAAAAAAGAAGAAAAAGGAGGAGTAAAGAGGAGGAGAAGGAGGAGGAGGAGGAGGAGAATGAAGGAAAGAAGAGTGACAATGAAGAAAATGAAGAGGAGGTAAAGGAGGAAGAGGAGGACGAGAAAAAAGAAAAGGAAGAGGAGGAGCAGAAGGAGAAGGAGGAGGAGAAAGGGAAGAGGATGAGGAGTAGAAAGAGGAATGTAAAAAGAGAGAGGGAGTGGATGAGGAACATGATGAAAAGGAGGAAGAACAAAAGAAAGCGAGAAAGGTGAGCAAGAGAGAAAGGTGGTGAAGGAGGAAGGGACGGAGGAGGTCAAAAGACGACGACGACAAGGAGGTGAAAAAAAGAACGTGGAGAGAGGGAACAATAAGGAAAGATGACAAAACTAAAGAAAAGGAATATGGAGGAAGAGCAGGAGGAAGAGCAGGAGGAAGAGCAGGAGGAAGAAGATGAGAAGGTGAAAAAACAGAGAAGCAAGAGTGGAGGAGGTGGAGGAGGAGGAAGAGGAGAAGGAAGAGGAAGGGGTGAAAGAGGAAGTGGGGAAAGAGAAGAGGTAGGAGGGATATGAGAAACAGAAAGGTGAGGAGAGAAAGTAGAAAAAAGAAAGAGTAGGGATGGAGGAAGAGATGGAGGAATAGGAGATGGAGGAAGAAGAAAGGAAGGAGGAAGAGAAGGCGTAAGAAAAGGAAAATGAAGAAGAGGATAAAAAGGAGGAGGAAGAAGACGGGGAAGAGGAAGAGGGGGAAGAGAAAGAGGGGGAAGAGAAAGAGGAGGAAAAGGAGGAATATGATACAGAGGAGGAAGAGGAAGAATAGCAGGAGGAGGGAGAGGAGGGGAAGACGAAAGAGAACGAGGAGGCGAAAGAGAAGAAAAAAAAAGAGGAGAAGAAGAAAGGGAAAATAAGAGAAGGAAAGGTAAAAGAAGAAGGAAGAGCTCCAGGAGCAAGAGGAGAAGAAGGCCAGGAGGAGGAGGAGGAGGAAGAGGAGGAGGAGGAGGAGGAGATAAGAAAGAAGGACGAAGAAAAGGCGGTAGGTGAGGCAAATGAGAGAGGGAACGAAAATGAAGAGGAGAAAGAACGATAATGAAGATGAGGAGCAAAAAGATGAAAAACATATGAGGATGAAGTGGAGAAGGAAGTGGAGAAGTGGGAAGGAAAAGGAGGAAGAAGAAGAAGAGGAGGAGGAAATGGGGAAAGGAAAAGGGGGAAATAGCAGCAAGAAGAGGAGGAAGAGCAGAGGAAAAACAAAGTAAAGGAAGAGGAGGACAGCAAAAGAGAGAGGCTGAGGGAGAAGAGGAGGAAAAGGAGGGGGGAGAAAAAGTAAGGGAGGGGAGTAAGAGGAAGAGGAGGAGGAGGAGGAGGAGGAGGAGGAGGAGGAGGAGGAGGAGGAGAAGGAGGAGGAGGAGGAGGAGGAGGAGGAGGGAGGGTGAGGAGGAGCAATAAAAGGAGAACGAAAAGGAAGGGAGAGGAAAAAAAGAGGTGAGCAAGAAGAGAAGGAGAAGGAGGAGGAGGAGGAGGAAAGAGAGGAAGGAGGAAGAGGAGAAACAGGGAAAGCGGAACGAGAAATCGAAGGAAGACGATCAGGAGGAGTCGGGAAAGCAGAGTTGCGGGAAGAGGAGGAGGAGGAGGAGGAGGGGGGGAAGAGGAGGAGGAGGGGGAGGAGGAAGAGGAGGAGGAGGGGGAGGAGGAGGAGGAGGAGGAGGAGGAGGAGGAGGAGGAGGAGTTTGTAGCGCGTCTGCTGGAGGTTCTGATGGGGTTATCGGGAGAGTAATAGAATTGGTGTTGGGGAGAGGAGGGGAGGGGGAGGGGGAGGGGTAGGGGGGGAGGCTATGCTGTGGCCGTGGTAGTGGTGGAGGCAAGATCGGAAAGTTGAAAATGATGGGTCTGGTGCCGGGCGGTTGCTGTGCGTGAAGGTAAATTTTATTGAAGAGTATTGATGGAAATGGATTGGTTAGAGGTGCGTTAAAATGGGCGGTGACAGGGCGAGGTCCCCCTTCGTTCAGATGCTGCAATTTATCCTTCTGCTGTCTGCTGCCTGCTGCCTGCTGCTGCAGGTGCCCGCCAGTAGGGTGTGATGCTAGCTGTAGTTAATGTACTGACGAGGTAATAAAAAGAGACGGCAGGGAGAAGTAAAGGCAGAGTCAGGGCAAATAGATAAGAATCTAGTTATCTCTAAGTACGGTGAAGAGGACGGGAGAGAGTGAGGGAAGGGCCGAGTAAGTGTAAAGGAGTCAGGGCGGACAGAAGCAAGGGGCTCATGGAGTCAGGGAGTCTGAGGAGGAGGAGGAGGAGGAGGAGGAGGAGGAGGAGGAGGAGGAGGAGGAGGAGGAGGAGGAGGAGGAGGAGGAGGAGGAGGAGGAGGAGGAGGAGGAAGGGAGGAAGAATAACAAAATATGGTAGAAAGAAAGAACGAACCTATGGGGAGAGATGGCAGGACAAATAAGGGGGGCGGGGGGCGGGGGGGGGAAACTGAAGGAGAGACAGATAAGGGAAAGAAAAGGATGAGGAAGAATAGAAGGAGGAATAAGAAGGATGAGAAGAAAGAGGAGGAGGAACAAGAACAGGAAAGGGGAAGAAAGAGGAGGAAGAGGAAAAAGAGGAAAAAGAGGAAGAGGAAGGGGGAAGAAAGAGGAGAAGGAAGATGAAGAGGAAGGAGAGGAGAAGGAAGAGGAAGAGAAAGAGGAAAAGAAAAAGAAAGAGGAAGAAAAAAGGAAGAAGGAGGAGGTGGTAAAGAAGAAGAAGATGATGAAGATGAAGATGAAGAAGATGAAGATGAAGATGAAGATGAAGATGAAGAAGAAGAAGAAGAAGAAGAAGAAGAAGAAGAAGAAGAAGAAGAAGAAGAAGAAGAAGAAGAAGAAGAAGAAGAAGAAGAAGAAGAAGAAGAAGCGGCATAATTGAGCGGGCGGCGGCGGAGAGCGCACGGAAGTAAAAAAAGAAAGAAAAGGAAGGAAGCAAGAGGAGGAGGAGGAGGAGGAGGAGGAGGAGGAGGAGGAGGAGGAGGAGCAGAAAAAACAAAATGAAGACGAGGAAGCGAAAAAAAAAGAAGAAAAAAAGAAGATGATGATGATGATGGAGAGATATGAGGGAGAAAAGGTGGTAAGGAGGCGACTACGGCAGGAGGCGCTGAGTAGCTGCTGCCGAGGCCGTCTTCACCTTTGCCCTAGGTACTATGGGGACTATTGGGGCAGGTAAGTCACTTTTTTAAATCGAAGAAGAGTGAGGGAGAAAGAATGAAGAGGAGGAAAAAGAAAGAAAAAGAAGAAGAAAAAAGAGGAGATACAACAGAAAGCTATGGAATGGGAGGAGGAGGAGGAGGAAGAAGAGGAGGAAGGGGAGACGGAAAATAAAGAATGGAAGGGCGAGAGAGAAGTAGAAGGAAAAGCGGAGGAAAGGGAGAGGAGGAAGGGGAGGAGTGGGACGAGGAGGAGGGGGAGATGCAGAAAGAACAAGAGGAGGAGGAGGAGAAAATGAGAAGAAGGGTAGGAGGGGAGGGGGGGAGAAAAATGGGAGCTGGAGCTGGTAGATACGGAAATAATGATTAACAGCAGGAGAAACTGAGAAGACGGGAAAAGAGTAGGAGGGACAAGTGCAGGAAGAACAGGGCGACGCGACGCGACGCGACGAGGGAAAGAAGGAATGTGAGGGGGAGAGGAAGGGGAAGAAGTAGAATTAAGAAGAAAAGGAGGAGGAGGAGGAGGAGGAGGGAGATGAGGAGGAGGAGGAGGGAGATGAAAAGGCAATGAGGAGGGGAGATGAGAGGGCGGGAAATAATTAGGAAGGCGAAAATGAAGGAGCAGGAAAAGAGGGCAGAGGAGGAGGAGGAGGAGGAGGAGGAGGAGGAGGAGGAGGAGGAGGAGGAGGAGGAGGAGGAGGAGGAGGAGGAGGGAAATGGAATAGCAATAGCAAAAGGAAGAACAGGAGAGAGTAGGTGAGGAGTAGGAGAGAGAAGAAAAGAGCAGGAGGACAAGGGGTAGAAGGAGGAGAAAGGGAGGGAAAAGGAGGAAAATGAAAAGGAGAAGAAAGAAGAGGAGGACAAGGAGAAGGGAAAGGAGAAGAAGAAGGAGGAGGCGAAGGAGGAGAGCGAGGAGAAGAAGGAGAAGGAGAAGAAGGAGATGGAGATGGAGGAGAAGGAGGAGAGGGAGAAGGAGAAGAAGGAGATTGAGAAGGAGGAGAAGGAGGAGAGGGAGGAGAAGGAGGAGAGGGAGGAGAAGTAGAAGAAGGAGGAGTGGGAGGAGAAGTAGGAGAAGTAGGAGAAGGAGGAAGAGGAGGAGGAGGAGGAGGAGGAGGAGGAGGAGGAGGAGGAGGAGGAGGAGGAGGAGGAGGAGGAGGAGGAGGAGGAGGAGGAGGAGAAGGAGAAGGAGGAGAAGGAGAGGGTTGAGAGGGAGGACAAGGAGCAAGAGGAGAAGTACGAGGAAAAGGAGGAGGAGGAGGAGGAAATAGAGGATAGGAGAGAGAAAGAGGAGAGTGAGGATAAGGAGAAGAAAGAGGACAAGGAGAAGGAGATGAAGACGTTGGGAGAAGAAGTAGGAGGGGAAGGAGGAACAGAAGGAGGAGGAGGAGGAGGAAGAGGTTCCAACGCTGGATTTTCAACGATGCTTCGCAGCATATACTACTACAAGGGAAGGGGGCGAAGGAAGGTTTTGTCCTGGTCACCAAGTTTCATTCCAAAATATGCACGATATGTTTTCCTCACAAAACGTGTGATGTTGGACCGCCGGTCTGACAATGTCACTTTATCACAGACGCCATCTTTGTTTTGGTAGATCGTAGAAATTAAAGTATGATAAATTTGTCTATTCTAACCTAACCTAACCTACCTACCTACCTAACCTACCTAACCTAATCTAACCTAACCTAACCTACCTAACCTAATCTAACCTAACCTGCCTGCCTACCTAACCTAACCTAACCTAACCTACCTAACCTAACCTACCTACTTATTTGCCTTCAGTAATGGGGTACCTCTGTTTCTAGAGGTCATCAGGGTCGTCGTCGTCGTCGTCTTCGACCTCCACATCTATCAAAACAAAGGAGTCGGCGAGACTTTGTTCACTTGTGCATAGCTTTTAGCAGCGTTTTCTGTTAGTGATTTTCGCCAAGTAAAAATATTAGATTGATGTGTTATAATTTGCAAAATTGATATTTAATTGGTATTTTTTTATAAGTGCACACCTACGTGGTATAGCATTAGAAAACCAAATATTAATTTTGTAAATTATAATACATCAATGTAATATTGTCTTGGCGGAAATCAATATAACGTTGCTAAAAGCTATGCAGACAAGAACGATGTCGCGTCGGCTCCTTCATACGCCATCTTTGTTTTGACAGATTTGGAGGTCGGAGACGACAACAGCGACGACCTGATGACCTCTAGAATTACAGGTACCACTTTATATAGGTTAGATTAGGTAGGTAGGTTAGGTTGGACTAGACGAATTTATCATACTTTAATTTCTTCGACCTCTGCCTCTACCAAAACAAAGATTTTAAGCAACTTTTTCTATTATTGATTTCCGCCAAGAATAACGTGTATTACGTTGATGCATTATAATTTACCAAATTATTGTTTAATTATACCGCTATATCGCGTATGTGTGCAATTTTGAAAATTTACCCAGAAAAATAATTCAAAAGAGTAATAGTTAAAATATATATAATAAGAAATCTATTAAAAGAAAACTACAATTGTTAAAATTATTAAAATTTTGTTCCACAAACTAGGATCACTAAACTATTCAAATATCCTAAACTTTGGAATGATTAATCCGCCACACACTCGGGTTCTACTGGATTTTTTTTCTTTCTTTCTTTTTAGGATACACGATGAATGACTTACCTCATAGTGGATTTAGAAGACGTTCCTACAGGCGGTGTTAGTGCCTAGTTCCTCTTTTACCTCTTGAACAACTGAAGGTGGAGCCGAAGTCGAACTTATGTCCCTCATTCTGACCGATTCAACAGCCCCCTCTACAGTTCCCACTCTTCTTGTCGGCGGGGCGTGCTGGTAGGCTTTATTGCCTCTGATACCGATGTATACATCACTATAACCACATCACCATTCCCACAAATCATGTGAACGGTGTCACAATCATCACCCAGACCTTCTGTCGCCAAGACATCCGCTCTAAACAGCTGACACAGCATTTAACCGAGCGCCCACAAGGCACGCACACGGACATACGAACACACACATAATGGATGCCATCAGCCACAACCCGCATTAACACACGGGAACACAATACACCTAAAACCTTTCCCCCTGGACATATTACATAGGGTAAATATAATGGATAACAGTTTGTAACCCCAAAATAATACTGTAACTATAGAGTTATAATATTATAAATGAAAATTCCAAATGATAAAGTGACTAGAGCACCTCAAGTTTTAGCTGAACTAGACATTTCCGGTCAACAAAAGGGCCGTGCATGTCTCGAGAGAGGAGGTTCGGTGTAAGGTGCTCCAGAGATTAACTCAAAAGAACATTGTGTGAGGTGGTCTAGAGACAAAAGTGTATAACCAAGTCAAACGTGTGCCAGTGATGTGTTGTAAATAGTGACTATAGTGTATACGATGAAATCATGATAAACTCTAATTATTAATAAAATAAGAAGAAAAGGAGTCGTTGAGAGTTTATCTTGCCCGCACTAAGTCCTGCCTATGTAACTCCCAACCAAAGAAGGTTACACCGAGGCACCAAAGGTATACAAAGAAAAAAAGAAATAACACCACGAAGGGTTTGCGGAACAGTTGGTACCCTTGTCCCGGAAATAAGGACTGTGGTTTCGGGATCATTGTCTTGACCCATTTGGGTTTTTACAAACTAACGTTCCTGCATTACGGGCTACAAGACTTTGTACACCCTATTTCACTTCCAAGTAAAGAAGGCACGATGAATTTATGTTAATGTGCCTTAAGCGAGAGCCACAAGTGCCGCTGACAGGTTGGAGAACACAACCACAACTGAAATCCGACAGTTTGTTTATGGTTTCGTATAAAACTTTCATGAAGATTGAGATTCAAGGACTCGTGAACCGAAGCAGCAGTGAGTGAGGGAGGGAGGGAGGGAGGGAGGTAGGGGTTGTGAAGCCATATTCAAGGTGTTCGATGCAGTCAGCTTGTTTGTTCGGTGAATATATTCAGTGTAGTGATAATAGTTTTGATTTAATAGTTATCTCCTATACTGCCTAATTTACATAACTGATATTTTTTAACCATGTCTAACAGTTTTCGCATACGATGACCAATACCATATTGGTTGTTTTGGTGGGATGGTGGACATTCGTAAAGGCTGATTTCCGTGTCATTCCTTTGAAACTGATCTCCGATTTGGCACTCCTTTGTTATGTCGCCCCCATGAAGAAATGTTATTACTCCTTTGAATAGCACCGACGTGGACATCTCCTCAGACAGACGGAGGCATGCAGCTGCTAGAGGGACTGAAATGATGTCTTGCCAAAAATCTTGTCCGAAACCATTTATTACCTGAAATAGAGGAAAGGATTTGAGATATATTTTTCTTCCACATTAACTCTATTTGTGTATCTTTTTATTCTAAAATTGAGATTGTACAAAAACTTGACCTGAGTGAGCAAAATGAATGACATGTCTGAATCATTCAGCAAAAAGCAAACAAGAACCGGTGAGAAATCCCGGGCACGACGACTGAAATGAGCGCACCAGACGGGACCTTATGAGCACAGCTTCAGTCTCGTATACTTCAAATAGGTAAATACAACCAGGTAAGCACACACACACACACACACACACACACACACACACACACACACACACACACACACACACACACACACACACACACACACACACACACACACACACACACACGCACGCACACACACACACACACACACATGCGCGCACGCACGCACAAGCACACACACGCACGCACGCACGCACACACACACACACGCACGCACGCACGCGCGCACACACACACACATACACACACACACACACACACACACACAGACACACACACACGCGCACACACACACACTCGGTGGCGTGGTTGGTAGAGTCCCAGACTGTCAGTATGGCAGTACCGGCGGTACCTGGTTTGAATCCTGCCCAGGGCTGAAACTATTTCAGTATCGCTGCGCTTCGAGTCGTTATTCCAACTTTCGTGGGCTGGGAGTTGGGTGTGTGTGTGCGTGTAAGGTCATATCATTACCCATATATCGGTCATACGAGCTCTGAGCACTCTTCCGGGGGGGAAATAGCTGTCGATCACGAGTCCAACACGTGATACAAAGACCAAGGTGAATCACACACACACACACACACACATACACACACACACACACACACACACACACACACACACACACACACACACACACACACACACACACACACACACACACACACACACACACACACACACACACACACCTTACGGGAGGACAATAGCTGTCGATCACGAGTCCAACACGTGATCCAAGACCATGGTGAATCACACACACCAAAAACACAAGGCACAAATCGATGACGGCTTGCATTGTCAATCTTGTTTCCACCTTCAACCCAGGATCAAGGTCCCGACGAATAAACCTGCTTCTGATGTCACCTCTACACGTTCTACTGTATCTTCACAGCCTTCTCTCTTGTTTTCCTTTTATGTAAACCCTCCTCCCTACCAACTTTGGTTGATGTTTATTGATAAAGGAAAAATATGACGATTATCTCGTAGTTGGTAATAGGGGTGGGATGTCGTGGAAATGTTCAGGTAGCGAAAAAAAAGTATCATGAAAATCATATATCCAGGAAAGGATACAATGGTTCAAGGCAAGATTTGTTTGGGAAATATCTAGTGGCTTGTAGAATCTTACTAAGAAGGACATGATTTTAGATTGGCTTACAATCACTGAAGGTCAAGTTTCTCGTGGTATCTGTCGCGTAGTAGGCCGTGCGGGCGGAAAATATACGAATAGAATGTGTTTCAGAGATTGAAAATACAGTATGCTACTGGACACCTTTGGTTGCTCTCCTGCCTCTGAGCGACAACTCACTTCGAGACAAGAGTCCAACCGACGAATGCCACATAAGCTCGTAAGAAAAATAAGTTTGCTTTGTAGTGTATATAGCGTGAGCTCTACACAAGTAGATGGATGGCCCTGCGCAGATTGGGAGTACGGTGGGCTGGGATCGGGTGAATAAGACTTGTTGCTATGGAAGAGACTGGTCGAGAGAGCGAGGCGGCAACAAAGGAGTAAAGGCGGACTCATGCCTGCTGGGGGAGCGGGAAAAGAAAGGAAGGTGATGATTCAGCTGCCACGTAGGTACAGGTCATTTCACTTTAGAGAAAAGTGACGATATGGCGGCGTGCGATGGTGCACCAGACACAAATTCTCTATGAGTCACGGTGCAGAGGCAGAATGAATGCGTCGACAGTCGCACAAAGAAGTTCGGTGAGAAGTCCTTCCGTGGCAGGTGGCTCTTTCTGGCTGTCACCACTGCTGTATTCATCTTCGGGGGGAAAAAAAAAGTTCAACTCAAAACACATTGACGCAAATACCTTGAGTAATATAGTACGATGTCACACTGCCAATTTTCCTTCTCAAGAAAACCCATCTGTTTATATTTGGCCTTTGAAACAGAAGGAAATGATAAAGTAATGAGGCTAGACTAGGATGTAGTCAAATGAGACCGAAGATATCAATTTTGCAATGTGCCGTAGGCTGCTAGGACAAGTGACAATTACCGATCGCCACTGGATATGAAATAGCGACCTGTGTGATGACAAGGCGAATGCAAAATCCAGCGAAACGCTGCAGTGTTGAGCGACAATCAAGTGGGAGTCAAGAAAAACCAAATAAGGGAAATGGAAGGAAAAGAATGAAAGAAGATACTGGAGAAGGGAGTGAAAATATTTGACACTAGAGAGAATGAGTAAAAGAGAGAAATGGAATATACGAATCAAAGAAACGAGAACAAATGAGGCAAATGGAGGCAGAAAAGACAATTAAAGGAGTGGCAATGATTCTAAGTAGAAAAGTTATGGAGACTGAGGGCACTGAAAGGAAAACTGAATAAGGATTGGAATACGAGAAAGGACAGTGCGAAGACTTGAACAAAGAAAAAAGTGATATTGCTCGTTACAAGATCAAGAAGAAGGAGAAGAAGAAGAAGAAGAAGAAGAAGAAGAAGAAGAAGAAGAAAGAAAAGAGGAAGAGAATAAGAAAGAAATGAGGAAGAAGAAGAAAGAAAAGAAGAAGAAGAAGAAGAAGAAGAAGAAGAAGAGGACGAAGAAGAAGAAGAAGAAGAAGAAGAAGAAGAAGAAGAAGAAGAAGAAGAAGAAGAAGAAGAAGAAGAAGAAGAAGAAGAAGAAGAAGAAGAAGAAGATGACGAAGAAGAAGAAGAAGAAGAAGAAGAAGAAGAAGAAGAAGAAGAAGAAGAAGAAGAAGAAGAAGAAGAAGAGGAAGAAGAAGAAGAAGAAGAAGAAGAAGAAGAAGAAGAAGAAGAAGAAGAAGAAGAAGAAGAAGAAGAAGAAGAGAAGAAGAAGAAGAAGAAGAAGAAGAAGAAGAAGAAGAAGAAGAAGAAGAAGAAGAAGAAGAAGAAGAAGAAGAAGAAGAAGAAGAAGAAGAAGGAGAAGAAGAAGAAGAAGAAGAAGAAGAAGAAGAAGGAGAAGAAGAAGAAGAAAATGATGAAATAATAAAAGAGAAGGAAGGGAAAAATATAAAAGTAGTAGAGATAGCAATAGCAGCATCAGCAGCAGCATTGATGGAACCTAAGAAATTAGAAGTAATACCTCGAAGGTCATGAAAAGATCATCATGGCACAAGGAAAAAAAGGAGTCCTTCAACTGTGCTGATGGTACTACCAATCGGGGCAAAAGGCTTCAGTCTAAACAAGATGGTACTTACAGATGTCGTTGCCTTGATGTATTGGTGGTCTTTGGATGATCTACTGAATAGGTGCCGCCGTGGTGCACCATCTAATCCCAACCATGCGATGATATGCAAGCAGGGTATCTTTATCTGTATGAAGCAAGACGAGGTAAGGGATCTCACAGTCCAACTGCTTTGCGAGATTTGCAGTGATGTGACAGGTGAACCACCAATACTCGCCTTGGAAGAGGGGAATTTCAAGTAGTTCGCCGATAACACATCAGTTAAAGCACAGATTGATGTCAACAAAAGAGGGTTCTGGACATGGGGACTTTTGACCTTTTCTGTATGTACGAATCTTTGATCCAATAGCCCCTTGCTATAGAGAAATACCTAATTAGGTGGCACACTCTAAAATGAAAGCAAGGCGTTCAGAATGTACGAAGACAGCGTACATATTGTTGGTCAAGGTTCATGCACTCAGGTAATATTCACGACTACAGAAGCTATTGGTCCAGTACCAAAGGCATCCTACTTTTGGGTTGCAGAAGTGACGAGACAAGTATTGTTGCGTAAGTAGAGAGTAGATTTTCATTCCTATTCCTATGGTCAACTCTCCTATGTCTGAGAAGTACTAAGTTCCCGCCCCTGAAACCAACAAACATACAGAACCTCGATTGTGAGCAGACTGTTGTGGAAATTGGATCGATGAAAGACTGTATGAAGTATAAAATAACAATATAAAAGAGTCATCGACCATTATCATTGGCGGGAATGGGACCAATGAAATGTCTGTGGAAGAAGAACCTGCCTGCTTTCACCATTGAGGTCCACAAGAATGGAAGTCGTATCATGAAAATAGATATAAAAGCAGTAGTAGTAGTTGTTGTAATTGGATCTCACTGCCTAAATGCTTCGGGAGGTATGCAAGGATGTAACCATCGAACCAACACTACTCCCTTTTGGGAGGGGGAAACTTCAGGCACCGCACATCCAACACCTCAGATGAAGCACGAGTGGATGTCAGCGGAAGAGGTTTCTGGACACGGGGACAATTGGTCCTCTTTGGCATACGAATATTTAACCCAAAGGCCCTCTGTTGCAATGACCTAACCGTTGAGTAGTCCCATTTCCGAAATGAGAATGAAAAAATTAGGATGTACGAGGAGCATATACAGAATGTGGATCAGGGCTCATTCACTCCGATTGTTTTAAGAAACGGTTAGACAACTTTATGGATGGAGATGACAGGTGGTAATAGACATGGAACTGCCTAATGTAGGCCTTATGGTCTCTTGCAGTCTCTTTCACTCTTATGTTCTTATATTCTTAACCTTCACGGCTTCAGGCGGGACGTGTCCAAGGGTAAAAACATTCTACCTTCGTCTAGCAGAGGCTGCAGAGGTAATGACAGAAAAGAAACAACAACCAAACAGTAGCATTGTGGCGTGGATGAGATGTAGACTATTATTTTCACTCTTAAGATCAGCTCTCCTATGTTTTAGAGATACCAAGTCTACACACCATAATCAGTACACAAACAAAAGCTCGATTTTGAGAAGACTGTAGTAGAAAGTAGAAAAAATGAATTTTTGTATTAGGCTTCACTGAAGTTAAGTCATTTAAAATATAAAAGGGTAGTCGACCACAGTCATTGGCGAGAGAGGGGCCAATGAGCTGTGTCCGTCGGAGACAGATCCTGAATACTTTCACCACACAGCTCAATAAGGATGGAAGTCGTTAAAAAAGTAGTAGGAGAGCTAGAAGTAGCGGTAGTATTAGTTGCAGTTAGAATAGCAATAATTGCCGTAGTAATAGTAGGAGTAGTAGCAGCAACAATAACAATAGTAGTTGCAATTGCATCCCTAAGAAGAAAGAAAAAATCAGACAATAACAAGGGCGACATTATAAAAGAATAGGAGGGGAGAATAGAAGAAAAAAGGGATGACAAAGAAGTCACAGAATACGGTTTTGAAAAAAAAAAAAGGGCCACAAAAACGAGAACTAAATGAGACGATGGGAAACGGAGAATGAAAACAAAATACAATGGAGACTGAAAGAGACGGTAGATAGGACAGGGAGAAGGGAGAAGGGAGGGAGGGTTGATGAACTTGTAATTGGGTTTGGTACGTATGATGAGTTCTCATGTTCACCTCTGACACTCCAACTCTCTCCTCTCCTGCCCGCCCTTCCTTCTTCTTTTTCTCCCTGAGCTACTCCTTCTTCTTCTCTGCCTAGTCCTCTTCTCTCCCCTCCTCTTCATTCCCTCCTCTGATCCTCTTCCTCCTTCTCCCTACTTCTTTCTCTCCCGTCCTCCTCCTCCTCCTCCTTTCCCTCTATTTCTTTCTCCCTTGTCCACCTCCTCCTCCTCCTTCTTCCCTTATTTCCCGCCCTTCTTCTCGTCAAATGAACTCCACTCCAAT
>NC_134793.1:26331881-26334381 GCF_046742065.1 Oratosquilla oratoria | reverse complement strand
CAGAATGTGTGTCTCCATACCCGAAATGCTGACTGCGGTGATGCTTTCTGCGGTGACTGAGGAGTCACGAGAATGGAAGCAGTAAACCGCAATGCTTCTATCGGAACCGGCGTCACATTTTGAACGTAAGATGTTTCCCTGAACAGAGTGAAATCACCTGGCAGCAACCAAAATGATATATGAAAATAGATAAGTCGCAGAAAGTGGCTTAACACTCTGTAATTATACAGTGTCGTTCAGCCAAGGAAGGTAGAGTCTAAGTAAAGAGGGGAACCTAAGAGTCCGTTCAAGGCGGCTCAGCGAATTTTCGGCAGATGCTGCATCATCATCTTATCTACCTTGTTCAGTTGGCACTTTTGTATCATTCCATCAATGGATGACCAATCACTGATTTGAGTCTATTTCAACTTCGTTGTCTTGATAAGTTGTTCATTAAAGTAATTAAAGTTGTCAGAGTCCGTGCCAATGCAGGTACGCATTTTGTCAAAGTTCGTGGACAAGATAATTAGTCAAGATTTTTTGGACTCCATGCTTTGATCAAATTTAATCTAACTGACTTAATATCCTAGTGATGGCATTAGACATCTAAAATAATGATAATGATAAAATTTACCAAATCTATGTTTTTGTTCAATTAAAATGTTTGTGCAAACCTTTTACATCAAAAAGTGAACTATCATATATATCTCCTCCTATCAATTACATTAAGGCTATGCTTACTTGCTTGGGAATATACAGTGTTAATTCAATAACATTCTCTCTAGAATGGCAGCCGAATCTTTGAGATAATTTAGCACTTATATTTCCATGCACCTTAGGACAAACCCACCACTTCTTCACAACCCCGTCTCCTGTCCCTTCCCTCTTCACCAAACTGTGTTCAGTTTCAGTCTTCGAACTTTATTAAATCTTGCACTGTCCTAATGACCCATCTCACCCATTCCCAGCGCAAATGAGCAATTCCGACCCGGCCAACTAACTTAGGTACCTCTGTACACCCAGTACACCTGCCGTTGCTCTCAGGTGTGACCCGCACTATTATCCCTAGTCCTAAAGAGATCCACCTCATTCCTCCCCATCCCATCATGATCCATAAACTCCATCCTGCGCCATTCTACTCTACTCCACATTCCACGTTATGATCATCTACAACAAAAATGGTGCGCAAATATGTTTTATATATTTTTACTCTGGGTTAAGGCAAGTCATTTCCTTCAGACGGGAGGAGTCAACTTCGCAACCGACTAAAAACGTTTTGGCTTAAAAAGAGTAAAATAAATGGAGAGTCGGCCACAATTAGAGTGGTGAGAAATCTTCCCCATCTTGGGCTCCTCTCGAGCGACCGCTGCTCTCCTCCCAAACTTTCCTCTTTCTTCTTCTTCAACCTTTCATTCTAATGTTGCCCTCCCTCCCTTCCTCTCTCTCTCTCTCTCTCTCTCTCTCTCCACTGACAGATCCTCGCCTCACCCTCGGCACTCTATCTTCTTGTCAGAACGTATTTTATTGTTTCCCTTTTCGATCTTCTTCAGCGGTGTCTTCTCTTTCTCCGACCCTTAATCTTCTAGCCTCCACGCCTTCTAACTTCCCCCCTCTCTCTCTCTCTCTCTCATTGTTAATTCAAGAGGAGCTGACTCTGTGCACATTAACGCATCTTCCTGGTCCTGCTGAAAACACGTTTGTGAATCTTTGCTTTCTAAGTGATTCATTCAGTTTTGTTTGCACACCATTTTTATACCACAGAACCTTACTTTTATTCGCCAAAAAAAACGTTTGTTGTGATAACGCAAACAAGGGTTGGAATTATGAGTCCCCATTTCCAAGATACGCCCCTTTTTATCTCCTGTGGCTTGAGCTCAAGTTTCAATTCTGCGAAAAGCGTGGAATGTTTACTATTATCAAGGATGCATTTTGTCTAGATACACATATTCTGAAATATGTAACAGTTCGTAGAGGTCTTCACCCCGCAAATATTTCCTCCTTGCTAACTTTCCTCTCCTCACTTCTGTCTCTTCCTTTCCTCTCCTCACTTACATCTCTTTTTTCCTCTTCCCACTTCTGTCCCTTCCTTTCCTCTCCTCACTTCTACTTCTTCCTCTCCCCCCCCTTTCCTTCCATACCCATCTACCTCCATCTCACCGGAGCCCAGTAAGCCTATTGTTTGCAATCTGATGCAAGTGACAAGTTTCGTCTTTTGTACATCCTAAGTACTACCTTATGCTGTTTAGCACTTCTAAATTTCTTGTTATCTTAGCTTAAGATTACTTAAGTACCTCTCGGCAGCAGATCTTATCTTCCATTTTGACACTCCTGTTCCTTTGTACGCCCAGCTCGTTGAAACACTTTAGCAAACGATTTCATTCAACCATGGAACAGACCTTTCAGCCAGACGTTGGGTCAAATCTCTTGCCTGCCTCAACGATACCTTCAGCCGAAGGAAAAGGTCTAAAGGAAAAGAAAGACGATTTCATTTAAGAGAGGACGACCCACTCAAAAGAAAATG
>NC_134793.1:26324381-26326881 GCF_046742065.1 Oratosquilla oratoria | reverse complement strand
CATCTTCTTTATTTTTTAATCAATGGATTTCATTTGAAAGGCAGTTCAGTTTCCATGTTGAGTTCATCCCTTGGTGCTGCTGCTATCAATTTCTTTTGCACCAGTGTTTCAATCATTCAATTTCCCAAAAAGTTTACTTGAGAGATATTTTCCTGTTGTTTTTGTTCCAATAACTTCTGGCAGTATCGATTTAACTTTTGTGAGTTGGTCAGCCATTCATCTCCAGCATCCTGACTTGTCACTTTGCATTGTGCTTCAATTTTTGTTTCATCTCCCCCTCCCGTTGAGTCTTGAAAATCTAAACCATAACGTAGTAGTTTGAATGCTGCCATTGAGTTAGAGAATTGTTTACTTAGGAGGTTACCAATTATAAGTTGTGCCAGGAAATGCTCATGGAATTTATTCTAAAATTCAAACACTTCCACGTGGTCCAATACGATTTTTTTTTTTTTTTTTTTTTATCATCTGCTTAGATCATCTCATTTTTCCTTTCTTGGGAGCTGCTAACCCAAATCACGAAGTAGCTATTTCTAATTTTTGTGGGGAACATTTCCTTAGATCTGTTTTCTCTTTCATTAGCTGCATGCAGAGAGCTTTGCCACGGGAGACATGGACCTCCTCCTACTTCATAAGCATAAATCTCCAGTTCTACCAATCCCGTTACGCGCTGTCACACTGTACCGTCTCACCTTAAATTCCTGCTTAACCTCCATTTTTTGTTTTGCATGGGTTTCGCGCCCTGGTTCCCACAAGGGCGACCTTTTCTCTTTTAGCGACATCTCTCTAATTAATTCCACCCTTTGCAATGAAGACACAAGTACAGGTTAAGTTCATTGTCTAACCTAGTTCCCCATCCTAGCTTCATTCATATGCGCATTAGAATCAGATCAATTTGAGTGAGTTGTGGGAGTTCTTGTGAGTAAAATCGTAAAAAGGGGCGAGATTTTACTACTATGCAGTGGCCAACAATACAATGATTTAAAGTATCATTTTTTTTCTGTAAGAATACTTAGTTATAACTCGTCGGGAATGTACTATAGTCGAAGTTGAGATCAAATGGTCGGGTAGCACTCTTGTTATAATGTATTTTTTGTCTTATAGCAATACAGGAGTCATTTCCTTAGTTAATACCTCGGCATATGAAGGATATCAGAAAGACAATACCAATAGTCGGGTTGTCGTTGAATAAACTGGCTCCCCCCACTGGTCATCTGCAAGTGAGATGGTTTTTGTTGAACATCCAGATGGAGTTGAAATAAAACCACCAAAAGGGCACGTGAACCCTTTGAATCAGTGGCCAACTAAGCCCTTCATGGGTCGCCAACGAACGTGGAAGCCTTGCGTAGCATCGTTGCGTGCAGCGCCTTGGAAGGTGAGTGGCGCGGCGCGGCGTCCCAGTGCGGCGGCCGCGCCACTGAAGTATATATATATGTATATATATATATATATATATATATATATATATATATATATATATATATATATATATATATATATATATGCATGAGAAATCACATAAACTCGTGATTCTAAATATGCGGAAAAAACCACCAAGGAAAAAGAAAAACTGATGACCAAGCGCTTTCGTCTATTCAGACATCCTCAGGGTACATAGAAACGAAAAAGTACACAAGAATATATACAAAGAGTATGAGGTCAGGGAGGGAACCAGGAAAGGTTGTGAGGCTCTAATGTCAACCTGACCCGTTCGCGGCAGCGGACGTTTGGGCTACTACTTTTTTCACAATAAAATTGTCTAATTTATACATACCATGACTTAAATTTAAGTTATTGACAAATGTATCTTTGATCAGACTGGATTCTATTATATTTCTCGTCAAATATGACTTATCTTTAACAATTTCTTTAGCACCCTCCCAATTTATACAATGATTAAAATCCCTTAGGTGAATAAATAAAGCATTAGAAATTTGCCCACTCTTGACGCTATACTGATGCTGTTTTAACCTTACTTTTAATTCTTTTCCAGTCTGACCAATATAGCATTTGTCGCAATTTTTACATGGAATTGAATATATACATCCTTCTTCCTTATATGGAGAGTTTTTAATTAAAAGACTTCTAACTGTATTGGAGTTCTTAAATGCCACTTGAATGTTGAAAGTCTTAAGAATATGAGGTAGTTTGACGAAATTCTTGTTGAAAGGCAGTACAAGTAGGTTCTTTACATTAAAAGTTTTACTAGCTTTTTCCTCGTAGAAAGATTTCTTTGCCGATTTATAAGAAATCTCCACGAGGTGCTTAGGATATTTTAATTTATATATATATATATCACTTAGACAAAATGTAGTGGCCCATTTGTAAATAATGATCACGAAGAACACACAGTAGTGGCATATTTGTAAAAATAATCACGAAGAACCCATAGCCGGAATAAATGGAAATTTGGAAGAAAGTGTAATTTCTGTATTTCGGCTAATAGCTATAGCCCTCTTCAGGAAAGTAGAGATTACAAATTCTTCTGCAAATTCTCGTAATC
>NC_134793.1:26311881-26319381 GCF_046742065.1 Oratosquilla oratoria | reverse complement strand
ATAGAAAGAAGAGAACACTACACTTAAAGTTGTTACAGAGATCTCCTTTCCGGAGATCGAATGTCAGTTCCTCGTCGGCCTCCAAATAGAAAACGAGAGAGAGAGAGAGAGAGAGAGAGAGAGAGAGAGAGAGAGAGAGAGAGAGAGAGAGAGAGAGAGAGAGAGAGAGAGAGAGAGAGAGAGAGAGAGAGAGAGAGAGAGAGAGAGAGAGAGAGAGAGAGAGAGAGAGAGAGAGAGAGAGAGAGAGAGAGAAGGTGGAGTGAGAAGGAGTGAGTTGTTGAGTGTTTTCCTGGTGGCTGGCAGGGACTGGATTCTCTGTGCCGTCCATCTTCCAGGACTACCGCCGACGCTAGCAGCAGCAGCAGCAGGTAGTGGTGGTGCCTCATCAGTGATCCCAGGGAAGAGGGATGGAAGGAAAAGCGAAAAGGGAAAAGGGAATAAAGAGAAGGGATGAGATAAGAGGGAAGAGGGAAAAGGGAATAGGGAAGAGGGGGAAGAGGGAAAAGAGAAGAGGTGGTATGAGAGGGGAGGGGGAAGACAGAAAAGAGAAGATGTGTGAAGGAAAAGGGAGGAGGGAAAAGGGCAAAAGGAAGGGAGAAGAAGAAGGAGGAGGAGGAGGAGGAGGAAAGAGGGAAAAGGGAAAGAAAAGAGGGGGAAGAGGGAAGAAACAAGAAGGAAGAGGGAGGAGAGAAGAGGGAAGAGGGAAAATAGAAGAGGGAAGAGGTAAAGGGAAAGGAAATAAGGAAGAGGGAAGAGGGAAGAGGGCAGAGGGAAAAAGGAAGAGAGAAGAGGGAAGAGGGAAAAAGGGAAAAGGGAAGAGACAAGAAGGAAGAGGGAGGAGGGAGGGAGGAGGGAAGAGAGATGAGGGAAGAGGGAGGGGATGGATAGTGTTGACGGAAGTGTGTGAGGAAAGAGGGAAGAGAGAAGAGGGAATGAATGTAGAAAGGCGAGGGGAGACGGGAAGAGGAAAATAAGTAGAGAAGGAAAGAGGCGAAAGTGCAGAAATTGGAAAGTGGGGAGAGAGAGGAGAGGTGGAGGGAAGTGAGGGAGGGAGTGAGTGGGGAGGGAGGGAGGGAGGGAGGGCGGATGATTGCATATAGTGATTGAATGCGAAAGATGGCGACGGGGAGAAGAGGAACGACGACGTTATTAAGGTGACACTCAGACTGAATACTTTGGGCAGGCAGCTGGCCCAAGTAAATTGGCTCCGACGCCGTCGCCGCCGCCGTGTGCGCGCGAGGCGAGGTGAAGCAAGGCAAAAGCCAACGAGCGAGGAAGGAGAGGCTTTCCAAAGAGGTATTTGCGCGCATCTAAGAGGAAGGAAGGCGGGCCAAGGTGAAATTGCACCGCGGGTTTTTCAGTTCACTCTATAATCACGAAGATGCTTTTGCTTGTAGCACAGCTCGGTGAGGCAATAACTGTGCGTCTGCAGTAATGACTTGGAAAGGGGGTTCGGGTCTAAGAACGACGTAGATCCGAACTTTTGCGCAATGTGTGTGCTCGCAGTTTGAACTGCGAGTTTGAGTGGTGGTGTCAGCGGCGGCGGCCAGAGTAAAAGGAGCAGGTGTGTCACCTATTTAACCGCACGGACGGACGGACGGGTAGGTTGAAGCTGTGGCCTTATCCTCTATGCTAAAGGTTTAGTTGCGATGGACGACAACCAGAATAAAGATGAATAAATAAATAGAAAGTAATAAGAAAAAAATTGCAACCGGTATGGGAGGCGTTGGTAGATGTAACCTAGAACTCTTAACCGCTGGGAAATGTTCAATCCATCGCGAAAAGGGATGAAAGGTTTCTCAAATACTTTATTGACGGCTCTCCAGTAATATCAGTATATTGACGGTGATGGCTCATAGTGATGAAAAGTAGTGGTACCAGCCATTGACGCGGAAGGGCAGCTTTACCTGGCTTCCATTAGTGATGGATGCTATTATCGAATTCCCATGTTTAGCGCGTGGATATGCTCTCGGTATAAACGCATCAACCGTAAAACTTCATCATTAGAGCATTATGTACATGTCACTTGTTGCGAATGCCCTTAATGACCCGATCGCGCCGCCGCTTGCAAATATGTCAATGTATTTCTGTATTCGCACAGTTTTTGTTCAAGTTAATAACGAATGACGGTGACAAGCGCACAAGGAAAGAAAGGTTGAATTATGAATATGCAGGTCGACTATAAGTTAGGAACAGTGAACGCAAAAGAGCCGTTCGGTTGGATGAATTCGTCGGTCTTAATGAACCACTGGCAGTTTGCAGTTTGCAGATAATTATGTATTGCCTTTAGTCTCCAGTATTCTTCCTAACGTGTACCATCGAGTAAAAGGCTCTATTCAAGGTTGTTTGAATACTTTCAAGTCTCACGTAGTTCTTAATACATATATACATACGTACATACATACATACATACATACATACATACAAACATACAAACACACATGCATACATACATATACACAGACATAAATACATACATACATACATACTCGTATATATACTATATATACATGTGTTACATACGTAAACACGAGAATAACATCCAAGAAAAGGTTTAACTAAGATTTATATCAGGGATAAGAAATTTGATTGAATATGATGACCTTGTCTATATCATCTTTCTTAAAGCCCTTGTCTCATTACATACCTCTATTACATCACTCCGCACTCTACGTCTTTCCAGAGAGTGTAAGTCAAGGTGCCTAAGCCTGTCTACGTAAGTTATATTTCTGAGCCCATTTGTTTCATTTTGGTCATTCTATTCTGTACTGATTCCAGATCATTTACATCTATTTTATAGGACGGAGACTAAAACTGTACCGTATAGTCAAGGACGGGTATATATCCAGATAGAGCTTGATAACTACATCTGCACTTCTGTTTGTAACCATCCTAGTAATAAATCCTAATGCCCTGTTACCTATATTCCTGGCTCTAATGCATTGTTTCCTAAATCTAAGGTCAGAACTTACTAGCACTCCCAAGTCTTTCGAAGAATTTATTCTCCCTAAAAAGGTGTTTTCTAAGCTATACCTGTGTTCTGGGTTGTGCAAACATACGTTTAATACACTCATCTTTGAGATATTGAAGTTCATTTGCCATTTCACTAACCTTGCAAACAATTTGTTAAGATCTTCCTGCAGTATCTCGGCATCTTTCCCTGAGCAAATATGTTGTCCTATTTTTGTGTTGTCCGTAAACTTACTAACATCACTAATAATATCATTGTCATATATATATATATATATATATATATATATATATATATATATGTAAACATATATATAAAAAATATATATATATATATATACTGTATATATATATATATGTATATATATATGTATATATATATATATATATATATATATATATATATATATATGTGTGTGTGTGTGTGTGTGTGTATAATATATATAAATATATATATATATATATATATACATATATGTATATATATACATATATATATATATATACATATATATATATATATATATATATATATATACATATATATATGTCATGCGCGATCGATCGATTTGCGCGATCGATTGATCGCGCTGTGCTATCGATCGATCCATCGTTCGCGCAGCAATCGATCGATCGCGCATGACATACAGTATATATATATATATATATATATATTATATATATATATATATATATATATATATATACATATATATATATGTATATATATATATATATATATATATATATATATATATATATATATATATACATGTATAATGAACAATAAGGGACCCAAAACCGAGCCCTGGGGAACTCCGCTAGTAACACTCCCCCATTCGGATTTTAAACAGTTGATGGTAACCCACTGTTTTCTGTTAATAAAGGATTACAAAGTATTACAAAGGCGGAGCATGCCGACAGGAGACCTTTTGGTCCATATCTAGGTCGGATGCGAAAAAAATCATAATAATAATCAATTTAATAAATAAAAACAATAATAATGTAAATAACAAAGAAAATACATGAATAAATGCATAGGTATCGTTAAATAATAAACAAACAGGTAAATAGTAAATAATAATAAATTAACATATAACTAATAATAAATGAAAATCAAACAGACAAATGATGACAAAACAAAAACAAATAATATAAAACAAATTATAATATAATCATTACAGCATCTTGCTTAGGTGTTTATCTAAATGATTCTTAAAGCTTCGAACTGAACTACATTGCACTACCTGTGCAGGAAGTTTATTCCATTCATTAACTGCACGGTTGGTAAAGTTTTTTCTACCTACTTCCAAATTGAATCTATTTCCGGACAGTTTGAGACCATTGTTTCTTGTCTGATTCTCATTCAATGCTCTAATCCATTCAGAAACTTTTCCTCCTATGCCATGTGTTTTAACTTTATTTAGTAGTCTCTGGTGGGGCACCATGTCGATCGCTTTGCTAAAGTCAAGGTAAATACGATTGTAACTATCATTGTTGTCTGCCGCCTTGTAGATTAGTGTAAAAGGGTAATAGATTACACATGACCTGCCCTTGATGAAACCATACTGTGAGTCACGAATCAAATTATGTCCCTCGATGTGAGCCCTGATTCTATTAGCTATTATTGATTCCAGCATGTTACCTATAACCGACGTCAAACTGATCGGCCTGGAGTTGTGCATGAAATATTTATCACCCTTTTTGAAAACAGGAACAACGTTTGCCTGCCCCCAAAAATAGGCACAAATCCAGTGTCTACTGACTTACTAAATACTTTCGTTAACCGGATGCAGATTTCAAATTTGTTACCTTTTAGAACTCTCGGATTTCTACTCGTACTTCAAAACAAAAATTAGCACCAACCTCCGCTCGTACAGAAAATTACTCGTACTGCGAAGTGGTTCGACTTTACTGATGTCGCTTGAATCCGCTCCTTATATTTTCGGATTTCACCAAGGCGTCATTCACGAAGAGCGCCTCTTTCAACCCCTTCAACAAGATGTGGTGCCAACCAGGCGATTCTGTTCAGTTGAGACGAGTAGAGACAAATTAAGTTTCAATCAGTGAAGTGTCTCCAGTCTCCTCCTCAACAAGACCGTCTGACGCCATGAAAAAATACACACCTCTGTGGCTACCGCATTACATATGTCACAATGAGGTTTAGAATCATTTCTGCTTCCATTCTAAACCATGATTGTGCGTGCGTGCGTGCGTGTGTGTGTGTGTGTATGTGTGTGTGTGTGTGTGTATGTGTGTGTGTGTGTGTGTATGTGTGTGTGTGTGTGTGTGTGTGTGTGTGTGTGTGTGTGTGTGTGTGTGTGTGTGCGTGCGTGTGTAAAGGGGGGAATGGGTATATCACTTAGAAAAGAGAAATGGCAAGGTCATCGCCGCGTGTTGTTTTGTGTTTCACTTTTGTAACCTGGGCGGCGGCGGCGGCGGCGGCGGCGGCCCTGACTCATTTCAAATTATATCGTTTCTAACTCTAATCCCTTTGATTCTACTTGGCGATGTCCTTCGGTTCAATTGAAGATAAAAGTATCTTGATTAACCCTTTGATACAGGTGACATATTTTATCGATTTGTTGGTTTACCACACCAGACATTTTTTTTTTTTTTTTTTTTCGTCTTAACATGAGAAGAGCTAAGATAAGAGAGAGGCTTTGGTGGTGGATCGGAGTGGACTGGGTGAGAGTGGGTGCCTGACATGACTTGGCCACCTTCCTTATCGGGGGAAGAAGCCCCTACTGTATATAAATAGATAGAAGAGAAATTAACGGAAAGTTTAGACTTTAAATGTGACATCTTGTTAAGAATGTCATGGCAGACACCAACCATTTCTATTCAGCTTAGAGCAAAGCTTACCCATCTCTTTTGATTCTCTCCCATCTGAGGCCCTGCTCAGGCAGCGTCCGTCCGAACTGAACTGGCGTCTGTCGCGATGAAACCTAATGAAGGGTAAAGACAGTGTTGACAGGGCAAGGCAAAATGGTGGCTCAATATCTCACATCCTCGTCAAAAAGCGGTCACCCAAAAGCATTTCTTGTCCAATATTTATCCCCTTGGGTATTGGCCAACACTGGCGTACTGTAAAGAGTGTGTTGGTGATCAGCACGTTCATTATGCAGTTAATGGAAAACGGCCTGGACTGGGTCTCGATCCCCGAAGATGCCTCAACTGCCAATCATAATAATAAACTTTTACATTAAATGCGCACAAGACACAAGTGTATTGAAGGGGTTAACATTTGTATTACTTAAACACTTCACAACAGAATCGTCGTCCTGTTCCAAAGTACTGCCCGCCACCCTGTGGTGCGCCTTTTCTCCCATGACGCCGCCAGCCGCCGCCAGTCTGCCCTTCCCATTCTGCAGCTGGCAGGTGGGGGACACCCTAGCCTCAACTAAATATCATATTTTTGTTAAACTGGACAGCCGCTGACGTTCTGTATAGCTGATCGTTCAATTTGTGGAATCCTTTTTTTTCCTCATTGTTCAATGTGGAACAGAAGTTTCCACATAAGAAACTTCTGTTCCACATTGAACAACGAAGGAGAAAAAAGTCTTCCATAACTTTGAGCGATCAGCTACACAAATCGTCAGAACATCAGCGGCTATCCAATTTAGCAAAAATTGTATTAGAGAGAAGATTACTCAAAGAATAAATATCATATTGTCAAAATCCTGTATAAACTAAAATCTGACCTTAACTTATACAATGATACCGTTTGGCGTTTGTTGCTGCAAGATTTGTACAGTCCTCCCCAGTTTTGAAGTCTTATTCTGTTATCAAGGCCATCCACCTGTGAGATAAGCTCGCGGCCACTGGAATATCACGTACGGTAAGGGAACATCTCACTTTCCAAAGTAGATCCCATTTTGTGGGCGACCTCCTCTCCGGGGACGGAGACCGTCACGTTCCTCTTATGCCACCTTGGTTCGTTGCGACCCAGCCAACGGCAAACCTACCTCACGCGCCCCCGAATGGCACTCCCTGACCAGCATAGCCTCTCTCGCGGCCTCCCTAGGGAGACCCTCCCTGCTCCTCCTCCTCCTCCCTATCTCTTTTCTACTTCTTTTGAACTTCCTTTTCCTACTCTCTTTCCTAATAATTTCCTTTTTATCTCCCATCTATTTGTAGAGTGCCCTCTCATTTTTTTTTGTATTTCTTGTACTTTTTTGCTTTCCTTCTTGTCCTTTCCTCTATGCCTTTATATTTTCTATTTCTCTATTTCCTGCTCTTCTTCTCTTTCTTGCTCCCTTTTCTCTCACCCCTCTATTTCCATCTTCTGTCCTTCTTCATTCTCTTACTCGTATCAAACTTTGTTTCCCTCTCTTCTTCCAATTTGTCATCCTTCTCTTCCTCCCTTTCTTCATTTTCTGTTCCTCCGTACCAACAAGTTTGCTCTCTCTCTCTCTCTCTCTCTCTCCCCTTCCAATTATTCCTCATCTTCGGATTCCTCTTCCTATTCTTCTTTTTCCTCTTTGTTTCGAGCTTGCCTTTTTTCCTTATCTTCCTCCTTTTACACTC
>NC_134793.1:26304381-26306881 GCF_046742065.1 Oratosquilla oratoria | reverse complement strand
CCATTTTCTTTAACCATCTCCAATCCCTGACTCACTACCCTAGCATTCACCTCTCGCACCACCCCATCCATGTATAAGTTGAACAGCCAGGGCGACATAACGCATCCTTGACGAAGTCCCACCTTTACTTCAAACCACTCACTCTCTCCATTTCTAATCCTGACACATGCTCTACTACTCTCATAAAAACTCTTAACAGCTCCCAAAAGCTTTACTCCTATCCCATAAATCTGCATAACCTCCCACAGTGCCTTTCTGTCTACCCTATCATAAGCCTTTTCCAGATCCATAAAAGACCAAAAAACATCCTTCCCCTTTCCTATAGCTTTCTCACATATCTGTCTTACCACAAAGATCTGATCTACACAACCTCTACCCGTCCTAAATCCACACTGTTCCTCACCAATTACTCCTTCTGTTCCTCTCCTAATCCTCTCAATTAAGATCCTCCCATAAGCCTTCCCTACTACACTCAACAGGCTAATCCCTCTGAAATTACTACATTCACACTTGTCCCCTTTTCCCTTGTAAAGAGGAACTATACAGGCACTACACCAGTCCTCCGGTACTCTACCCTCTCTCCAGCAAACATTAAATAACCTCACCAACCAGTCCACCATCACTGAACCTCCCTTTTTCAGACATTCTGCATGACATCCATCCAGACCAGGTGCCTTACCTGCTTTCATCATCTTTACAACTGCCTTCACCTCATCTTTCCTTATTTCTCCTCCATTCTCCTCACTCATCACTCTCATTTTCTTCGCATTTCCCACTGCAGCTATCTTTCCTTCCCTATCCTCCTTCACATTCAGCAACTCCCTAAAATATTCTGCCCATCTTCCCCTCACTGCCATCTCTTCCATTATCAACTCTCCATCTGTACCTTTTACCTTTTCTTCCCTACTTGATTCGCCTCCTCTTCCTCTCTTAATTTCTTTCCAAAACATCTTTTTATTACTTTCAAAATTTTCTGTCATACTCCTACCCCATTTCACATCTGCTCTCCTCTTTGCCTCCTTTAACTTTTGCTTTACTTCTCTTTTCTTTTCTTTGTACGTCTCATATGACTCCCCTGTCCTCTTTTGTAACCAATCTGTGAATGCTCGCTTCTTCTCTTCTACAACCTTCTTTGTTTCCTCATCCCACCATTCACTACCCTTTCTTCTATTTCCCCCTGTCCTTCTTGTTCCACACACCATCCTTGCACACTTTAAGACTCCCTCCTTGAACCATCCCCATTCCTCCTCCACACCCATCTCTGCTCTATCCTTTACTCCCTCCCACTCCTCCTTCAGCTTCTTTTCGTACTCCTTCTCCTTTTCCTTTTCATTCAAGGAGTTCACTCTAAGAACCTCCCTACCTTTTGTCCCTTTCCTCCTTCTCCATCTATCCTCCACTCTCAGCTTACCTTCCACCAAAAAATGATCTGATATTCCCCCACCCTCTCCCCTTAGCACATGTACATCCTTAACTCTTCCTATCATAATCCTATTTACCACTACATAATCCATTAGCGCTCTATCTACCACCCTTCCCTCCACCACCCTCTCCCATGTGTACTTATGCTTGACTTTCTTCCGAAACACTGTATTTGCTATCATCAACTCTCTTTCTAGACACATTTCCACCATCAACTCTCCACTACGATTCTTTCCTGGAACTCCACACTTCCCAACCACTCCATCGATTGGACCATTTCCCACCCTAGCATTAAGGTCTCCCAGTACTATTACATTGACATTTCTTCCTAAACCCTCTATGCACTCATTTAAATCTATCCAAAAGGCCTCCCTTTCTTCCATGCTCTTCTCACTGCCCGGCCCATATGCACTTACAAAGACCCACATCTCCTTTCCCAGTTTCACCTTCATCCACATTATCCTTGAGGAAACCTCCTTCCACTCCACTACCCCTTTACCTAACTCCTCACTTACTAGAATAGCCACCCCTTCCCTCCCTCGCCCTCTCTTCACTCCTGATAACCTCCCACTTACACTCCCAAACTTACACTCACCCTTCCCTTTCAACTTAGTTTCACTCAAAGCCAACACATCCAACTTTCTTCTCACAAACATACTACCTATCTCTTCCCTTTTACTCTCATCTGTACCACATCCACGCACATTAAAAGACCCAAACCTTAGGGTGCTGGCCCGAGGCTCTCCAGCACCCCTTATGCCTTTCCTTTGCTTTTTAGGAATCTGCCCCTTGGGGCTACAGGGAGAAGGATGCCTAGTCCCTCTCCCCGTCCCTTTCTTCTCGCCTCTTACGATCCAAGTGGGAAACTTGGTGGCAGTATTCTTTTTCCCCACTACATATATATATATACATATATATATACATATGTGTGTGTGTGTGTGTGTGTGTGTGTGTGTGTGTAGGTCTGTATATATATGTGTATATATATGTATATATATATATATATATATATATGCGTAAATAACCACTAAAAAAAGTAAACTAACGAAGCAGAGTGCTTTCGTATAATTACATTTTC
>NC_134793.1:26289381-26299381 GCF_046742065.1 Oratosquilla oratoria | reverse complement strand
CTGGTCCATAAGAGGAACCTCCTCAAGTTGGCGGTCGAAAGCCGAGGGCATTTTTGTTCAGGATGGTGAACGATCCTTGGTTAACTTGAAGACCAGCTAATGCTTCCCTCATCACATGAAGGGTGTTATTGAAAGTGAGAGTTAAAGAAAGAACAATGAGAGAAAGAAAAATAGAAAAGCAAAAGTAAATCAACAAATGAATAGATAAGTTGTGAAAGAAAAATAAATAGATGATAACAAAAAAGGAAGAAATAAATAAGAAATGCAGAAACAAGAAGAAATAAATGAATAGATCAATATATGAAGAAAAAATAAGAAAAAATATCTATGAATAATCTATAAATATATAAACCTATACATCCATAAATCTATAGATATATAAATACATAAATCCATACATCCATATATCTATAAATCTATAAATCTATATTTCTACAAATCTATAAATCTATAAATCCATATATCCAAACATCCATAAATCTATAAATCCATACACCCATAAATCTATAAATCTATAAATCCATACATCCATGAATCTATAAATCCATAATTCATAAATCTATAAATGTGAAGATATATATTTCTATGAATTTGTGAATCTATAAATTTGTGAAAATATAGATATACAAATCTACTCTATAAATCTATAAAACTGTAAACCCACAATTTATAAATCCATAATTCATAAATCTATAAATTTATGAAAATATAAATATATAAATCTACTCTATAAACCTATAAATCCATAAATCTAGAGATTTAGGAATCCAGAAATCCACAAATCTAGAGATTTAGAAATCTAGAGATTTAGAAATCTAGAAATCAATAAATCTAGAAATGCATAAATGCACGGATACATGTGTTCTCCTTCCCCTGGTCGTCGTCGTTCTCCTTTCTTCTTCTTCTTCCTCTTTCCTTCGTGTCTCCTCATCACTTCTGCACATTTGCCTCTTCCTCCTATTTCTTTTCCCACACTCCTGTTGTTTCTCCTACTCCTCCTCCTTATTGACCCCCTCTTCTTCTTTCTCCTTTTCCCCATCTTTCTTTTTGTCGTATCATTTTCCAAATACACTCCTCCTCATTTTTCCATTCCTTGACCTCCTCCTCCTCCTCTTCCTCCTCCTCCTCCTCTCCTTCTTTCTTTTTACTTCCCCTGGGCCTCTTCATCCTTCTTGTGGTATTGTTCAGGATCTCGCTACTCCTCCCCTCCTCCTCCTCCTCTTCCTCCTCCTCCTCGTCGTTGTCGTCGTCCACCTTCTTCTTGAGTCGTCTTCCTCCTCCTCCTCGTGCCACTCCCCCTCCTCCTTGATTATTCTTTCTCTTCTCGCCCTTGGCCATGCAGGAGCCACAGAACTTTCTCCTCTTCGCCTCGCTCGCTCGCTCCACTTCTCCACTTCTCCACCTATTTCTCCTTCTCCTCAACCCCCATCCCACTTGTACCTCTACTCTTTCTTTTACTTCTCCTCAGTCTTATTATCCTCCTTCCTGTTGTCCTCCTCCTCCTCCTCCTCCTCCTCCTCCTCCTTTTTTTCCTCTCACTTTCTTCTCCCCTCCGCTTCCCCTAGATCTCCTCCCGATTCCCGTAGATCTCTTTGATTGGATCTTCTCCTTTTCCAGCTCTTCTTCTTCGTCCTTCTCCTCCCCCACCCCCTCCGTATATCGTCCTCACAAATCCTCTTCCTTTACTTCCCCCCACCCCCTTTCCACAATGGCCGACAGTCTAATGAGCTAATTCTTCCTGGCATTTCCTTCCGTAGGTAGAACTGTTCCTACAATTGCCTTCCCCATTATCGTCGTCCCTTCCTTTATTTTCTCTTCCATTGAAACGTTTTCGTTTTGCCCATTTAAATTTGCAAGTACATATAAAAAAAATTCTTTACCTCAACTAATAATCTGCCCTTCTTCTTCTTTAATAACTGGTTTCTCCATTTTCCATCTTGAATTCCAAAGTATTCTCTTCCCGACTGTCCGATTCTCTTTTCCCCTTCAGACGATGCGTCGCACTTGTCTTTCTCTACACTTATCCTCCTCACAGGAGTTTCATCTTCCCTTCTGCTGCTGCTCTTGGAACTTTTCACCTTCAAGCCCCCTATTAAGTCATTTTGAGTTCCAAAATCTGAATATGATGACTAATTCTAATCACTGCTATCTGATCCCTGGAATCTGAAACCTGAAATTTGGCATATGAAACCTGAAATGTTACACCTGAAATCCGAAATATGAAATCTGATATGTAGAATATAAAATCTTAAGTATGAAGTCGAATTTTTTCATGTGAAATTTAAAGTCTGAGATATCAAATATGAAATCTGATTTTTGAAATGTAACTTCTGACATTTAACTTCTGAAATCTGAAATATCAAATCCAAAATTCAAAACCCAATATCTGAAATCTAAAATACGACCTCTGAAATTCTATATCTTACATCTGAATTTTGATATCTGCAATATGAAATCCAAAAATTGGAATATGAATTGAATAGCCATCTCCTTCTACAGGCACTGTGGTAGGTAAACGTCACTGCGACCTGCCGCGTGGTCGAATTACATATTATCGGTGACTTTACCAGCTCCCACACTGGAGGGCGCTTTGCAAACCCAGATGAAGAAGAAAAGAAAACCACCAAAAGGGCTCATGAATTGCTTTAGTCGATGGCCATCCAACCCCATTATGGGCCACTAACCCACGTGTTTGCCGTGCGTGGCATCCCTGCAGGGCCTGGAGACGGGAGCCTTGGAGGCCGAGTGATGTCCCAGCGCCGCGCCGTGGCTGCACTGAGGCGTCTCCCTGGTCGTCGAGGTATATTCTCCCGCACCACTGTTGCTCAAAGTCGCCGCTCCTCAATGCCTTAGCCACGCTTCACCATGGCCCACATATGTCTCATTGGATTAATGTCACATCCTTGTGTTGACCAGTAAATGACCTCAATTCCAGGGTCATCAGGGAGTCCATCTTGTACTACGTATCTAATATGAATGGGACTGGTGTCATGAACCCGCCTGATAGTGTTGGAGGTGCAGCAACTACACTTGGTCCAGGATGTCCACAAACTGCTCACCGGTGAAACGGCCACTCATCTTGACGGTAGCCCATGTGCCCACATCCACCCCAGAATGTCATTGACACTCTGCCACCCACTGCACGATGTTAAATGTGTTTCTCATAATAGCGTATGGTGGGGGGCTCCCAACATTGCCTTGTTTCAGCTCCCTCTGACCGTACACCGTTTCATCGTTAAATGCAATACTTTTCCATTATTCTTCACTATTTGGAAAGTGTACCAGTGATAAGCTGAACCGACATTCCTTGTGAATAAGTTTTAGCCACTCTTTGTGAGCTGGAATATGGCAGTCTATCCTGGCTTCCTAAAGTCTACGTCTCGTCGTCATGTGATGCCAGTTCAGGCCCAGATTTCTTGTATGTTTTATTGATGATCGCATTGGATTTGCCGCTCCAGTTGCCACAATCATGGCGTCCGTCCTTGCGGACGTTACTCGTGCCCCTCGAGATTTCGTTTCCACTGAATTCTTTTCCTCCCTCCGGCGGATCCACCTCCTTGGAAGGAAGTTATGAGAGGAATGGGAGGTGAGTCAGGCAGAGAGGAAAAGATGGTGCAAGTATGTGATCGATCTAATTTGCCACTCCTACCGCACTTCTATACCATTTCCATCGTCGTGGTTTTCGTCTTTGGAACCAGGAATAAGTCATTCTCATCAAGATTTTGCAAAAATCAGAAGAGGAGAACTGTTTGTGTTCCTGATTCCAGAGCAATTGGGGCCAACACATAACCAGCAGTGTCGGTGTCAGTCACTGCGTCCTGAACTCTCCTAATGCAAGTGTGTCCCGTGGAAGGCAAGGGTCGGCTATCGAGTGATGCCAAAATCCAGCCCGGAGCCCAATGAAGGGAGACTAGACTTTGGCTATATGTCTTTAACCAAGCAGTCTCAGAGGTCGTAGGAAACTATACCCTCCCGTTACCTTGACACAGGGATGAGGGTTGCAGTGTAGTCCCAGGTGGTAGTAGCTGTTTGACTTAGGGTGTGACTGAATCGAAGGGTCAAGTCAGGTGGCTCATACGATTTCCTTTCCCAAGCCAGGAGGAAAGACCTGTCCTGGTCTGAATAAAGGAGAGAAGAAGCGTGTTGCTCACCCCAGGGGTGACACCTCAGCGCAATCACCATTGACGTCACTCAGCCTTCAGCCTGTCTGCACTCCCTGCAGAAATGCTACTCGTGGCAAACGTGGGGGTTAAAGATCCAAGACGTAGTTGGAAGGTTCAACATCTCATAGAGTTCGTCTGTTCTTTTTGGATGGTCTTCTTTTTGTCCATGAGTGCCCAACTCATCCTCGTTTGTGAGACAGATATGTTAATGGATGAAATGATATATACATCAGGATACATAGTGAAATACTAAATTTTTTTATTGGGTTTTTAATTTTTGTTATTAGAAATATCATATTTACTGCACAAAAAATTGCTAATATAGGTCATGAGCAGGTAGTGACTTTCATGAAAGACGCAAAAGACCAAAAAACAACATAAATTCCTCCCTCTCAACCAGTTCAGACATACGAGTAGAGCATGTAATCCAGACAGGTTAAAAAAAAAGAAAAAAAAAAGAAAAAGAAAAAAAAAAGAAGGACATTTTCCTCCACCCGGCCGGACACAAGATCCACCAGATCAGGAAGAACTGACACAGCATCTTCGGAATAGCCACATCACGCACACTTCCAAATACCCATTGTCTACGGTGACTAGCACGTAAGAAATGAATATTCGAATGACGAGTGTTTGGATAAAAAAAAATTAACTAATAACATTTAACATAAGAAACAAAAATGTCCTGCAAGTTAATAAGAACAAGACGCGAACAGGATATAATTGAAGAAATTGTGATCCAATGGGAATGGTCTTGAAGATTTGAGGATTACGGAAAAGCAAGAACGACGAGACTAGTAACATTCAATCAACTTGAATTTGGATTCTTTTGAAGAAAAAACGTAAGCCGACATGTTGTGCGTATAGTTCATAAATGTATTACCACAACAGATAATGAACCTGTTGCGAACTAGGTCCACCTTATGTAAAAACTAACAAGAAATGAAAAGATACAAGTTAGAACCATGTCGGCTTACTGAAATTCCCAGTTTACATCTATCAATTTGCCAGCTCTCTTTTTCGGCATTGATCAAAGCTTTCATATCTTTCTTCTTTTAGATGCAAAGGCAAATCCGTAAGAGATTTGAGGATTTGTTCCAGAGTGCATCACACACATTGTATACTGTGTTATATTGTGTACTATATTCATTACTAAACATATATTCTAAACCATTTCCAAAATAAAAGTTAATCGTCCCTATGACTCGCGCTTTCGGGGGAACTCATGAGAGAACGCCTGAGACTGAAAGGCGGCAGTTGTTATTGCTGCACAGTGGCTATGGAGTCGAGATTTCCTAGCCGATTGACTTTTTCATTTGATTTTACATTTTCCATCAGTAGAATAACATTGTATATGGACTAATGAACGAAGGCAATGATTTATATAAAACCTTTACCAATTCTGAAAAGGGATAGACAATTTATTTGTGATATTACAGATCCTTTGGGCACCGCAGTCGAGAGAATAACTTTTGGACCTCTTTCAAATACTAAAGAAATTTTGTTTGCAGACATAAGAAAGAACGCATGCATGCACAAATTCGTAGGAACGGTACTTTTAATAGTTCGTTTGTGGTGTCCAATTTTCTATGATGAGATTTCCAAGGGTAGAGAGCTACCCAAGGAGTGACCAGAAGCTTCTCTCATCACAGGACTGACCAACCAACGCCGTGCATCTGCGTAGAACTATTTCCGGTCAACACCACAATGAATGCTAGGTATGTGTGTGTGTGTCAAAGTTTCTCGTGCTTGATTCGCCTCGGTGGCACCTATTCAGAGGAGCTTCTCGAATCTTGGTCTCTGTCTATATGTGGATATCTCCCGCCTCCATCCCAACATACACGATCAATCATAACCTATATTTCTCTCTCACCCCTTTATGTACATCCTGGTTCGTTTTCAGCTTCTATTCCTGACCTTAACGGGCCATCACTTGCAACAAAAGGATCTGAAAACAAGATGAATGGAGTTAAATATGACGGGGAGGGAACACAATGTCCCTTTAAGGAGGGAAAAAGAACAACTCATTCTAGAGAGGTGAAGGACGGACGATAAAGAAACATCGAAGAGGCGACATGTGTCCGCTCACACACAACCGACGCTGTCCGTGTAACTTGACGGAAAAATCGAGCTGCCCTTACGCACCTCACCGACAAACACGAAACAAGGTGAGGAAAACAAGAAAAGGCGGACATGAAAAAGAGCGGCTCTTCCCGATCATCTGAGTCCAGATATATATAGCTTGACTCTTTATTTCTATTTCCAGGGTCTTGCTGCCAAGGACTGGTCGAACTCCTCTTCACCCGTGGGGGGGAATATGTAAAATTCACTTCAGACATTTACAATTTCTTCCCTGCTATCTTTTTCACCCTTTTAGGCAAATGTTATATTCTTCGTAAAAACAAGGGTACACATATACTGTAGACTGTAGAACTTAAGACAGAGAGGGTATAATGTAAGAAAAATAAACGAAAATCTACATATCTTATGTCTCCATCTCTTTCTCTCTCCTCTCTCTCTCTCTCTCTCTCTCTCTCTCTCTCTGTCTGTCTCGCTATACCCATCTATTTACCTATCTACCTATCTATATATCTGTCTTTCTAGGTATCTATATATATATATATATATATATATATATATATATATATATTTATATAAATTTGTGTGTGTGTGGGTGTGTGTGTGTGTGCGTGTGTGTGTGTGTGCGTAGGTGCGTGTGTGTGTGTGTGTGTGTGTGTGTGTGTGTGTGCGTAGGTGCGTGTGTGTGTGTGTGTGTGTGTGTGTGTGTGTGTGTGTGTGTGTGTGTGTGTGCGTGCGTGTGTGTGTGTGTGTGTGTGTGTGTGTGTGTTCTCACCTTTCTCACGAGATTCTATATTCCTAAGCTTTCACTTCTTCTATTCTTGTAGTGGAGCCCCCTTTTCTTCTTTTGAAGGCATTCAAAACATCGTCTCTCCATCGTGTTCCCGGTCTTCCCACTGGTGGCGTCCAAGTTGGTTTCCAATGTTGTCCTCCATTCTCATGGTGTGCCCATACCACCTGAGCTGTTCTCCCTTCCCCACAAAGTGCCTAATGTCTTCCGCGTGCAGCTTTTCTCTTATGTTTTGATTCCTGATATGATCCATCCGAGTGAGTCCCTTTGTAAACCGAAGCACCCTCATCTCGGCCGCTCGGACTTAGTTCTTCTTGGTGCTGTTACGTGCCCCTACCACAAGTATCGGTCTCACAATTGAAATACATACGATTATTTTCATTTTCCGTCATATCTGTTTTTCCTTCAGTAGACAATACAAGCCTCATAGCGTGTTCGTATATCTATTGATTCGGTTTGCAGCTCATCAAGGGTGCTTAATTTCTTGTCCAAATATCACTCCTTGATATGTAAATGGGCTTGTTTGGGAAAGTAAGATGGTTCTCAATTATCATCTGGATAACTCGGGGAGTTCTAGATATTGTTAGAATATTTGCTTAATTCGCATTGATTTTCATACTTCTTGATGTGAGAGTTTCACTCCATATGTTTATTAGTCTCTTGGGGGTAATTATGGTGTGTCTGTGAAAATTTTCATGTCGTCCGCCTACCTGACCAAAACTCCATCTCCCTTAATGCACAGTCTTCCAGGAACAGGATGAAGAGAAGAGGAGGGGAAAGTGCGCTTCTCTGCTTCACTCCTGCCTGAACTTGAAACCAGTCCTTTCTGACACTTTGTATTTTTACTCGATATTTGATGTTGCATTAAGTTTTTTTTTATACTCTTTTCCTTAGTATGGGTGGTATCTCGTATTTATCTTTTTCTATGACTTCCCAGAGTGTCTGGTGGAGTACCCTGTCAAGCACCTATTCAAGGTCTATGAACGCTACATATTTGTTTTTGCTCAATTCCCATTTTTTTTTTTTAATATAATTTTTAGCGTGGTGGCTCTGCTTGATCTGAAACATGATTACTATTCACCGATTTTGCTCTCGAGACATGTTCATAGGCATCTCTTAGTTAATTTCTCTTAACTATGTATGGTAGCAGAGCAATTCCACGGTTACTTGAGCAGTTAAGAATAGGATGATTGGCTGTCCTCCATTTCTGTGACAGTTTTCCATTTGACCAGCATTAATCACAAAGATCCCGTATCCAACGAGTTCCTTCTTATCCCCAGATTTTTAAGAATTTCCGCAGGTGATCGCCTCTGTATACTTTATACATACATACAAATTAAATTGGTGAGCATGTTAAATAGGGACACCTTTCTCAATGACTGCCTTGAGGAACTCTTTCTTCCAAGATTGACTCCACCCCACCTCCATCACCCCCAACAAGCCCTTCAGCGACAAAGCCAGAGAATACCTGAAAGAAGTTAGAGAAACACTCAGACATGAAGCCGAAGTAATCAGGAACAAGCTCCAGAACTACCCACTTCCCCCACAACTCCTTGAAGAACTTGAGAGGAAAAAGCAACAACAAAAGATGTAACTTGAAAGAAAATCACTACGACTGTGCAACACAGGCAAATGGGAAAAAGTAGGTAGACAAAACCTCACCAACAGCTTATCCAATTACAGCCCCACGCGCATCCTAAAAGAAGACCTCTCACTTGGTCTGAAATTCGGCACAAACATAAAACTAAAGAAATTAAAATATGACATAGGCAAGAACTACAACTGGAAGGACAGCGGTATCGAGACTGACTTCAAACAAGGAATTTTATTATGTTGTTCCATTGCGGTCAAGAATAGCAACAGGACCATTCCCAGAAGATACGTCCGTGCCCTCCAAGAAATTCTTGACAATGACGATATCATCATTATAACCACCAACAAAGGTGGGGCGTTGTAATTATGAACAAAAATTGATACATCAACAAAATGGAACATCTATTCTCCAACCGACAAAGCCAATGAAAAGGCCAAGAGGTTCAACATTGACGTCAGGAGAATCCTCAAGAAAACAGAAAAGGAAAAAAAAAAAAAACTCCTTTACCCCCCGGAGGAAGACCCAACAATTGCATCTATGAAAGGACTTCCGAAAATCCACAAACCAGGTATTCCCTCCGATCTATCACATCCGGCATAGGAGGCGCACCATATAAACTAGCCAAGCAATTGGCAAAACCACTTTCATCATCCTTAGGAAGATTCAGCGGAACACACCTCAAAAAACTCTACCTATCTAATAGAAAAACTGAACACAATTGACTTCACAGACCAACGATTGATAAGCCTTGATATTACTTCTCTCTACACTAATGTAACAATAAATGGTGTCCTCCGGGCTGTTAAAGAAACAATAAAGTATATTGACGTCAACAACTTTCCTCTCAATAAGCGTGACTACTTGAAGTTAATAAAAAAAATGCATAAAATTTTGATAATTTACTTTTAACAATCGGGAATATAAGCAACATGAAGGACTTCCAATGGGGTCTCCATTGAGTGCGGTGGTAGCATCACTCTACATGGAGACATTGGAAAAGGAATATTTTCTCCATATCATCACAGATTCCCAAGAGGTACCTCTATGTTGATGACATCCTCATCACAACACACTAAACATCCAACACCAAAAACCTACTAGGACAACTAAACGATGTGGACGAAAGAATAAAATTCACCATAGAGGAAGAAACAACGACCCCCTACCTTTCCTAGGCACTGTCGTCATAAGATCGGATGACAGCGCTAGGTTCAAGGTATACCACAAACTGACAAACAAGGACGACTTCATCCATTACTTTAGTGCACTAGATCAGGAGTCATTATTGGGTTTTATCTTAAGTCTCTTAGAATATGCAGTGATGAGTATTTACAGGAGAAAATTAAATGCATAACCACTGCGTTCAGGAACCTAAGA
>NC_134793.1:26284381-26286881 GCF_046742065.1 Oratosquilla oratoria | reverse complement strand
TAGAAAAATAAGGAAATATATTCTTAACTCACTCTTTGTTGGAGCACCTTCAGTTTCCTACCACGTGCACATATTCTTTGCACGAAGTCCTTCCTGTATTGTTTCTTAAGAATTTCAACCACACACCCTTGGTCCATCAGTTGTATGAGTGATGTCTTATTGGGAGGAAGAAATGCTGCTGAAAATTCGCCCTTTTGCAGGTCAGCCACCTTGGGGCGAGCAGAGCAACTGTCCAATATCAGGACAACCTTGCTATCCTCTACGAGTTCAATCTTCTTAAAACGTCTTTTCACGTCTGTCACAAAATGATTGTCAAACCATTCCCGGGAAAAAAAAATGATTGTATCATGCAAGCATTTTTCTGAGCTCGATAGATAACAGAGAGAGACTTAAGACCCTTAAAAGACCTCGGAGGCATAGTCTTGCCTATCACAACCAAATTTAGCTGATGCGCTCCCGCTGCATTAGCACAATGCAGAGCAGTTAACCTCTCCTTACTTGGTTTGTGCCCAGCCGCTTTACTTTCACCACTGCGCACTTCAGTAGAGGACGGTAGCGTTCGCCAAAACAGGCCTGTGCACGTCTCACTGGCATTAAAGATTTGCTCGGATGTTAACTGGTGCTCGGATGTTAACTGGTGCTCTTCTACCAGCTTAGCCGAGTTCTTTTCACCAGCGACAACTAGCTTTCGGATGGCATGACGAACCTTAAAATTACGAAGCCATCCCTTGGAGAAGGTACACGGTTCAGTGATTTTCATTTTCTTTGACATTTCTTTTACTGATCAGTTATCCCCTTTACCATCATTTCGTTTCATCTTGTACCACTCCCAAACTGTTTCGTCAAGCACTTGTAGCTTCGGCTTATTCAGCGTTTTTCTTTTGTATAAAAACTTGTTACATTCCGAGCCAGCATAAAACTTAAACAATTTGTACTTGGTCTTCAAAATGTCCACAACAGTCGTCTTCCCACTGGTAAATTCCCGACATATGTCTTGTCTGGGAATACCTTGTTCTACGTTCTTGATAATCGCTACTTTCTGTTTAATGTTTAGCACAGCACGCTTATGTTTAGCACTGGTTTGAGAATTTTTCACTTATTTACGGTACAATAAAACACAACAAACTACACAGCAGCGTGGAGGAGTAACAATCACCAGAGGCCAAACGTAAACAAAGAAATGACAACGAAAATAACAGACGATCTTAGCGTCACGAGTTGGTAGCGGCGATAGCAACAACTAAACAACCACTCGACGGTCGGATGTTTCGACAAATTAAATTTTGTGACACTGAAGAAGAAAGTCGGACGTTTGGACTAGTCGAACGTTCGAATGTTGCACAAAAGGAATTTTACTGTATATATCTGATGCATTTTGAATATGTGGCCAGGTCTATTCTGTGTTGGTGCTGTCTTACTGATGGATGGTGTCTTAAGCGCAGGTGTATTAGTGAGATTCTTGTCTGGTATGTGTTTTGGGGGGGTTCTCTGTAGGACTTATCTTGGGGGGGTTATTGGAGTGCCGAGTTCAGTGGTCTTTCTTGAAGGGATTGTTTGAATATCTAGGTGTGAATATGTTTCTGTCTTGATGCTTTGTGTGTTTTCGGTAGTAGATTGTGGTAGACATTTGTGTAGTAACGGTCCTGGAGTCATTTTTGTGTTGCATTCTGATGGTGGTCCTCGTGATATATGGTGTGTGGAATATGCATCATTTAGGATTCTTACGTAGAATTGTGTCCTTGTCATTTTCATGTGATATTCTCTGGGAAGAATTTTGGTTTGTGAATGTAGGTGACCTGGTGTAGGTGACCTGGTGTATCGTGTTATTACTCTCAGTGCTCCATTCTGTAAACTTTGTAAATTGTTTATGTTTAATTTGCTGATTATTGGGAAACATGCTATGGAAGCATATTCTAAGGTGGCTCTTATGAACTGTTTGTAAGTGGTTATTAGAGTTTCTTTTTTTTCTAAAGTGTGTGCTAGTGATGGATTTTTTTTTTCCTTATCAGGTTCTTGATATGTCTGAATATTATATGGGTATCAAATGTTAGACCCAGAATTTTTGGGGTTGGGTCCCATTCCAATGGAAGAGTTTGATAATCTAATTTACGACTGAGTATTTTCTTTTATTTCTTTATTTGTGGTTGTCTGGAGTGAGCAGTGCAACTGTTGATTCCTGATGTGAAGTTTCCCCTCTGTTATTTCTGAGCCAAGTATGTTCAAGTATGTTTGAGCGTCTTTTGCTGTTATCTGTATTTACTGTGCTAAGTTATCATTGTCAATTCATCTGCATATGAGAGAACATAGACATTTAGTTCTGGTTCATGAGTTAGTAGATCACCCACGAAGAGGTTGAACAGTAGCGGTGAAAGTATTACACCTTGAGGGACATTTATGGTCTTTTTGTACTTGATATATAGTTGTTTTGGGTTACTCTGCATTGTCTTCTTGCTATAAAGTTGGTTAATTATTTCTTGACATTGTTTTGGATATTTGTCTT
>NC_134793.1:26271881-26274381 GCF_046742065.1 Oratosquilla oratoria | reverse complement strand
GTTTTAATTTTACCATTTCAAGAAAATTTGTTAAGTATCACAGAATTATTAAAAAGATTTAACGTAAAGGTAGTTTTTAAAAATGATAGTACAGTAAAACATAAACTCATCAACAATAGTATTGAAATTAAAAAAGGATGCATTTATAAAATTCCTTGCAAAATGTGTAATCAATTTTACATAGGTCAAACTGCCAAACCCTTAAACATTAGAATTGAACAACACAAGAAAAATGTTAGGGATGGCAATAATTCTAGTGGAATATTCAAGCATATCGAATTAAATAATCATCCAGTTGATTGGGGTAATGCCCAGGCAATCTATTATACCAACAACATAATAGTAAGAAACTTAATAGAGTGTAGTTTGATTCATACCACCAGTGATCAAAATACCAACCTACACAAGGGCTTATATAAACTTGATAATTTTATTTGTCAAGAAATTAGTCAGATAATATCAGGTAAAATGTAACCCAGCGACTACGACCTAATGTCGCCCTACCATCATTAGTAGAAGCATTGACCCTGGCGACTGTGACCTGATGTCGCCCCACCATCATTAGTGTATTGACATTAACCTTCCGCCCTCCAGGGGGTAATTGTCCGCTACCCTTATTCAAACTGTCCTTGTTCCTTTTTTCATGTATATATTATCTATGCATTTCTATTACTATGTACTTGTTGCACTGAAGATGTAATATACGAAAGCGCTCTGCTTCGTTAGTTTCTTTTTTCCAAGTGGTCTACTTTGGATAAGTGAACACACTTACCCGTGTTCTTATTAGCATACATATGTATATACGTAATTGCTAATTCCCGTGAACGGATAGCTTTTTTAATTACGTGCTTGAGACCTGAGACATTGAAAAATGAACCGAATCGCCGTTCATCATCTGTTACTGTTATCATTATGGTGCTGTGTGTGTAGACAAAATGATGCCGCGGTGGCACTAGAAAGAGGCGGCGGCGATGGCGACGGATGCACCTGCGGCGGAGGCCGTGGCGACGACGACGAAGGCAGCTGCGTCGACGCGGGCCAGCAGAAGGTCGCGTCCGTGCTACGAGAGATGTTGCAGGTACCGTGTTTCCAGAGTTGATTTTATACTGAATGAGTTTATGTTGCTAGTGAATACATGTTAATCAAGGTAGCATTAACTTCTTCAGCACCATGTTCTGTTGATGAAACTTGGCCGGAGTTAGCCAGAAAAAGGTTGTTATTATAGCAAACACCTACGTCTGTTTTCAATACAAATGATTTATCAGTGTTTCATTCTGCTTAACTAGCAAAGGCGGCTATATGTTGGGCAATACTTATTTAGTTGCTGCCAATTGATTTGATTAGGCTAAGGAAATACCATTCCCAATTCGGTGAAGACTCCTTCAGTTATATTGCAGAATAGTTGGAGGAGCAGTGTGGGTTTAGGAAAGGGATGCGTGGTTCAGGTTTTTGTGGCAAGGAAGGCAGATTTCTAGAAGGCTTTGGCAAAAAGTAAGGGTGTTTTTTTTTTGGGGGGGAGGGGCCTATATGGATTTGGAAAAGGCTTATGACAGGGTAGACAGGAAGGCACTGTGGGAGGTGTTACAGATATATAGTATTGAAGGAAAGCTGTTAAGGGCAGGCAAGAGTTTTTACGAGAGTAGTAGAGCCTGTGTCGATAAGCTTAGGGAGTTCCTATTTGCCAATGGCTGCGCCTTGACTACTGGAAGTGCAGAAGACGTGATGCTCCACAGCTTTGACCTGTTCTCGTATGCCTGCAAGCAACCAACAACTTCGGATTGACAGTCAACACCAGAAAGATCGAGGCGATATACAAACCTGCTCTGAAGAAACCATTCATGGAGCCAGAAGTGTCCGTGTATGATGGACAAAAACCAGCGGTTGTGGAGAAGTTTGAATTCCTGAGTAGCTCTCTCTCTCTCTCTCTCTCTCTCTCTCTCTCTCTCTCTCTCTCTCTCTCTCTCTCTCTCTCTCTCTCTCTCTCTCTCTCTCTCTCTCTCAATGTGCACATCAGTAACGAGACCAACGCAAGATTCGCCAATGCCAGTGCGGCCTATAGCCGCTTACACCCAATAGTAGAAGAACACACCGGGGTAAGCCATTCCACCAAACTGAAAATCTACAGACATCGTTCTCACGACAATATTGTATGCATTCGAAACACTGACGGGCTACCAAATGCATTCGAAGAGACTCAACCACTTCCACCTCTTCTGTCTTGGCAAACTACTTAATTAAAGTAAGGTGGCAGGACAAAGTTCCTGACGCCTCGAGCAGACCGGCATGCCATCCATATTCACTATAATACGCAAACGCAACTGCACTGGGCTGTACATGTTACGAAAATGTCCGACGAGCACCTCCCCCCAAGCGTGCGCTGTACGGGGAACTGCAGGTTGGAGCACGCTCACAAGGCGGCCAAAAGAAACGCTTCAAAGATATCCTGAAAGCCTCTCTACAGGACTTTAGCATCGACACTCCTGTACATCCTGGGAAACAC
>NC_134793.1:26264381-26266881 GCF_046742065.1 Oratosquilla oratoria | reverse complement strand
AATATATATGGTTATGGGGGAGTCTATCTCTAAAACGCTAGGAGGAGTTCGTGATCAAAGAAACAAACAAATAAACAAACAGACAGACAGAGGCTACAACTTTATTATAATAGAATTATGCATATGTATATATATATAGTGTGTGTGTGTGTGTGTGTGTGTGTGTGTGTGTGTGTGTGTGTGTGTGTGTGTGTGTGTGTGTGTGTGTGTGTGTGTGTGTGTGTGTGTGTGTGTGTGTGTGCTTGTGTGAGCGTGTGTGTATGGAGTTTGAGACAATAATATAGATTAGAAAAGTGACAAAAATGAGGATAGGATTGAAGGTGCCTGAGAAAAAATGACATCATAAAAAAGATGAGTGATAGGAAAGATGTCAAGAATACTGGATGGCTCTTCAAGATGATAAGGAATACTGATAGTGTTGTATATAGTTTGAAGGATGAATTATTGAGACTAATTACTTACTCTTAGTGTATCCCTCGTTGATTTGCCTTACTACAAAAGTGCCTCTCTTGCTTCCAGGTGCTCCACGAGCGGGAACAGCACACAAAGCTGTACGAGCGAATGGCTCTGCTGGAGGATCAGCTGCGTCGGAAGGAGCAGCACGAAAAGGAGCTGCAGGAGACAGTCCTGCAGCTGCAGGAGAAAATGACGCTGCTGGAATCCAGTGCACTCAACATACCAACACTCAGCAAACGCTTCGATGCTCTGGAAGATCACGTGATGCAGGGTCTGCAAGAGTACGAGAGCAAGCTGTCCGCCATGGGGGGTGAGGTCATCCGCCTCAAGAGCGTCGAGAATCAACTTTTGGCGAAGTCTCAGTCGCTACTTCAGATCAAAACCAAGCCAACACAGGCGGCGGCCTCCGTCTTTACGAAGGGATTCTCGCTCTTGGTGGGGGAGCCCAGCAAAACTGGATTGGTACCAGGTGAGTGCGTGTGGCTATGTGGAACGATCTACAGATTTGCTGATACACTGACCCATTCGACCCGAATCAGATCCCACTTTGTCCCGAGCCACTCATTCAGCTAAATAGAATCATCTAATCAGCCAATGTGAGGTCTATACATTGTATAATTTGGTTTGAGGAGTTAAGGATGGAGGAATAAAATCGACTAACACATAGCACTGAAGTTGAAAATGATCTCGTTAGAGATGCGTCAGGATGGTGCAATAGATGTGCCAGGTCCAGTGAATTCAAGTGGCACTGCATTACACTGCTGCTGCTGCTGCATGTCTTTGTTGCGACTCTACTCATCCGCCAAGAAGGAATAGTCTGAAATGAGTCTCCTAAAACCAGTCCGCCGAGACAAATTTCATCAGGTACTTCAACGTGTTCAAAGAATTAAGACCGTAGTATACTGATATTTCCTATTGTTTTGAATTTGTCTCAACAAGTAGATTCAGTGATGACAGAATTTCCATTTTTGGAATACGATGCCCTTAATGCTTAGAAATTTGCCATACGAAGATTGCAGAGTGATCTAATAAAGGTATTCAAATGGGTCAAGGGCTTTAACAAGGGTGATGCAGGCAAGGTCATCGTGTTAGGACATCAGGGTTGGTGAAGTCTCACAAAGGTGTGAATAACACTTTACCAATCAACATGAACTTAGGAGCAATTAATGCCAGATGGATGAATCACTTTTCCGAATTGTTGAACATGGCTAGCAATGAAACATGGAAGATGTCCAGCAGCAGGTTCATGAATCATTTTGTCTTGAGAAATATCTAATTGAGAAAAACGAGGTAATGGTGGCCCAGGATCAAATCAAGAGATGCAAATTAGCTAGTCTAGATGATTTTTCCAATTGAGATTTTGAAAGATGGGGATCAACACTTGGTGGAAACTATCTAGAGATTTATCCAGAGATACTGGGATGAAAAGAGCATAAGTGTGGTATTATGCTGCTGTTGTATGTCCTATTTTTAAGTCTGAGAGCGTTGTATGGGCATCTCCCTCCTTTGTCTTAGTTCTAAACTTTATGAACGTATACTCGAACGGAGACTGATCGAGGGTGGAACACAATGAACTTGGAGGAGTGTCAGCATGAATTTCTGCCCTCGGGGGGGGGGGGGTGCATCACAGATCTATCAATTATTTACACTTGGTCAGTCGGTTGGGAAAAGTTGGGGATATGACCATCCTCTGCATATTCTGGCATTAGTCCTTGAGAAAACTTTTGATAGTATCCCCAGAGGTCTTTGGAATGTCCAAGGAGATCCGCATTATGAGATCCCCGTAAATTGCAGCGAAATCTGTGTCAGATGTGCCTATAGTGGAGAGAGACAGGATTCAATTCTGTTACTTTTTCCATTCATTGTTTTATGGGATCGGTATTTAAGGAATTGGGGAATGCATCGATGTTGTATGTTTATGAAGATGATGCAGTCGCTGTAGAATACACAGAAGGGATCAACTGATGACTGGTATGTAACACTAAGAACACGGCCTAAAAAATTATATCACTAAGTCAGACGTTATATCCAGAGAGCCAAATAA
>NC_134793.1:26249381-26259381 GCF_046742065.1 Oratosquilla oratoria | reverse complement strand
CACTGTAGACATGGCCGTCTGTGTTTATGTGCGTCGCCGCCAGTGCTAATGGCACCGATGCCAAGGCTCGGTTCCGCCACCACCCACGACCGCACTCCCTGCAAAAAAGAGTCCGCCCCACCTCCCCCGCCTCCCATGTGTACTTTTCTCCTCTATAAATGTCACTGTCGTCGGCACCGTGTATCCTCTTCGGGCTAGGTTCAGTGTTGCCGCCGCTGCCCCTGGCGTCAAGGTCGCCGCAACGTGGTCATCGCCCGTAGCCGCAGCCGCAGCCGCCAGAAGCTCCACCGCCGCCGTCGCCGCCCCACCGCTTCCTTCACCACCACCACCACCACTCCCGACATCAATGCCGCGGCCGTTGTCGCCGTCGTCGTCGTCGTCGTCGGCTCCCAAAGCTGTCATTGACACCGCCACTGCAGTGGTCGTACCCCGCCCCCGCCCCCGCCCCCCCCCCACACCCACATACCCACTGCCTTCCTTCGCTGCTGCCTCCCCCTCCCCTCCCCTCCCCTCCCCCACTACAAGTGGTAGCAGCAGCCTTTGACGCCAACTTCAAGGAGACGACGCGACCTGGTCTTTGCCCCCGACAGACGGCAACGCCTCCCCCGCGCTCTTCTGTTAAGGAAGAGCATCATACCGACAGGAAGCATTGTGGTCAATGTTAATGTTGATGTTAATGTTAATGTTAATGTTAATGTTAATGTTAATGTTAATGTTAATGTTAATGTTAATGTTAATGTTAATGTTGATGTTAATGTTAATGTTAATGTTAATGTTAATGTTAATGTTCATGTTCATGTTCATGTTAATGTTCATGTTCATGTTCATGTTCATGTTCATGTTCATGTTAATGTTCATGTTCATGTTCATGTTCATGTTCATGTTCATGTTCATGTTAATGTTGATACTAATGTTAATGTTAATGTTGATACTAATGTTAATGTTAATGGTAATGCTAATGTTAATAGCAATGACAACACCAACGTCCCTATGTCTTCATCAACCCCAGGTTCATATGCAAAGGAGGCAGATCAATTATCTTGGGATCAAGAAGTGACAGAGGCATTTTCCTCTCCTGGAACCAGTGATCGCTTTGGCTGCGCTTTCTTTATAGAGTAAAAGTACAGAACCTTTAGGACGACGCCATCAGTATTTCTTTAGAGTAGCCTATCTCGTACTTCATCTTTTGTGACACAAGTCATATGTTTCCTTCGTATTAGTTGCATGAGGAGCCAGAGGAACAGAAAGGAACTTGTTTCCATTACGACTGCTTTCGGGCTTGCTTTGAAAGAGTCGTTGCACAAACCCCACTCATTTGTGATATATTATAGCCGAGACCAGTTTCCTCCGTAACAGACTGGACACCATTACAGGGACAGCTGACCACCCTCAAGTAGGAAAAAAATATTGAAAAGAAGGCCGTCGGTTTCTGTAGTAATAGACCGCACACAACATCAACTAACAGTAGTATATGGTAACACAAAATGTAGGTACATACATATACCAAAGGCCCTTTCCCCCTTAGAAGGAAGGTAGCTAAAAAAAAAAAGGCATAAAAACCACTCCCACCCATTCCATCCCCAACATACTCCACTCCCATCCACCCTCTTCCCTCCCTCTTATCTTGGGTCCTCCTGGGGGGAGGTAATAGTTTTTTTTTTCATCGGATTCAGAGGGCAATAATGCGTGAAAAGCAGGTGTTCTTTTTCTTGGGAAAAATTTTTTGTTCCCCATTGTCTGATAATAGTAATAATAATAATAATAATAATAATAATAATAATAATAATAATAATAATAATGATAATAATAATAATAATAATAATAATAATGATAATAATAATTGATAATGATAATGATAATAATAATAATAAATAATAATAATAATAATAATAATAATAATAATAATAATAATAATAATAATAATTATAATAATAATAATAATAATAATAATAATAATAATAATAATGAAAATAATGTTGATGATAATCATGTGGGAGAGAAAGAACTGTCTCAAGATGAATTAAATTATATTTGTTTATAAAAGCTTTTAGAGTCAAATGGACGCTTCCCTAAGTTCTGTGCAAAGTAAGTATTTGTCATGACTCCGTAAATGCAAAAAAGAAATGCGGCCGCTGAAGTAATTCTCCTCGAATCATGGTCCTACTTTTAGTCATTTTACCAACAAAGTGGGGAAGAGAACTAGAGATCTTTTTCTAGGGATAAGTAAAAAAGAAAATAAACAAATAAATAAATAAATAAATGAATAAATAAATAAATAAATAAATAAATAAATAAATAAATAAATAAATAAATAAATAAATAAATAAATAAATAAATAGATAAATAAATAAATAAATAAATAAATAAATAAATAAATAAATAGATAAATAAATAAATAAATAAATAGATAAATAGATAATAAATAAATAAACTAAAGCAAAAAATAGCCTGTGAAAAAGGCTGGAGAGTAAGCGAATTTTAGTAGTAGAAAAAATCTATATAGATATTATAGAACAACTCGTTAGTAGCAGTGCTGTAATTCAAACAATCAGGCCCGGCCGTCGCGCAGCTTCGAACTCGGGTCCCTCTGAGCTCGGGTCCCAAGCGTCACCGCTTCACCATTTAGATCGTTAAGAGTTTCAAAACCTTTTATAATCTTATATCCAGGGTTGGGATGACTGAAATCTACAGCCCTGAAGCCCGTTTTCTATGAAACCCAACGACACCAGAGAGCAAGGCGGTAACTAATCTAATTCGCTTTGTCGTTGGAACTATTATAGAACAAATCGCTAGTATCAGCGGTGTAATTCAAATAATCAGGCCCGGCCGTTGCGCAGCCTTGAACTCGGGGGGCCCCTCTCAGCTTGAATCCCAGGCGCCACCACTTCGCCATAGGATTGGCGTGAGTCCCATTTTTCTCTTCGTGAAAGTTTCCAAACTAATGTTGATGCAAATGTTTTTGGAACACCTCGTGGCCTTTTATTCTATTTGGCGTCCACGATAGGCGTCAACGGATGAATACGAGTAGCTTTAAGGTACTTGAAGACAATCGTATATTAAGAAAATGATCTACAATATCTCATTTTTGTGATAAAATATTGGTGACAAGGAGTATTTAAAGGTGCTGAAAAATGGAAATGTCCTTCTCTTCCACAAATAAAGTAGTAAAACTGAGAAGCAAAAGACATGCAGAAATGCCTAAACCTACGTTTGGAGAAATATATAAAAAAGCATAAATAGAAAGATCAGTAAAATGAATGAGGAAACAGTCCGACTACAGTAATGATGATGACGATGGCAAGTGAGGCGGAAAAATAAGTCGAGTTGGTGAATTTTGGGCTGGGCGAGAAGCCAGCCAGGTCAGCAAAATGTGGTATGCTGTCATTTTCTTTTTTATAACAGACAGAACCACTGTAAAGAGAAATGTTCAGGAAAACCAAATAGATATGGTAGTATAATAGACAGTGATAGTGTTGTACAATGTATGAGATATTGTATAAAGTTTTCGATGTATCAACAAGTAATAGCAAAATTCATGAATAATGAAGATCATAGTTTATGAAGAGATAGACTCATATATAATATTCGGTTAACACTTAGGTAGTTGGAAATAAAACCCACCCTAAAATTAAGATTACTCAAGAAAATACCCCCAAAACATTGCTGAAGAAGGATTATTACTATCATTCAAACTTGAATTCTGTATAACAGTATGGAAACTATGGAAATAAGAAAGCAAAAATTTGAAATAAAAAAAAAAAAGGTTCAACAGGGAGAGATCCTCGTGGGAGGGTGAAAAACGAGCATCAAGGGATTGGCGACTGACGAACAGAGAGCCACAAACTCGTAGCCAATATTTTGTCATAATCTAGTTTGGAGAAAGCTACCTTGGCAGAACCTTCTTGGCGAAAACATTCTTTGACAAAGAAAACAAGAAAAAAGAGAACTTATTTCGATTAATTCAAAGAACCAGGTATCCTCCACGATCATCATTTTCTCTTACTGGCGCCAGCCGACCGATTTCATGGAGCTAAATGAATGCTCACCCTCCCTCCAGGAAGGGCAGTCTCACAAAACTACATTTTTTATTTATTCATTTATTTATTTATTTATTTTTACAAGCCGTTGGATATGTTCTTTGGAACCTCATGCAGAAACTGACTTTTGTCAAAGCTCGGTCAATGGCTCATTCGCTGACCCTGACTTGCCATCGCCAATTCGTTCTTGACTAAAGAATGCAACGTTATTATAAATAAGATCTGGCTACTACCCGAAAATATCATTCATCCAAAAAATACCCTTCCCCACTTGCCCATTTCCTACCATATATACTTTATATATTTAATTCTGTTACTCCTCCAATGTTGCAGAGGAAACCACTTTTCATGCACAATATATATTTTCTTCTCACTTTATAGATTCTGGCTTTGGATGTCCTTCGAAGGATCCAGAGGTCCTGACGGCCTTCATCGGAGGACAGTGTCTTTACTTCCCCAAGCGACCGCCCACAGACTGGACAAGTGCCCAGAAGCACTGCCACACCGTCGGAGGTGCTTTAGCAACACCTCAAGACATCTGGCCTCTGCGACGTTATCTCGATACGTTGTCAGGTAGTAATATATATATATATATATATAAACATACACACTGAATGGTTCCCAGTTTCCAACGGATGCCTCCTTCGAGCGACTCTCAGTCTCGATTGCGATGGCATGGAATTAAAAGTGATTTGTGGTTGAAAAAGATATATGTATATATATATATATATATATATATATATATGTGTATATATATATATATATATATGTGTGTGTGTGTGTGTGTGTATGTATGTATAAGGGAAATAAGCGCCACCGCAAGTACTCGAACCTTTGCCGGGGCGACTTGCTTATTCTGAGACTAAGGCGATAGCTTCGAGCCAGCCAGGCCGTACAAAAGGAACTACCCGATTCTCGACCTGGAGGTTCAAGTCCTTGCGGTGGAGCTCATTTCCATTTGTAAAAATGACACGCAACTTGTCGGCAAAGGTTCGAGTCCTTGCGGTGAGGCTTATTTCCATATGTATATATATATATATATATATGTATATATATATATATATATATATATATATATATATGTTGAGAGGAGGTAATTTTGAATACAGAATATATATATATATATATATATATGTTGAGAGGAGGTAATTTTGAATACAGACTTTGTTGAACTCTACAGCAGTGTTAGTAATGTTAAATTTGTATGAAGTACTCTCAATGCTTCTTATGAGAGAGCGAAGATTAAAGTGTTGGTATTGGTAAATTCTCCAAGGTACATGTTGCTTTACTCGAGATGTCTTTCGACCCAATTAGAGGTCATCTTCAGGAGTTATGATATTTATAACAATACGAATACAAAAACAGGAATAAAGTGTGGAGCGTGACGGGTGGGAATTTGTACCCATGAAGAATCCCTGTGAAAGGATGTCTGTCGTAACTCCCCACGGAGTTCAATCCGGTTGCCGTCGATTGCTGGGAAGGCCTCCTCGCCTCGCGGATGAGCGCGAAACTTCTGGTTGTAGCTATAGATTGATGGAAGGTTTATCCAAACGAATAAAGGCGGATTCAATCATCCTTAATCTCTCTTTATCTTGTTCTCAGTAAAGAACAGATGTTTTCGTTTCCAATTTTTGTCTGGTGACAACGTGGTTGTAGTGGAACCTACATACATGAATTGGGGTGACTGCAGTCACCAAAGTTACTGGTATATTGGTATATAAGGATGACCTTTTGTGAGGGCCTAGTCTGTGGGAGGCAGACATTTTTCATGACGAGGTTGGACGTTGCTTTTGTTTTGTAAAAAAAAAAAAAAAAAAAAAAAAATCAGGATGGAATTTGGATATGTAGGGGGTACATTGTTGTTGATGAATTTTTTATTGCTTTCTCGTCCTCTCTGTAAGCGGAGGACATGAAGCTCTTGTAGCAGATGTCAATATCACTTGGTATTTCTTTTGGTGAGTGATCTTGTTAAAGTTTCAACACAATTCGGTAAAGGATGTTAAAGCTCGCTGCACGAGGGAGCAATAGCGAGGAGCCTAAAGGGTCTATGATCATTGCTATAAAGCTGTAATCACTTCGCATTTATTATAACAAAGATTTTCTCCTTTTATGTTTTTATATTGTCGGTTCATAGCTATCTAATGTCATAAAACGCAGATTTGATCAGAATTTTCTATTTCGTATTTTCTTTTTAAAAGAAAATTTACACAGTCATCTAAAACTATTTCATATTCATTAAATATTTGCCAAATTTATGTTAAGCTACTCTAACCTCACATAATATGAATTGAAAACGACTTTTTCCTCCACGATGACCATAGTCATTCTTCTTAATCTATCGATGTTTCCTTTAACAGGCAACATAGAGTCCCTATGGCTTGGCGGGTACTACGAGGCCTCGTCTCAGACCTGGCAATGGACGGGTGGGGAGCAGACTGGAACGCCCGTCTCCTTCCAGGACCTCGAGACCGACACCTCCATCAGCAATCTCCTGAAAGAGGAAGTGCAAGAGGGTGAAGACGAAGATGTTTCTCGCAATTTTGTCCAGGAAGTCTTGACTCAAGCTTCTCGTCACCGTCTCTCCTTTCGAGGCTACCCCTCTTCTGCCCCAGATCCCTTTTCCTCTTCGTCTTCTTCCCATTCCTCGGTATCGTCCACCATGAATAGTAACATTCCACCTCCTTCATTGAAGAACCTTGTGGATATCGGTAGCAATGGGAATATCGACAAGGACGAAAAGCAGCAGCAGGCTCAGGATCAGCAGAGACAAGATCAACCGCTCCGCTGTCTCCTTTTACACAAGAACAACTCCCTCCATCCAGAAGTGACCAAAGCCACTTGCAATGAGCACCATCATTATGCGTGTCAGCTCAGCGTCCGACGTCCTATTGACATTACGAGCTTGCTTACCCTAGATGATGCAAAGTAGACCTGAAAAAAATATTGCCAACAGCAAATAATGTATGAACCTGGTTGTTTTAGACAAAATATGGATACTGAATGTGCTCTTGTTCACCAGTCCACAAAGGACCCAAGGGGACAAAAGATGCGTGCACTCTAGGAGCCTTGGTATGTCTGTGCTGCTTACGATGCAGAAAGTATTGTATATGCCTTAAGGCAGTAAGTGAAAAATAAAAACATCATAGGATATTATCAACATTTTGCATATAAGTTTATTAAGCTGTTTGTGACTGATGGTTATGAACAGTACTTGATCATACTTGATCTACTGCACTTTCTTGCCTGACTGCCCAAGTTCGAGGGAAATACACATTACTAGAATCAGTATGCAAACCTATGTGTCACATTCTGTAAGGTAGATGACATAGCTGTATAAATACGAAAAATTCTGCCTACGGGTATGAGCTAATATAAATGACGTAGAAGGGGTTCTGATGTTCAATTCAGTTGGTGACATAAAGTCAAAGCCTCTCATCAGACTCGATGAGCTGACTCACTCAACTTTAAGTAGGTACCCCATTGCTGGATTGGTTGCAGTGCTCCTAACCCGCTTCTGTCACGTCCTTTGTCACCAAAGAGCAAAAGTTTAGTCTGTAGTGAAAGGACGCTTTCTCTCTGGACGACTCAATGAAAAACGGACACCAATACATATGATCTATCTAATGGTGTTATTTTTGTAAAATAAAAAATTCTTGGTGGTAGAAAAATTAGAATTACAGCAAACATCATATTTACTCTAGATTTACGAAAATTGAACGATGTCTATTTTTCACCGGAGTCCGCTTAGCGAACTATTACTATATTTGCACTGAAACCTCATACCAATATCAAGCTGATAAGTCAGTAGCCGTGCTCCTATAATCATTATTATTATTATTGTCATTATTATTATTATTATTATCATTATTATTATTATTATTATTATTATTATTATTATTATTATTATTATTATTATTATTATTATTATTATTATTATTATTATTATTATTATTATTATTATTATTATTATTATTATTATTATTATTATCATTATTATTATTATCATCATTATTACTACAGTATTATCATACAATGGTGAACAAAAAAAAAAAAAAAATCCAAGAAAAAGAATACTTGTTTATTCATGCATTATTCCCTTCTGAATCCGAAAAGATGTATCCCCTACATCTTTTGTGCTACAATACACTACTGTTACTTGATGTTATATACGGGTTATTACAGAAGCCGGCTGTATTTTCAATATTGTTTTCTTACTTGAGGGCGGTCTGCTATTACGGAGCTGCCTAGTGTAGGCCTTATGGTCTTTTGCAGTCTCCTTTATTCTTATGTTCTTATGTTCTTATTACTATTATACCACCCTCTACCCTTGAGATATACAAGGGTAAAGGGTGACAGTGAGTTGGAAGTAAGTCTACTAGGAGAGAGACTGGAGGAAGTGGATAGCTTTAAGTATTTGGGGCAGCTTGGGACAGGAAAAGGAGGAGTGGAGGAGGAGATAAATTGTAGATTGAGAGAAGCAAGTAAATGCCTTGGAGGATTAAAAAGTGTTATGAGAAATAGGCAACTGGGAATGGATCCAAAGAGGAGATTGTATGAAAGGGCGATTGTATGGAACAGAGACTTGGAATTTAAGAAAAGCAGAGGAGAAAAGTTTAAACGTGTTTGAGATGAAATGTCTAAAAGGTCCTCATTAGGGGTGAAATTCACCCCCAGGGGGGAATTTTGGGTTTTCTGGGGGTGATTTGTGACCACAGTCAATTTACGCGGTGAGGAAAGCAATTATAGGTTTTGGCCTATCTGGCCTGTCACCTGTGCTGGATTTATACTAATTTGGGAAAAATATATACTAATTTGGAAAAAAAAATAAAAGGGTTTTTAGTAATATTTGCATATTATTTAGAATGCACTTTTTGAAACAGGCAATCTTGGAAAGGAGGGGGGGAATGACATTCAGACAAATGGTGAAAGGGGTGAATGGGCCAAGTAAGGCTGAGAACCTTGGTCTAAGATGTATGGTAGAGGTTACTAGGTTGGATAGAGTGAAAAACGAGGAGGTGAGGCAAAGAATGGGACTGGAAAAGGAGGTGGCAGATATAGAGTTGATGATAGATTATTGGGATGTTTTGGACACATGGAAAGAACGAGTGATGAAAGATCGGTAAAAGAGGTGTGGGAGGCAAAATTGGAGAGAGTGAACATGAGTGGACGACCGAGGATGAGATGGATGGATGGGGTGAAGGGGGCGTTGAGCAAGAGGGTAATGTCTGTTGAGCGAGGAAGGGAGAGGGCAGGAGATAGGGACGAGTGGAGAATGGCTGTGTATGGATGATACTATTATGCAAGGAAGGGAGGGATGAGGGATGAGGGATGAGGGATGGGGGGGATAGGGGGTGCTTATGTGTGAATGGTATTTTGACGCAGCCCCCCAAAGGGATTTCTCCCCGTCTTCTCTTCTTCTGCATGAAGGGACAGAGAGGGGGGTTCGCCGATTAAGTGAAGCGGCCTTGGTGTGGATATGCTGTGTCTTGCTGCATTGCATTTGACCTAAGGCTGTTGGTGGATGGAGGGATGACCTGTCATCCATAAGGAGCTGAGATGGGAGGGATGGAGAAGGTGGTGGAGGGAAGTGGAATGGGTGGGAATGGATACCTGCCTCTGACCTGGCTACCTCCCTTGTAATTTGATTATCTGTTTATTTGTCTATTCTTTTTATCACTAGGTATTTTATTTAATCTTTTACAGTGATCCTGGTAGACTATTTTATCATTACATCTGTTTTCACGGCTGGCACCGCCCCTCAGTTTCCAAGAGGTTGTCCTACGAGCAGTTTGATCCTGGGCCACTCGCTCGCTCGCTCACTGGCTGCTGCTGCACACCTGCCTTGGGTCATGCGGGTGTCACCACATTGTTTCAGCCTGTGGCGACAGGCAGGCTCGTGCATTTACTGTTTGCCCTCTGCAGTCACGGCAAGGCGAGACGTAGAACGGATGATCTGGTAACTG
>NC_134793.1:26241881-26244381 GCF_046742065.1 Oratosquilla oratoria | reverse complement strand
ATACGGGAAGGGCATTCTGGGTCTGATGTCAGGGCGAAATCTGTGGGTAACTACGCGGTGAGAGTTTCGTTTAGCCTGCTACTGAAGAAGTTGCTGTAGGAATCTGGGAGATGACAGGACGAAGAGTGTTGTTGGGTTTGTGTGTTTTCACGTTGCCGGATGCAAACCTTTGGGAGCATTCGCCGAATAATTTAGTGAAGTGCGGGCTGGACGAAGATGCGTTGATGAAAGCTGTTATATTGTTGAATTTATTTTTTTATCTGCTCTGTGGGATTGCGGGTGATCCTGGTAAACTTGGAGGTGTCAGCAAGAATGTTGTCCATTTTTGTGAGGTATACGTGTTTGGGGATTATTGCAAAGTCTGTGTTTTTTGTTTGGCTTTTCTGATAGCAATGTCCTCTTTGTCGCGGGGTTGTTTGGCTGCTTAAAGGTATCGTTTCTGTGCTGTGTGGCTTTGGAAAGGGCCTCTGGTTTTGGATGTTTTCGAAATAGGAAGAGCTTGGAGGTCCTTGAATGCGGCGACCTTTTATTTTTCTAGATTTTGAATGTCACCCAAGAGTACTTCAATTTCCCGGGTATTATTTGCAAACGTTCAGTGCAAATATAGAATGTGCTTGCACGATCATTAAGACACATAAGGGAATCAATTTTCATCAACTAACATGCTAGTTCTATCTTTTATTCTCACTCTGCAGTTTTGATATAATGCAAACAATTACTTTACAAACAATTACAAAAAAATAATATTCTATTACACTTTGCTAATATAATCTAGATATTTTGCCCCGTATGCAAGCCTCTTTGTGTAGAGTTTTGTATTCTCCTGGAAGAAGAAAAGGAAAAAAAAAAGTTGCAAGTGTAGTAGAAAAATTTGGTTTACCCCGAGATCACATTTCTCCACATAGTCATAAAGGGCACATGTAGACCACTGTCTGTATTTCTGTACAAAAGCAAGGTAACGCATGACTTTCTTTATTCCAGCGCATCATGTCATTTCACCCTTTGCCATTATCCTTGTAACTTACAAAAGAAGATGATTTGGTATCCAAATCCTTTGGAACACAAGAGTTGGAGTAAAGATCTATGGCGCAAATTGAGCCAATGAAATAAAATGTTCGTTTCTACGTATCAACCCCAAGGCCTACCCAATGCGGTCGACAAGGGACGAGCTGTCGGGTTGTCTATTTGAAGCCAGTTTCTACATTGACTTTCCAAGATAACTTCCGGAGAAGAGTCCGTCCAAGCTAGCTAGTTAAAATCGCCTCCTGAAAGAGAACACCTTTACTAAATAAAGCACGAATTCCTATTTGCTCGCAACTTCACTTAATGCAGGACCAGAGGGATAAATTTCAGAAAAAATATATATGTTTAAACCTGAGCATATAGTCATCCTCAGTATTAATGAACTATCAGCAGTTGTAACACTAGATTTTGACTACCTGGTAGTGCTAAGCATGATCATTAAATATATATAAATGAGTATAAATTAATATAGACATCATTATGATATAAATCACAACAATTTTATTACATGATGAATTTCTATCTTTCTTTAATTCATTGAAATTATCCTGGCCAGTAACAAAAGAACACATTCAGTCTCTACAAAAAAAAAAAAAAAGTAAATGTACACATGATGAGCATTCTAACCCCAATTCGGTCGGCTGAGGTTGAGATGTCAGTTTGTCTATGTGAAGCCAGATTCCCCATTGATCTTCTCCGGAAGTTAACCCCGACTAATTATTCGAGGTAACTCCCGGAGAAGATTCCAGGCTGGATCAAATTACCTTCTGTAGGAGAACGCCACCATCAAATAAGGCACGACTTCCGATATGCTCATAACCACGCCCACAACTTAATATACACAATGCAAGAATGGGAATAAAATTCTTTATACATACATACATACATACATACATACATATATATATATATATATATATATATATATATATATGTCTATATATATATATATATATATATATATATATATATATATATATATATTATAACCTAAGTTTGTAGTTATCCTCAGTACCAATGAATTATCAGCAGCTTTAATACCGAACTTAGTCTATCCGATAGTGCTATTCATGATCTAAATCACAAAATCTTTATTGATGGTAAATTTACATCTTTCTCTGTTTTATTTAACTATCTTGGTCACTAACAAAGTAACACATTCAAAGTATGAGAACAAAAATTTCTACTTTGTCTCTATAAATAGAAATAGTCAATGTATATAGAAATTTCATTCAAACCACCAAAATATTACAAATGACAATTCTGATTTAATGACGACATAACGTCAGGAAGTCTGAGGCATGAGGTACATATATACTCATTTTAAATAGCCTTGTTCTTTTATTCATGTTTGACAAAATTACCATAAAACTAAGAATTTGTATGTCTACAATCGAGTAACTATCACCATCTGTCTACAATCGAGTAACTATCACCATCTGTTGGAAAGATAGGCTATGGAGCGTGCCTCTTCACT
>NC_134793.1:26221881-26226881 GCF_046742065.1 Oratosquilla oratoria | reverse complement strand
TTGCAGTACATTACTCCTCATCTCGTCCTCTCTTCGCCCCCTGCATCGGCCCCCTTCCTCAAAGGAGCCGTCGATAATCAAGGCGACACTACCTGTTGCATCCCTCATCATCATCATCATCATCATCTATGTGAATAAAATTACAATTTGAATGCGGCTCTCGTGTACGGTTGTGGGATTTTCAGCACGACTCCGCTTCACATTTAGTGATTTCTCTTGCAGAGCACTTTAATTTTCGATGTTCCCCTAGGCCAAGGACCTGGTCCCTGTCCTTCGACGAAGCCCTCCCCCCCTCCCCCAGGCCCTCCCCCCTCCCCCTCACCCACCACCCACCCTTCACTCACCCCGAGACCCATCTCATCCCGTCGTTCCGTCATCCCCTAATTGTCTCCTTATCTTCAGCTCCACCTCAGCCACGAGTCGATGCCAACCTCGACATGAGGCTAACATGTCAGTCGTTAAGTGCCGAGTGTTGACATCACCTGACGCTGTTGTGCAGGTGATAATAACATCCAGTTTTGAATAAAACGTAGTGACAACATCCAGCTGTGTTCTACGAGGTGACATCAACCAGCATTGACGCGAAAAGCAGTGACAACATCCACTGATGTATGAGTGGTGATATTACCCAGCACTGACATCACCAAACGCTGGTGTAAAATTAGGGACAACATCCAACTACGACGTGAATGTAGTGACATCTATCCACGAGGCACAAAGGGGGACAATGTCAAAAGATGACTTCACCGCTGACGTCCAAGCAATAACATTAATACCAAACGTTAACAAACAAATACTAATATGACTGCTATCACCCATCCTTGACGTCAACGTGACAACATTCAACGTCGACAGACAAATGACGACATTACCCAGTGTCAACGTACAAACTTTGACAAGACCCAATGTGGACGTAGGAGATAATGACATCACCCAACATTGACGTGCAAGTGAGACGGTTGAGACTCAACGCTGACGTACAAGTGACAGCAACACCAAACGCTGATGTAGAAGTGATGACCTCCCGTCTCGGACTCCTCGAGGTGACAGCGGCTAACAGTAACGTAAAAATGACGACAACACGCAATGTCGACGTGAAAAGCAGCTTGGAGAATTCTGATACATTCGGAGATTCTTTCTTGCATATTAAAACTTATATTTTCATAAGTATTAAAATCTATATTTTAAATATCTTCTTTTGTAGTTACCTTACATTTTTATATAATCATTTATAAAGAGGGAGACATTACTAACTTCTTAAATTATTTAAAAATAAAATGTTTATTGTTAAACATATTACCATTTGACCACTCAAAGGCGAAATGCAGTCTACTAATGAACATCACATCTGTATTGATCTCGGTGCGCCTTCGGGTATGAATAGGTTTCCCTGCCCTGCCCTGCCCGTGCGCGCGACCTTGGGTTACTCCATAGTGCAATGACAGTGCTCTTCGCTTTGGACTGGTCAAAGACATTTAGATCTTAAAGCAACTCAACAACCAACCATTGACTTCCCCGATCGAAGAAGCCCCGTTTATCCGAGGGTTTGGCACGGTTGGTGTTGTCATCCATAGCCAACATAGGAGGTACATTGGCAAGCCGGCTGTGGATGGATTCTGCTGTTTTCCGCTGGGTCCCCACACACGATTTCTTCTCACTTCTGCCACAGTTCCTGTCTTTGGTGTCGCTTTAGCTCCTCTCTCTTCCCCCGCCCCCGTGTGACTATTATTCCTCGTGATATTACTGGTGCTCCTCCTCCTGGCCTTACTTGGGTCGAGCGTAGGGCGTCGGTCGACACCGTGCTGACCTATCAGAAGCTGCGGTTGATGAAGTCGAGACGAGCGCTGGACGAAGAATGGCTGCGGAGGACGAGGGGCCACCGCTCGGCCAGCCGCAGACGCCACGACTGCCCCGCGTACCTTCTGCGAGGGGGAGGCAGATGGGGAGGGATCCAAGCTTTAGTACTTAGTTTTGAGGAGGAGGAGGAGGAGGTGGTCAGTTCCACAGGAGAAGCAAAGAGAAAACGACCCCCGTGGCCTCTCCAGCTGGCGGGAAGGAAGACCGTCCGCCAGCCATATATCCCCACACCCGGGTACTCTCCCTTTTATCAATCATTCAGGCTTCGAAACCTTTCCCAACCCAAACTTGCTCTCTGCCACAGACGCCCCATAAATCTTGCCGCATCAAGGAATTGTTCTCTTTCATGTCACCACAACGACTACTTTAACGATTTATATATAGCTCACTTGCCAAATCGTGGTATGTTTTTTTTTTTTTTTTTTTTTTGTCGGGGCCAATTTTGCAAGACGCTGGTACCTCTGCTGGTACTGTTTGCACAAAAAACTGTTTTCCATGTAACAATGAAGGTGTTGTCATAAATGTGTTAAACATGTGATGTTGTAGATGGGACCACAGTGACACCGAAATTAATGTCACGCTACTGTGAAATGCACTGGTGAAGCAAAATATGTAAATGATGATTCTCTTGTTCATTAGTAGAATTCTGGTAAATAGATTAAAAAAAAACATTGGACATAAGAGGTATATTCAGATTCCTTTCTCATAAAACAATAAAAAGCAACAGCTGGAAACAATACTTAATTTATAAACTTACTATTGACTAATGCGGATATAATGTATGATGATATACTGTACATATATAACCACGCACTTCGAACACGCGCAAACACACGCACACGCACTCACACACACATACACACACACGTGTACATATATATATATATATATATAAATATATATATATATATATATATATATATATATTTATTTATCTGCTAAGTAATGTCGTAACACATTTCTATAAATACACCAGACCCACTGTTGACTGGATTAAGAAAAGAAAGGACATAAAGATTTCCGTATATTTCGATCACTGGCTCTCATCCTCTTCAGCGGAATACACTGGCTGAAGAGGATCACAGTAATCGAAATATATGGAAATCGTTATTTTCTTTCTTTTCTTAATCCAATCAACAGTGGGTCTTTAATATATACATATATATATATTTATATATATGTATATATATATACTCGTACATATAGGACCGCCACAAGCGTTGCCCCTTTTCTGTATATTACAATTATTTAAGTACAATTAGATAAACACACACGCACACACACACAAATAACACATAAAGACACACATAACCCACACACAAGCGCGCGCGCTCGTTTCTCCTTTACTGTTCTGTAGATACACACATTTATATATTACACACGCACACACACACATACACACACACACACACGTTGTTCCTTTCCTGTTAGGTAAATACACACACACACACACACACACACACACACACACACACACACACACACACACACACACACACACACACACACACACACACACATAAATGGGTTACCGATGGTTAGTGTCAAGGGTTCGCAGATCCGAGTTGGACACCTCTCAGGGCTTGAATGCTTCACTAACAATGCGAGCTGTTACTCTCTTTCTTGAGGAAAGTTATGGGTTGTGTACGTCAAGTCTCACAGTATTGCCAAGAGAATGGCCCATGACAATTAATCAAGGAGCTCTCAGATCTTGTTTGGACAGTTGTCGATCACGAGTCCAGCACATAACTGAGGTCATGGTAAATGGTGAATCACATACGCACGTATGCATGCACCCATATATAGTACACACACATACACACGCACACACGCACCCACACCCACACAAAACACACACACACACTATATATATATATATATATATATATATATATATATATATATATAAATATATATATATATATAAATATATATATATATATATATATATATATATATATGCACATATAAGAACATAAGAATGAAGGAGACTGCGAGAGACCATAAGGCCTACACTAGTCAGTTCCATGTCCATTACTACCTATCTTAAAGTTATCTAACTTTCTCTTAAAACAACCAATAGTTTTAGTACTCACTGCATCGTTATTAAGTATATTCCATTCGTTAACCACTATTGGTAAACCAGTTCTAGCTAATTTCATTCTTAAATCTAAATTTGTCCAATCTACATCCATTACTGTGATTCCTGCCATGCTGTTTTAATATGATGACCTTGTCTTCATCATCCTTGGTAGAGCCTTTGACTCATTTGAATACGTCTGTTAGATCACCCCGTACTCAAAGTATTTCCAGAGAATGCTAGTTAAGGTGTTTGTCTTTGTAGGGTAAAATTCTTCGTCCGTGTATCATGTTGGACATTCTCCTCGGAACTGATTCTAGTGGATTAGTACACATTCTATAGGACAAAGACCAAAACTGTACTGCATAGTCAAGAATGGGTCTAACTATCGCCGGATAGAGAATGATAACTACATCTGCACTTTTAATTATAACCGTCCTAGCAATAATTCCTAATGCCCTGTTAACTCCATTCCTGCCACTAATACACTGCTTCCTGAATTTAAGGTCAGGACTCACTAACAATCCCAAGTCTTTTTCACATTCTGTTTTCTCTAACATGGTGTGATCTAAGCTATACCTATTTTCTGGATGTAAACCTACATTTAATACACGTCACTTTGATATAAGAATTTGCTATTTCACCGACCATGCAAACAATTTAAGATCTTCCTGCAGTATCCCGGCGTCTTCCCCTGACCAAATATGATGTCCTATTTTTCTGTTGTTTGTAAACTTGATAACATCACCAATAATTTCATTGTCCAATTAGTTTATATATATATATATATATATATATATATATATATATATATATATATATATATATATATATATATATAGATATATATATATATATATATATATATATACATATATATACAATGAGCTATAAATGACCCAAAACCGAGCACTACAGAACTCCGCTAGTAACACCCCCATTCGGATTTTACACAGTTGATAGTGACCCACTGTTTTCTGTTACTAATCCATGTTTCAGTCCATTCAAACACTTTTCCTCCCATGCCACGGCCTTTTTTTGGTAGTCTCTAGTGGTGTACCTT
>NC_134793.1:26206881-26209381 GCF_046742065.1 Oratosquilla oratoria | reverse complement strand
CACAGCCTCACACTTCTCTTAGCTTCTGTTATTCCTTCCCCTTTTTACTTCTCATTCAAAATGTTTAATCTAAGCACCGCTCTACCTTCCACCCTTTTCCTCTCTCCTCAGCCATCCTCCACTCTCAACTTACCTTCCACCATAAAATTATCTGACATTCCCTCACTCTTTCCCCTAAGGACATGAACATCCAGAACTCGTACTATATTTCCTTTGGATACCACTACATAGTTCATTGCTTTATCAACCACATGTCCATCCACCACCTTTTCATATGTGTACTTATGCTTGACTTTCTTCTTAATCACTGTAATAGCTAGCATCATCTCTCTAAACACATATCCGCCATCAGCTCTCCACTATAATTTTACTTGCACCCCCCCCCCTAAACTTTCCGGTCATTCCACCTATTGATTCCTCCCCTATTCTAGCATCGAGATCTCCCAAGAGTGCTTTATTGACATTCCTCCCCCGTACTGGGGTGTTGACTGTATGTTAATGTCCATTAATTATTGTAAAGTAGCATGCATCCAATGCTTAGGGGACGCCACTACGGACGAGAGCCGCACATCATCAGAATAATAATCATGATAATATTAATAATATTAATGATAATAATAATAATGACAATATTAATTATACTACTACTACTACTATACTACTTCTACTACTACTACTACTACTACTACTAATAATAATAATAATAATAATAATACCAATAATAATGACAATAATAATAGTATGAATAGTAATATATCATTACTAATAATGATAATAGTAATAATAATAATAATAATAACAACAATAATAAGCAAAAATAATATCAATAACAAAAATGTTGATGATGATGATGATGATGATGATATTATTATTAATGATATAGATGATGATAATAAAAATAATTATACTAATAATAATATAGACCATCTATTGTCTCCAAATTTGCTGATGATACAAAACTGCGGAACAGCAAATGATAAACCAATTAGATATTCAAGAAAATTTCGATAACCTACAGCAATGGTCTGAAAAAGGGCTAATGAAATCTAACATAAGTAAATGTAATGTTATGCACAAAGGTAAAATAATAAGTACGGTTACGCGTTACTTGAAGATTCGTTAAAAGAGTAGATAGTGAAAAGGATCTCGGCGTAATTATCAGCAATGATCTCAAATCATCAGAACAGTGTATTTCCGCTTCAGAGAAGGCAAATAAGGTTCTAGGGCTGATTGCGCAATATTTTGAATTTGAAAGTCCATTTCTCATTAATAAGCTATACAAACCATTAGTTCGTTCACATTTGAAATATGTTGTTTCCGTATGGTCACAAAATCTCATTAAAGACATTGGCAGATTGGAAAAAGTATAAGGGCGAGCCACAAAATTGATTCCAAATATCAGATTTGTTACAGGTCTTTAAGAATCTAAAGGAATTGACATCAAGAGTGACGAAATTTTTATACTAAATTCAAATTAAACAAGAAATAATGGCTTCAGACTGTCAGGAAGATTTAATCTGAAAGTGGGTAGAAACAAATTCGTCAACCGTGTAGTAAATGAAGGGAATAAACTTCCTGCAGAGGCAGTGCAATGTAGTACAGTTCGAAGATTTAAGATCCATTTAGATAAGCACTTAGGCAATCAGCTGTAATGCCTGCCATTTATTTAATTTCGTTTTATTTGTCTATCTATTTATTATTATTAATCTGTTTACTTTTATTATTTATTGATTTTTATTATAATTTATTGTTATTTTTCTGCTCTTACCGAGAATGTCCTAAAGGTGTATTGTGTGCATAGTGGACGATAATTGTGGACAGGCATGCATGCTATGACAAGAAGTCGTCCTCTCACAGGGTCGATAACCAAGAATATACAAAGGAGACTATGCGGTGCTTCTCTTCAATTGATCCAAGAGCGAGTCTTACGTTGTGGAGAAAGTGGATAAAAACATTGTGTCATCATAATTCGTCACATCGTCTGGAAAATCGCAGGGACGTTAACCCGCGCACACGCTCCTTCTATTTCTGACCTCTCATCCAAGTTTGAACTCGGGTCTTCATTGGCCTTTGCCTCCCTTCACAAGACTTCAATATAAGCTCCCTAATGAAAATCCATCACTACTTCTGCAACTAAACTCTACATGCAGACAGCTCCCGCACTATATTCTGTGTCATCTGACATCAATATCTTACTTTGGTAAAGTGGTTATTAGATGCATTCCTCTCTGCTATCAAACAGCAGTGGCCTTCCGTATCTTCGACTATAAAAAGAAACTGGCTCGTGTACTGACCCCATCTTTTCTATTCTGTCCATCTCCTTCACTTCTTCCCTTTTTTCTTTCTCCTTTCCCTACTTTGACCCTATGTCCATCTGTCTTCACTCCCACCTTTGACACATCGAGTCAACGATCGACACTGATTTCACTGAAATCCCCCATATGACCATAATGAATTTCAGCAATGAGCACCAAAGCCTGAATGAACTGGCAAGATTCAC
>NC_134793.1:26186881-26194381 GCF_046742065.1 Oratosquilla oratoria | reverse complement strand
ATAACTGTTACTGATGTGTTCACGGTTCACCGTCTAATAGACGTGTGCCAAAAATCAAACAGAGAGGGAAAAAAAAAAGGAAAAGGTGCACAGAGCAAAACAAACACCCAGGAGGATGGATGGATGCATGGTCTTGCGACACAGAAGAGGATGAAGAGTTGGACCGACCAGGGCATCGGCAGAGGCAATTGTAGAAGTACACACGCGTGTTTGGGGCTTTGAGTGTGGTGTGTGCTACGTGTTTATGTTCATTTATACTGGTGGTGATGTTGCTAGAAGTGGTAAGGAGGTGGAGAAGAAGGAAGAGAGTAACACTAGGTGGCTTAATGACAGAAGGTCGAAGGAGTAAGCAGGAGGGGGTAAGCAGAGGAGCGGCGAGAGGAAGGTGAGTCGAAGGGCGAGAGTGGATTCGAGGAAGACGGGTGGAGCCTTAAGAACTAAGGAGAAAGAACGCACGTGAAGAAGAAGAAAGAGAAGAAGAAAAAGAAGATGAAGAAGAAGAAGAAGAAGAATGGGGTCATGTAAGCTGGGCGAAGAAAAGAAAGGGGGAGGGAGGGAAAGGGATCAGGAGAAGGGACGTGAAAGTGAACGAGTAGGGAAGACGTGAAGGGATTTTGGGACATTGACTGGAGTTGGTTGGATGCAGGATGCTGCTGGATCAGACAGTGAAATGGGAGTTAGGTAGCCGGGATGATGCCTTAGTGTTTAGGAGGGAAATGGAGGGCAGCAGTAGGAGTGGAGGCCCCTCACTGGAGGCTAGGGACTCACTCCGGGGCGTCGCAAGGGAAGGGCGGTTCGTCCTCGTGAAAACCGTAACTGTGGTCGAGGGCAAGCTTAGCCTTGTCTAGGATGCTGAGGACACGGCGCTTGGCGGGCGGCGGGGCGACCGGGGGCGGCAGGGCGTGCGGCATCTTGCGGATGAGGGGCGGGTGGTAGCCCCTGGGCAGGGCGGTGTGGGGCCCCGCTATCAGGCGCGCCTGGGGAGGCACGCGGCCCCCTCGTATGGCCTGCAAATGGGGCCCTGGTGGCGGCGGCGGGGGAGGGGGGGCGCCCCCTGCGCCGCTGACGTCCGGGGCCAAAAGCTCTGTAAGAAGGGTGGAAAGTGAAAATGCGAGTTGGTAGCTTGCCTGCGCTATTTACGTCTCATTCAAGCTTATCCATATTTCCTCTGCTGCTGCTGCACTTAGTTTGCTACGTGGGGGTACGTGTACACATGCGGTACAGTTACACATTATACACTCTTCCAACTACTTTGACGCACGCACGCACGCGCGCACACACACACACGCACACACAAACGCGCGCGCGCACGCACACACAAACTAATGAATATGAAAATAATCGTTCATAATATCAGGTCCAAGAAAGAATATTTTGACAAGCTGGTTACTTGACGAAAGACGGGGATTGACGGGTCCACCCAAAATATACTGCATGTGCAGGTATACCACATGTACACGGAAAGCAAAGATTTGTGTTGACAGGCACAGAAACCTGTGCAAGAAGAAAGAGAGAGAGAACCCACCGGGCGGCGTGAGCGGCGGCGGGAGGTCGGCGGTGGTTCCCGAAGTCGATGCCGAGAGGTTCTGTGGGTCTCCCATCATCTCCATCTCACGCATCTGCTCCTTCCTGATATCATCGTTGTTGTCCGGGACCAGGTACCTGCGGATCTCTGCGAGGGCGTAGGCAATACGGGCGTGGGCTTCGGCGGGGGCGGAGAAGGCCGTGATCTCGACGTGGAGGTCCTCGGCCAGGTGGACGTACTTGGGGTCCCCTGAAGCGCGGAGGTCCTCCTCCTGGTGATGGTAGAAAGGAGGGTGTCCCCCCCGGGGGGGGGATGGAGCTAGAATCAAAATGGGCCCTTGATTTTTGCCTTACGAAGCTATTCAGAAACGTGGTGAAGAACTTTATATTTTGCACATAAAAACGCCTGATGGTCATGTGCAGCACTCGTTCCCTAGTCTTTGAGGGATCTTGATTGAGTCCGACTTCACTCGGGGTAGACTTTAGTTTTCAGATATTCTATGAAATTGTCTGGCGTACCAGTAAATATTCGTAAAGGAGACCACAATGCAGAAAAAAATAGGTGTATAAAGAATCATCCAAATGACTATAAAGAATTTATGTAATTAATACCAACATATATATCCTTGATGCTTTATACCTTGTGGGACGGTTCAGCACCTGAAACACAATTAGAATGACTGCTAGCAGGAATGAAATATTCTAAGGATGCCACTCTCACAAGGATCAATCGAGATCGTCTTTACTCTTTCTCAACAATGACATTTCCTCAGTTCGACAAAGTCTTGATGTACAGTGGAATGAAATATGAAAAAGTCTTAATCGTGATGATGATATAAAGGACCTTTTCTATGATACCAAATCTTACCAGGCTTCTCTCTCTTTTTCATAACTGGATACCAATTTCTGTCAATTTTCATTCCCTCAAGATTACTTGCTTCTTTTGCTCTATGATATATCACTAACCCCTCCTTCATTCTCTGCTGCACGTGACCCTATGTAGCTGAAGCTCTTCACTTCCGAAAGCCTCTTTCCTTTAATACTTACTGCCACTGCCACTCACTCTTTTTTGTACATCTCACCACCCTACACTCACCCACTTTTATTTTCCGTTTTCTCCTCTCACATACTCCCCAAACTCCGCCACTTTCTGTCTCAGACCCTCCTCTGACCCAGGCACCAAATCACTGTCACCTGCAAACAACAGCTGGCTCACCTCACACTTTCTCCCACTCTCACTTGCTATCTCCAAACTTCCACTAATGACCCTTAAACCTACCTCCCCCAACCACCCTATCCCTGTAGACTTTGAACAGTCATGTTGACTTTACACAATCCTGGCACCCCCCCCAGCTACCTTCACAATATACCTCTTAATCTATTTCTTACACTAACACAAGATCTATTACTCACGTATAAACCTCTGACTGCTCTCAAAAGCGTCACATCCCGAAAGGCCAATCTGTCAACCCTCTCATATGCTTTTTTCCAAATCCATAAATGCTCAAGATTTCTTTTTTTTTTTTTCTTTTTTACTTTTCGCCATAAAGTTCTCGTATACTTGTCTTACTAAAAATATGTCTACACACCCTCCTCCTTTCCTAAGGTTATATTGTTGTCCCCCCATTACTAAACCTGTTCCCCTTCAACTCCACTCAATGAACATCCTTCCCTTAACAACCTTTTCTCGAGTATACTCATGCTTGGCTTTCTAAGAAGAAAGCACTGTGCTTGTTGGCATCAATTCCCATTCAGAACACATCTCCAATATCTCTCCACTAAGATTCTCGCCTGACACCCAAATTTCGCTCCTACCTCGACTATTGGCTCCAGAAGGGTCCAGAACCGAGAACCACACAAAGATAACATTCACCTGAAAATAACAGGAGTGAAAGTATACCATCTTCACTACAACATACCTTCTGTTTGTCACGCATGGAGCCACGGCCCAATACCGCCATCTTCGTCATGGTTTCTTCTTGAAGGCGCTTCATTGAGTTACCCTTTGGACCTAGTAACTTGCCAACAAAGTTGAACTGGAAAGAAAGGAAAGGTATATGTCAAAAGTAAAACATTGTGACCACACTTGCATGGAAATAAAAACGTAATGTTGAGAGGTGGTGGGAACGGTGGTGGTGACGGAAGTGGTGGTGATGGTGGTGGTTGGAAGTCAGGGTTGTTTTGATGTGGTAGCGCTGAAACTGGTAACGACAATAATAGGTGCCGAGGTTGAAACGTAAATAATGGAGAGAAAACTGGTAGATATGTAGTTTGTACTAATGATATTATAAAAGAGTAGGTAAAGGAGTTTTGATGCTAGTGGAAGTGATAGAAATGCTGATGAGGTGTATAAAAATCTTGCACAAATGTTGCAATAAACTTATTGCAGGTTAATCTGCATTTGGTGAAAATGAGTGAAATAGCAGACATTTTTTAAATAACTAGCCAACAAGTGGTCTACTGGGAAAATACTTAGTAATGGTTGGTATACGTAAAATGGCAAATACTAGAACTGAAACAACATACATACATGCATATAGTACATAAATACACATACCAAAACGTCTCTTCCTCCTTATAAATTGCGTAGCCAGTGAAGGCATGCAACCACCCTTCACCAATGCCACATTCACTCAACACTCATTTGTCTTGTGACATTACGCAGCACTTGCGCAGCCCCACCTATAACCCAAACCACTCACTGTCACCCTGTCCAACCTTAGCAACTTTTCTATCCCACACATCTGTAACAACTCCTATAATGCCTTCCTTTTGATCTTGTCTGCCTTCTACAGATCCATGAAAGCCCAAAGGATATCCTTAGAATTTGCCAAAAACTTCTCACATATTTACTTTACTAAAAAAGAAAAGATCGAAGCATCCTCTACCTTTCCTAAACTCGCGCTATTCTTCCCCCATTACTTCCCCCTATTCCCCTCTTAATTTTCTCGATTAACACGTTCTCACATACACCTTCCCAATTACACTCGACAGACTGGTCCCTCAAAATCTACAAAACCTTATATGCATATTTGTCCATTATTCCTGAGTAAAATGGAACTATAGAAGTATATATCCAGCCTGTGGCACATTCCCCTCACCTAAGCACACCTTAAACAATTTCACGTAATATCTATAATCCCTGTCACGCCCTAGCATGAATGTGATAGGATGTTCTATAAAAACACCCAGTATTGTTATTTCCTCATTTTTATATTATTTATCTTTGTATATTTATCTTTGTATATATATCATGCATCTTATATATTTGTATTAATTTAATTTTGTTTAGTAGAATATATGTAGTGATTGTGATGTACTGTGTAAATGATGCGACGTAGATACGCTGAGGTGTGAGAGCGGAGGTGGGTGAAACATCCGGGAGAACGTCACCGACATCCTCCTCCTACCGGCTTACAAAAGCGTTTGTATTAGCGGTGTCCGACAGTCCGCTTAACTGCGTAGTAGTGACGTCACCAACGGAGATTACAAATGAGGGTGTACAGGACGCGCTTAGGAATAAAGAAATTATATTTTAGATGTCGGAGGACGGGGATCTCTCTCTCCAAGGCTCAGGTCGACAGTTGTGTGTGTTCTTCGTCAGTCTCCGGCCGAATAGAGTCGCAAGGCTCTCCTTCCTACAAGACGTTGTGTCTGTCCTTCGCCAGTACCCGGCAATGGACGCTCTTCAAATGATCGGAGTCGCCTGTCTCCAGCCCCCGGTTGCGTCACCCTATTCACGAGAATAACACATGATACGCCTCTCTCTTATGACTCATATTTAGGTCATTGATTTCTATGTTCTACTTGATGAAAATCTTAATATATGTAATATGGTGTACATCGTAGAGTTAGTAATGAAATTTTGTCTGTTGACAGTTCAGGTTTTTCCTACTCCCTCTGATTTTGAGTAGAACATCAATGATATATACATCGTGTCACTTTCTTTTGGTCCTGGATAAGGATTTCTTATCAAATACTGGAAATAGTAGTGCAGTGCCGAAAGGGATGACGTGATAGTAACCACGCCGACGGGTCAGCTCACTGTGTGGGCCACTGTCTTCACCTTTTCCATCAAGTAATAAAATGCTTGATTGCCCCGTTAAGCCTATGAAGCCCTCCCAGTCATTAGTGTTTTTGGAGGTGTTGATGCACGCGGCTTCAATGGTTTTTCTTGTGTGTGTGTGTGTGTGTGTGTGTGTGTGTGTGTGTGTGTGTGTGTGTGTGTGTGTGTGTGTGTGTGTGTGTGTGTGTGCGTGTGTGTGTGTGTGTGTGTGTATTCACCTCGGATCTGCTGCAGCCTCTGTTCGAGACAGCCAGACACCACCCTACGGCAGTGAGCTCAGAGCTCATTATTTGCCGATCTCTGGGTAGGTCTGAGACCACTCACACACCACACACCGGGACAGCAAGGTCACAACTCCTTGACTAACATCCCGTACCTACTCACTGCTAGGTGAACAGGGGCTACACGTGTGTGTGTGTGTGTGTGTGTGTGTGTGTGTGTGTGTGTGTGTGTGTGTGTGTGTGTGTGTGTGTGTGTGTGTGTGTGTGTGTGTGTGTGTTTTCCTAGTCCTTTTTGAAGGACTTTGATTCTATTCCAGTTGGACAGATGTCCAAATTTGTCCGCATGGAAAACTAGGGAGCTTGATGTGTGTTGCGTCTCTAGGTCGTTTTTGTGTTCGCTTGTGCGTTTTTAATGCCTCTGCCTGCCTCACCATAATAATCAGGAAGACAACCGTTGCATGGTATGCAGTAGATAACGGTGCTATAATTTTCCGGTCTTAACCCTTTCACTGGTTGGCGTCCTGATTGGGTCCTTCCTTAGAGCTTTCCGAGCCTGTTGTGAGGAACTTCTTAAAAGTAACTTAGTCCCCTTCTCTTCATTATATACATTGCTGATATGAATGATCTTGTCAAGCATTTACCTGTTCCTTCCTTCGCCGATGACACTCGTGTACTGAGGGGAAGTGTCCTCAGAACACGAGACTCAGCTACTGCAGACTGACCTGTCGGCATCATATGACTAGTCTGAGGAAAACATGTCATTTAATAGTAGAAAATTCGAGTATCTACACCACAGCGCCAATTCGAAGGATAATGATGCTCATGTGTACCTTGCACAAGATGAATATGATATTCCCACCAGGGAAAATGTAAGGGACTTTGGTGTTAGCCTCATCTGCGGTGGCAATTATAAACAGCACATAAATAACATGGCAAAGAAAGCACGAAGTCAGGCTGGCTGGACCATCCGCATCTTCAGGACACGTGAGGCGGAACGCTCTACAAAGCACTTGTATTGCCACTGCTAGAGCACTGCAGTCAACTGCAGAGCCCGTGGAGAGCAGGAGAAATCAGTCTATTGACACGGTCCAGCGGTCATTTACCAGTAAAATATCTGCCATACAACATCGGAATTACTGGTAAAAAAAAGATGCAGGACCCTAACTCTAGTTCACTGGAAAGGTCCAGAGATATGCCGTCCTATCTATTACCAAAACCCTGTCTGGCTGCGCAACGAATAATTTAGACATGAGAGCAGCCCCACAGCCCACCAGCGACTGGGGCGACTCTGCCCTGTGAAGGCGACACACCCCACAGCAGCTACAAGTGTCAAGACGCTTCAAGAGAATGCTTTTGCGACCAGAGGACAGACCTCTCCTCTTCTAAGATTTCTACGTGACCCACCCACCCACCAAGTCCCGAGATATTCAAAACCAAAGTGGATCAATTTCCCTGGAAAATACCGCACCAAACCAAACTGCACCAATACTACCACATTCGTACCGCCAGCAGCAGCAGCAGTATCCTGGACCAGCAGGAGCACAAGAACGGGCAGACGGGAGCGACTGGGGTGGCGCGGCAGCGCATCAGTCGTGTTCACGGGAGCACAGCAGGCCAAAAACAACGCTCAACAGGTTCAACAAATGCATGTGCGTGTGTGTGTGTGAATGTGTGTGTATGTGTGTGAAT
>NC_134793.1:26169381-26181881 GCF_046742065.1 Oratosquilla oratoria | reverse complement strand
TTTTGATGAGGTCAATCTCCCGGTCCAAGAATCTAGGACTACAAATCATAAAAGCTCTCAGAAAAAGGCCGGAGGCAACACTCTTCTTGATTTTGTCGGGATGGTTGCTGAAAAAGTGGAGATAACCACCTGAGTGGGTGGGTTTCCTATAAACGGTAAAAAATAATTCTCCATCAATCCTTCTAATTAAATTATCTAAGAAAGGGATCTGTTGCCCTTCTTCCCATTCTGTTTTGAATTTGATGTTAGGAGGTAATTGGTTCAACTTGTCAAGAAATACCTCGAACGCACCCCATCTGTCATCCCACGCTGAGAAAATGTCATCAACATAACGGAACCAAATCATCCCTGCGGTTTGATGGGGGGTAACAGAGTACATTCAAAGTACTCCATGTGCTTTGTTACCCGCCATCAAACCGCCTGCATGTTCCCCCTCTACTCATATCTCAATTGTATTTATGGCTCTAAAAATTCTTGTAACCAGTACTTTCATGAAGATGGCTAAAGCTATTAGTCGAAATATAAAAGTTACAGTTTCTTCTAAGTTTCCTTTTATTCCGACTGTGGGTTTTTCGTGATTATATTTATAAGTGTGCTACTACATTTTGTCTAAGTGATATATATATATATATATATATATATATATATGTATATGTATATATACATACATGCATATATACAGATATATACATACATATACTTATTTTATATATACCTTATGTTCAACCCATCCCCGCTATGATAGTCCAATGGTAGTATGTACGCGTGGGTGTTATATACATACATTGAATTGTCCCCAGTGCAGATATTAATCTTTTTCAACCATATTAACGTTTCACTTTAATTCCATGTCATCACGATCGAGACTGATAATGAGCTCGACAGAGACATATGCGGAAACTGATACGTAGTGAAGCCAAGGACTCGAACTCAGCTCAGACGTACCAAGTGAGCAGTGACTCTAACCACTGCGCCATCAAGAGAGATATAAGTTGAGCACAGTTTCTTATATTTGTATGCTCGAGTTGAATACATATACACGAATCTTACGTTCAACCCATTCCCGATATGATAGTCCAATGGTAGTATGTACGCGTGGGTAAGTGTTATACACACACACATTAAATGGTCCCCAGTGCAGATATTAATCTTTTTCAACCACATTAACTTTTCACTTTAATTCCATGTCATCACGATCAAGACTGATAATGAGCTCCACGGAGACATATGCGGAAACTAATACGTAGTGAAGCCAAGGACTCGAACTCAGCTCAGACGTACCAAGTAAACAGTGACTTTAACCACTGCGCTATCAAGAGAGTTATAAGTTGAGCACAGTTTCTCATATTTGTATGCTCGAGTTACATACATATACACGAATCTTTTGCTCAACCCATCCCCGCTATTATAGTGCAATGGTAGTATGTACGCGTGGGTAAGTGTTATACACAGCACATCCACAGCAAGGCCTCTCCATTTAATCGACGACAGCCCCCTCCTCTCCGTCCCCCACATGCAGAAAAAGAGAAGATGGGGAGAAATCCCTTTGGGCTGCGTCAAAATATCATTCACATATAAACACCCCTTAACCACTCCCTATCAGCCACCCACTCCCTTCCTTGCATCACAGTATCATCCATACACAGCCATCCTACACTCACCCTTATCTCCTGTCTTCTCCTTTCCTCGCTCAACGCCCGTTTCACCCTATCCACCTCATCCCCGGTCGCCCCCTCATGTTCACTTCATCCACCTATGCCTTCCACACCTCTTTTTCCAATCTTTCTTCACTCATTCTTTCCATGTGTCCAAACCATCCCAATACTCTTTCATCAACCCTATCTGCCATCTCCTTTTCTATCCCCGCTCTCCTCCCTACCTCCTCATTTCTCACTCTATCCAACCTTGTAATCCCTATCATACTTCTCAGACATTTTATTTCAAACACATTCAAACTTTTCCTATCTGCTTCTTTTAAATCCTAGGTTTCTCCCCCATACAGTGCTGTCAGTACCACTATCCCTTCATATGATCTCTTTGCATCCATTACCAAATGCATATTTCTTATTAAACTTATTAATACCCCCAAGTGACTTACTTGCTTCTCTCAATCTACAATTTACCTCCACATCCACTCCTCCTTTTCCCGCCACATGCGACCCAAATATCTAAAGCTATCTAATTCTTACATAAAGTCAAGGTATAAAAGGGTCTGGGAGAAGTTTTCCAACCAGAATCCTAAGGTTGTATCTTAGTGTGTGTGGATGTGGTACAGATGAGAATAAAAGGAAAGAGATAGGCGTATGTTTGTAAGAAGAAAGATGGTTATGTTGATATAAAAATAAACTAACTTGAAAGGGAGGGGTGAATTTGAGTTTAGGAGTGTAGTGGGAATGGTGTCAAAAGTGAGGAGAGGACGAGGAAGGGAAGGGGTGATTGTATTAGTAAGTGAAGAGATAGATAAGTGTGTGGTGGAGAGGAAGAAGGTTTCTTCAAGGTTAATATGGATGAAGGTGAAACTGGGAAGGGAGATGTGCCTCTTTGTACTGTAAGAGCGTATGGGCTTGGTAGTGAGAAGAGTGTAGAGGATTTTCTATATAAATTTAAATGAGTCCATAGAGAGTTTTAGGAGAAATGTCATTGTAGTGGTATTGGGAGATTTCAATGCTAGAGTAAGGAATAAACCAATAGACGGAGATGTTGAGAAGTGTAGAGTGCTAGGTAAAAATCGTACTGGAGAGCTGATGGTGATGTGTTTAGAGAGTTGAGGATAGCTAACGCAGTGTTTAGGAATGAATATATATATATATATATATATATATATATATATATATATATATATATATATGCACCTTTCTTCTACTCCGTCTCCTCCCTCCTTCTATCAGCCTTAACCTTTCTATCTTACTTCGTCGCCGTGTACCTACTTTCCTTCTCAGCTCGACATCGCCCCCACGCCACTTTTCCCTCACTCTTCCAAGCACTCCGACTTCTGTTACTCTTGTTTACACGAGGTAATGCTGTTGGCATTTCGGTATTTTTGTCTGTGTTACTGTTTATGTTTTTTTTAATTATTTTGTTTCTTTTTGCTGTGTATTTTTAACAAACATTATTGTGAAGGTTTTAAAAAAAATTAGCTGAAGATTTTTTTGGTCATTGGCTATCTTGGGGTAAAAGGTTTATATATTGTTTAGCAGTAATGCAAATTTTAATTTCATTGATACAGACATAACTCATTTCAGGTTAATGGGATTGTTTGAAGTATATCTCCATCCCTACATAGATGGTTGTGGACAGTTTTATTATGTGGTGGTACGGACTATCTCTATTAGATTTATACTAACACCACAGTAGCCACTGTCGAAATAAGTATTTTAGATGACAACATTGCCGTTCATTATGTTGCTGCTGATGTGCATCTGCTGTGTCTTCTCCTGTTATATTTAAAGTGTCAAATCAGCGTCGCGTTATTACACCAGCGTCGTTGAACAAACCCAGCTGTCAAAATCACTGCAAGGATCTCGGGAAAATCTCTTGACCTACGTGCCAGCAGCTGCAGGTGTTCATGTGACCGTGATGGCAGATCACGCGCCATTTGACCTGTGGGTCGCCTCCTTCCCATGTGCGTTTGGGGTCTAGACTCGAACTCGGTGATGAAGTTGCAGTAGGCCAGCAGCAGCATGTGGACACGACATTGGAACGACCCCACATGGAAGTAGTGCTCAGGCTTGTGATCGTTTTGGAGCAAGTGGCGTGCGTGGCCGCCGGGTTTGAGCCTGATGGTGTCCGAGTCGTGTGGAAATATGAAAACACGTGGGAGCGTCGAAGAGTGGAGAGTTGGCGCCTCATAGCTTGGAGCGCGGGTGAGGTGAGGCATAGCAGGTGTTTGTCAATGTGCCGAGATTAGCCCATCCGGAAAGAGGCGGGAGCTTTTGTTCTTGGCCACCACACTTTTAAAACCTTAGTTCGAGCTATCTGATAGGGACGACTACTCAGAAGCACATCAGCATCGAGTTGATGAAGAAAATATGAATGTTGGCCCACTCACACGCGCGAATGCGCGCACAAACACGCATACACACACAAAAACATGCGCGCATACACACACAAAAACATGCGCGCATACACACAAAAACATGCGCGCATACACACACACACACACACACACACACACACACACACACACACATACATAAATACATATATATATATATATATATATACATATATATATATATATATATATATATATGCATACATATATATTTGCATATATATATATATATATATATATATATATATATATATATATATATACTTAGAGAAGCAAAGATAAATGAGAGATTGTGTGGTGGGAGAAAGACGAAGATGGTTCAGAAATGAATTTATTTTAACGTTGCGACCAACATGGGCTACCTCAGAGAGCTGTCTACAGAAATTTTGCCGTGGGTCACAATTTTACAACACTCTTGATGGGTCCTCGGCCAGGTGGTTGCAGTGGCCGGGCGACAATCTTGTGCTCCACCCGTTTCGTCGCGTCTAGCCCGAGAACATTTGTCACATCTAATAAACAAATAAATCTCTCTCTTCCACTTACGTTCTCTTCTAAATTTATGTACGCAGCTTCAACCCTTCTCCTTGACTTCTTCTCTAAACATTTTTGGAAAACTCTAGCCTCCTTCCAGTGGGGCAGGTGACCATACTTGCTGGACTGAGGAGTGAGATCATCTGTGGGCTTTAAGGTTAATTCTGTGTTCAGTTATGCTTTTATTTTAAGCCCGACCCGGCTCTCCAAAATATGAAGCAGAGCATCCCTTATAGGGATTTGATATACGACACTTAGATTATCATTTGGACTTTTAACAATTTTCGCCATCTTTTTAGAGGAGACTCTGGCTGTTCTCTTTTCACCTTTCACGAGGGGGCTGTCGATGCTTATTTATGGAATTGAGAACTTTTATACCTGCGAAAATGAAAATGGAAGAAAAAAGAAAAAATGAATGAGAATGAAAAAGGGAGGACAAAAATAGGACCAAAAGAAAAAGGAAGAAAGGAACAAGGAGGAAACGAACAAAAACAATAAAGGAGAAATAGCAAGAAAAGAAAAAAATTAAACGAAAGAAGGAAAAATAAAAAAAAAATAGAATAAGAGACGAAAACGGAAGAAAAATAGAAAAGAGAAAAAGGGAAAATAAAGAACAGAGGAAAAAACAGAAAAGAAAAGAGGATGATTAAAACAAAAAGAAAAAGAGAAAGATTAAAAAACGAAAAACGAAGAAAAAATTAAAGAGGAAAAAAGAAAAAGAGAAAAGAAAGAAGGAAAATGGGGAGGAGAGGAAAAGAAAGAGAAAATAAATGAAAATGAAGAATAAGAAAATGAAGAAAACGAAAAAGAAAGAAAGGGGAAAAGGAAGACACAAAAGCAAGAAAGAAGGAGAGCTAGGAAAATCGAAATTAGAAAAAATAAATAAATATAAAAAAATTAAAAAGAAAGATAAAGAAAAATAAAGAAAAATTGAAAAATTAAATGAAAAAGGAGTACTGGAGAAAAGAAGAAGGGAAAAATATAAAGAAAGAAAGTGAGAAGGGAGCACTGAAAAAGGGAAAGAAAAAATTATGAAAAGGGAGAAGGGAATCAGGGAAGAAAGGAGGAAAGGAAGAAAGGGAGAAGGGTTTAAAGCAAAAAATAAATAGATAAATAAATAGATAAATAAATAAATAAAAATAAATAAATAAATAAAAATGGAAGGCACGCGTCGAGGCTGAAGAGAGGCATAAAGGAGCAGGAAGAAATAAAGTGTAAAAGGAGAAAATCACGAAGGTAGAGATGCATTCATAAGAAAGAACCACATCAAGAAAGAAAGACATCAGGGAAAAAAGGGCATAGAAATGTATAAAAGAAGACAGAAATACAGGAAGAAAGGGATAGAGATACTATTTACCTGTTTGTTTATTATTTAACTATACCTATGCATTTATTTATGTATTTTATTTGTTATTTACATTATTATAGTTTTTATTTATTATTTTATTATTATTATGATTATTTTTTTGCATCCGACCTAGATATGGACCAAAAGGTCTCCTGTCGGCATGCTCCGCCTTTGTAATCCTTTGTTTGAGGCATAAAGGAAGAAAGGCATACAGAAAAGAGGCATAAAGGAAGAAAGTCAAATGGGAAGAAAAGTATGAAAGAGGAAGAAAGGCCGACAGAAGGAAAGATATAGGAAAAGCTAAATGAAGAAAGGCATAAAGGACGAGGGGCACAAAATAGAGAAAAGAGCATAAAGAGAGGAAGGCATACATCTAGAGAGAGACAGAGAGGGAGAGAGGGTATGATGAGAGATGAGTGTAAAGGAGAGGAAAGCACAGAGGAAGAAAAGGGTAAAGGAAGAAGAATATAAAGGAAGAAAAGGGTAAAGGAAGAAGAATATAAAGGAAGAAAAGGGTCAAGGAAGAAGAATATAAAGGAAGAAAAGGGTAAAGGAAGAAGAATATAAAGGAAGAAAAGGGTCAAGGAAGAATATAAAGGAAGAAAAGGGTCAAGGAAGAAGAATATAAAGGAAGAAAAGGGTCAAGGAAGAAGAATATAAAGGAAGAAAAGGGTAAAGGAAGAAGAATATAAAGGAAGAAAAGGGTAAAGGAAGAAGAATATAAAGGAAGAAAAGGGTAAAGGAAGAAGAATATAAAGGAAGAAAAGGGTCAAGGAAGAAGAATATAAAGGAAGAAAAGGGTAAAGGAAGAAGAATATAAAGGAAGAAAAGGGTAAAGGAAGAAGAATATAAAGGAAGAAAAGGGTCAAGGAAGAAGAATATAAAGGAAGAAAAGGGTCAAGGAAGAAGAATATACAGGAAGTAAAGGGTAAAGGAAGAAGAATATAAAGGAAGAAAAGGGTAAAGGAAGAAGAATATAAAGGAAGAAAAGGGTAAAGGAAGAAGAATATAAAGGAAGAAAAGGGTCAAGGAAGAAGAATATAAAGGAAGAAAAGGGTCAAGGAAGAAGGATATAAAGGAAGAAAAGGGTCAAGGAAGAAGAATATAAAGGAAGAAAAGGGTCAAGGAAGAAGGATATAAAGGAAGAAAAGGGTCAAGGAAGAAGAATATAAAGGAAGAAAAGGGTAAAGGAAGAAGAATATAAAGGAAGAAAAGGGTAAAGGAAGAAGAATATAAAGGAAGAAAAGGGTCAAGGAAGAAGAATATAAAGGAAGAAAAGGGTAAAGGAAGAAGAATATAAAGGAAGAAAAGGGTAAAGGAAGAAGAATATAAAGGAAGAAAAGGGTCAAGGAAGAAGAATATAAAGGAAGAAAAGGGTCAAGGAAGAAGAATATAAAGGAAGAAAAGGGTAAAGGAAGAAGAATATAAAGGAAGAAAAGGGTCAAGGAAGAAGAATATAAAGGAAGAAAAGGGTAAAGGAAGACGAATATGAAGGAAGAAAAGCACAGTAAGAAAAACATAATAAAGAGAGGCGCAAAAAGAAAGGCATAATAAAGACAGACATACAAGAAGGAAGGGATAAAGTGACCTAAAGAAAGTAAGAAAGACATCAGGCATAAAAGAAGGAAGGGGTAAAGTAAGGATGACATCAAGAAAAGGAGGGATAAGGTAAACAAAAGGTACGAATAAAGAAAATCATAAAGGAAATAAAATATCAAGGAAGACAGGCGCACAGGAAGAAAGCATAGAGGAAGAAAGACTCGATGGAAGAAGGGCATGAAAAAAAAGGAGATAGAGGAAAGCTTACAGGAAGACAACAGAGATGAAGGCAGGCATCGAGGAAGAAATGCATCAAGGGAAAAGGGCATACAGAGGGACGGGCATAAAGAGCTTGAAAGGGATAAAAAGGAGAAAGGTGTAAAGAGAGCGTAAAGTGAGAAAGGCAAAAAAAAAGAAGGACAGAAAGAGAGCAAGGGATATTGGAAGAAAAGCATAAAATAGAATAGCATGAGGGGAGAAAGGCATGAAGGAAGAAAGGCATAAAAGAGTTGAAGCATAAAGGAAGAAGAAGAGAGAGGGGCACGAAACAAAAAGTCATGGAGGGAGAAAGGCATAAAAGAATCAATCAGTCAATCCATCTCTTGCCCTAGATCCATCTCTCCTGCCTCGGGACGACCCCCGCCCGCCCGCCCGCCCGCCCGCCCGCCCGCCGCCGAGGTGCCGGGGACGACTGACGGACCGTCAGGCCCACAGGTCACTCAAGGAAGAAAAATTTTGTTGTTGTCTAGGAATAGCTTGTGTAGACGCAAGATGGTATCTTTATTTTCTTCTGTGCCATGGCTGCCTCTGGGCCAGTCGTTGGTTCTTGTTGTCGGGGCCATTCTGTGCTGGCACGGCCACTGCTGGATGGTGGCCGGAACGCGCGTGTGAATGTCGTTCTCTTGAAAGGGATTTTTCTGTGAGTTTGGTGTCAGAGAGAGGTTTATTGTAATTGTGAGTCTGTCTTGAAGAATATTATTTTTTTCTTTATCTGAGCGTGAATGTGTTTTTGTGTGGACATATTGTGTGGTATTGGTGGTGTGTTGTTGTACATATTTGAGTGATATGCTGTATATTTTTTATATGATTGAGCTTGTGTGGTGTAATGAGAGATGTGAATGGGGTTGTGGGTTTTTCCATAGAGCTTGTATCATGGTATTATTCTCAATGCTCCCTTTCGTATAGACTGCATGATGTATTCCTGTTTATTGACATGAAGGCATCAAGTCGGAATGGGAGAAACAAAGGAAAAAAAAGAAGTAAAAAATGAAGGAGGCAAAGCAGATAATGAAAAGGAGAAAGACAGAAAGGGATAAAGAGAGGGAGAAAAGAAGTCGGGGAGAAAGGGACAATAGAAGAAAGGCGGCGGCGAGTGAAAAAGGAAGAAGAAAAGAAGAAAGAATGAACAATGGGAAAAACGAGAGCAGGAAAGCGATAAATGAAAAAAAGAAAGATTGGAGGAATGGATGAGAGGAGGTGAAGAAGAAATGAATTGAGGAAGGATGATGGCTGTCCCTATGGAGATTTTATCTATTTTTCCCCTAAACGTGTAACTAAGTCTCTTACCGCAGTGCACATATTTTTATATATATTTTATTGTGAAAACATGTAAATGGGAGGCATCTGTGCCGTCACGAGGCTCTCGATCAATCATTACCTCAAACTGATAACAACGGATATCCCTTTCCATAATTAAATCTACTGAAGACTCCTTAAAAGATCCCTTCAAAAAAATCTGAGGGGTTTAAGTTTTATACGAAATAGAATGTATCACAGGTTGCTGAGGCAAGAACAAGGTAGATGTGATTAGTACAACTTGTGATACATAGCAGAGGCTAAGTTACGCAAGAAGTCGTCCTGCTATGAGCGAAATTGTCACCTTTGCACTCCGTCAGCCTGCCTTGACAAGTAAGAGCAACCGGTAGTTATCATACTCGAATGCACAATGGCGGGAGGGGACGCAACATGCCGCTCGACACGCATTTCTGAACTAAGTGGACGGGAAATCATTTGAGACACAGTAGGGGTGGTGTTGAGGTTTAGGTTTCGAGTCCGTGCGTGCGTGCGTGCGTGTGTGTGTGTGTGTGTGTGTGTGTGTGTGTGTGTGTGTGTGTGTGTGTGTGTGTGTGTGTGTGTGTGTGTGTGTGTGTGTGTGTGTGTGTGTGTGTGTGTGTGTGTGTGTGTGTGTGTGTGTGTGTGTCCGACGAGGTGAGGGGGCCCACCGACAACACTGTGTCCTTGTCTTTATCAGTGAATAATGATACGCTATAAAACAGCGCAGAGAAAATTATCTTTACCGAGGATAGGAGCGAAATAAATGACGTAGATACAGTACTAATAATAGATATCAGAGTAAGTCCACCGTCTTACATGACGTTCAGACTCTCTTATCTTGTGGAAGACACCCTATTATTTCCACAATTTCGAGAACAAGAAGTTGGTCAATAGCTCTAATGATAAAAAGAGACGGTAATTATCATTATAATTTTTTCAGCATCTAAAGCGAATCGGAAATGGAGAGAAAAAAAAAAGCGAAACGACACGAGATGATCGCGAGCCGAGTCTTTGGAAAGGAGTCACACCTGTAAACGGGTTTGACCCCAACAATTCGCGAGTTTGAATAAACCCAATGGATAAATAAACATATGAATAAATAGGGAAATGCATGGAAATAAAGATAAATATATTAATGAAAAATTAATTTCATAAATACAAAGGTAAATACACAAATGATAATTAACTAGTGAGAATAAAGAAACAAATGAATACATAAATACACAAATGATTAGATCATTAGAGCAATAGTTCAGTATATGAGCCAATAATGGAATAAACAAATGGGTAAAATTGGTAAACCAAAAAACAATGAAATGAACACATACATTAAAACCAAATAACTTATGAAACACAAAACAAATTGAGCACTAAAGCAGGTCGCCTGAACTGGCTTGGATGTAAGAGCTCATAGCCACAGACACACTGTCGTCATCCAACATTTCCCCCTTCAAGCTCCTTTGAAAACGTCAACGAAGTGAAAAACACACGCGCGCACACTAAAGCACACACAAAAGATTATAAAAAGGAAGAGGATGCCGACAGGAGACCTTTTGCTCCATATCATCTAGGTCGGACGCGGGGCTGAAGACTCCCGCAGTCGGTCGGTTCCTGAAGAGGAAGCCCAGCGCGAGACAATGCGCCCCACTTCCCCCTCTGGCATTGCCTGGAAAGGAGCGCCTCCGGGTTCCTCTACACCTCTGCGAGAATACCAAACTCCACTTAGGAAAAGCTAGAAGAGGATTGCATTCCTGGTGCTCCCCTTATTGCCCGCCAGCCAAGGGTCGTGTCACCGCAGCTACTGATCTATGCCAGAGAACGTCTGGTCGCGTACGGCACAACTGGCGCGGGAATATATTTTTATTTCACTTGGGAGTCCTTTGCAACGACACTACAACCCACCACCATCCTAACTGCGGAACTTATCGCCATCAGGGAGGCCTTGGCAAAAATGGCAACCCTCTCCCGCCCGCCTCCAAACATCGCCATCCTCTCTGACTCCAGACCGAGTCTCCGCGCCCTCTAAGGCGGACATTGTCCCGAGATCCTCTCGGCAATCTTGAGACTCGCCGTCGACCTACAGTGCCGCAGCTTCTTCCTCCGTCTCCAGTGGGTGTCCTCTCATGTAGGCAGGCGTGCACGGGAACGAGATGGCGGATCAAGCCACCAGGAGAGGCATGGGCCCTGAAGCGGACATCCGCCCGCTCTAGCTCGCCGCAAAAGAAGCTGTCAGGTAAGTCAGCCTGGCCTCACGGGACCTTTGGACTGCATAATATGCTGCCCCATCAAGACAGGCCTGCTACGAAGGCCCAGTTTCAGCCGACGCTACACTACCTGTGCATCTGCCCAACGTCGCGTCAACCACTTTATACTACCCAACCCATGCACCTGCGGGTCTGAGCAGGTTTTCTTTTTCAACACTGCATATTTTTATGTCCTGCCTCGCATCCCCACTTTCGCCTACTCAGAGCTCTCCCAGGAAACAAAATTTCAGCCTGGGAGCGTCTTGCAGAACGCTGCTCCACAAGCGACGGCCCAGAACAAGTCATAGCAGCTCAACTTGTCTCCACCTTTCCTGTTGGTACCTTCCTTTACACCCTCGTACCTGCAAACTCCCAGTACCAGCATAACAGTCTAGCAAAGCTACATTTCTTCTGTCTGCTTTCGACCGTGTCTTTCACCTCTTGAGCAACTGCCTAACTCTAGACCTAAATTAGCCCCCTAGAAATTAAAAGTTAGTCCCCTAATCAGACAAAAAAATGTTAGGTTGTTCTAACTTGTCTAATAAAGGATTCACTAATGTCGCTTGTCTCCTTAGCAACACTCTCAGCAATTTTCTTCACCTGCAGCGTTAACATGGTCATCATTTTCCCTCTTCCTTCACCAACAGCGACACCACACCATTGTCACAATTACTAACACCATCCTTATTACCACCACCACCACCACTGCAATTAACGCAAGTGTCACTATCCACAAAACTATAGCCCCTTACCAACATTATCATCACGAACGCATTCATTGTTCTTGTTTTTACCACCGGAGCCACCCCTCTCACCACTACAAAATCTATAATTTCATAACACTAGAAGTAGCAAGAAAGTTTAGAACTTTAGACGCCACTCATTAAAAGTTACATCGATACCGTCATATCTTGGTTACCATGAGTCGTTTCACAGGGAAAATTTGCAACTGGATCGCTATATCACTGCTACATTTCTACACGAGTGTTATCCAAATACCAGGTCCCTTCCATAGAAGCTTCATCAATATAACATCATTACCAATATATCAACACTAGCCCAGTGGTACGATAGAAGTATATTCAATTCTGGCGAGGGCTTGACGGCGTGACCCAGCTGAGAAAAGCTTTGTGTCGACGACTGTTTCGACGAACAAGTACGGCTCATTTCTGGTGGTTTTATGGGGACATTACCTGAGCGAATGCGAGTAACATTCACATTAACAAAACCA
>NC_134793.1:26151881-26164381 GCF_046742065.1 Oratosquilla oratoria | reverse complement strand
CGAAAAGCTTTTGCTAACACATTATGTGCTGATCTGTAAACACGGATAAATTAAAACTTTAACAAAGTAGCTTAACATTACGAGTGGCAGGCCCCCGAGATTAGGAAAATAAATCTGTCCAACGCTTCGAAAATGTGTGTCGCCATTAAAGAAAATATGGCAGGCATGTTTAGTGAAGCCGCATGGGTGAAACGAGCACGAGCACTTGGGCACCACAGCTGCCAAAACTATTACTGTAGTAGCTGTGAGAGAAACCCGGAAAAAGAGAGAGAATGCAGAGAAAGAGGAGAACAAAAATATGGGGAGGAGGAAATGGACAACGATGGCGGCGGTATTGAAGATGGCATCTGTAGAGACGAAGACGACGACGACGACAAGAACGACAACGAGCGTGGCGACGATGGGAACAAGGGTGAGGACAATGATGACAACGATGATGAACAGAAAGGACACGAGAATTAAGGATGAGGAAGGGCAGAGCGTGGGGGGGGGGGATGTGAGGAAACCGAAAGAGGAATAGAAAGGAAATAGGAGGATGAAACGGAAGGAAATTAATAACAAGTGCATAAGGAAAGTAGTAGAAGGGGAAGGAGGGTGAGTAAAAAGAAGAAAAGAAAAGGGAAGCAAAGGAAAAGTCAGAAATGAAAGGAAGTGGAACTGAACGACTCAGACGAGAATATGAAGGGAAAAAATAGAAAAGAGTAGGAGAAAGAGTAAGGGGAAAAGAAGAGTGGGGGAGGAAAACAGAAAGAGGGAGAGCTTTAACGACGATGAGAATGTGACAGGAGGAGGAGGAAGAGGAGGTAGACGAGAATGTAAAATATAGCGATAAGAAGTTGGAAAAGACAAGAAAATAGATCACAAAAAAGAAGACGAAAGTTGACAAAAAGGGAAGATACGAGTAGATAGAAAAAATGAAAACTAAAGTTGACCAAAGAGGAAGAGACGAGAAGATAGATCACAAAAAGAAGACTAAAGTTGACAAAAGGGTGAAACAATAGAGAGAATAGTATGCAGGCGGAAGAACCTTCAAGCAAACGCCAGATATCAAGAGTTGAGGGACTGAAGGGGTCGCCACTCTATGTTCGACCTTTCGCATCCGAAAGGACTAAGTGAAACAAATCTATGGCATTTGAATTTTAATGATATATGAATAATCATCATTCTTCCAACGGAGAAGGCTGTCCACTGCCAACTTGAAACACAAAATCCCACCCCCGGGTTGGGGAGGGAGGGTGTCTTCCCTCCTCCGTGTTGTGAATTCCGTTTCGAGAACCTACAGAACTCTCTGCCTCATCTGCTGCCTTAAAGGAGGGAGTCAAGATCCCGGAGCGAGATACGGAAGCAGGAAGCAGGCTGAGGAAAAATCAATTGCTCCCTCACCACCAGGGGGCACTACCCTTGGGTTCAAACCCCCCATCCGGGTGGCGATATCAAGAGTTAGGCAACGACTGAGGCTGGCCAAATATTCAGTCAATGTTAAAATGTTCTATTAAAGATAAGTTCCCCGAACTAGGATATTGACTGCATGGTATCACGCAGAAGTGATTTCAAAGTAACATACAGCCAACGCTTTAGGGACTGTCTTGGGACGCCCCCACGGACTAGACCTACACATCATTTGTCTATGAAAGTGCATGTTGAAGTGGAAGAATGTGCCTTCAAGGTTAATGTGGATGAAGGTGAAACTGGGATGGGAGATGTGGGTTTTTATGAGTGAAAAGGAAAGGAAGGCTTTTCAATAGATTGGAATGGGTATTATGGGAGTTTTAAGGGAGGCAGTGAGGAGAAATTTAAATGTGTTTGAGATGAAGTGTTTGGGAAGTATGGTAGGTAGGGATTACGAGGATGGATAGAGTCAGAAATGAGGAGGTAAGAACGAGGGCGGGGGGTGAAAAGGGAACTGGTAGATACGGTAGATAAAAGAATACTGGGATGGTTTGGACACATGGAATGAATACGTGAAGCTACACTATCAAAAAGAGTGTGGAAGGCATAGGTGGATGGAGTCAACCTGAGAGGTAGACCAAGAATGAGATGGATGGATGGAGTGAAAGGGGCTTTGAGCAAGAGGGGAATGTTTGCTGAGCAGGGAAGGGAGAAAGAGAGAATTAGTATTGGTTGTCCAATAAGGTGGAAAGGAAAACGCTGAAGGTATTTCCAAAGTGTAATTTCACAGGGAAATTTACAATATGCGTTCTCACTGGCACACTCTTTTATACGTGACTGAAACCAATTCCCGCTCGCTCGTGACTGACCATGCGTGACTTCATGCTGTGGACGGCGTGCCCAAAACAGTTGCTAATTATCAATTCTAATTTCCACAGTCATTTCTTGTACACAGAATTTTACAAACATCCAATCTCAGTTATACAATAATTTGATTTTGATAATATTACTAATCTATCTCATTTATTCAACTTTCGCATTACAAAAATAAAATTATAATTAATTAAGTAAACAGAAATGGCAATTTGAATGTTCTAGAAGATTCACGCCTGTTACACGCATGTACGCACACACATACAGAATGACACATCAATTTTCGTTGTACAGTACATCTATGCATAATGTTAACAGAATTAGAATACAATATTAGATGTGAATGACAAATGGTTGTGAATGGACGGTAAACGGGCGCGAAGGGATTTCTACTCGAAGAGGGAGGGTCGTCGTTTAGATAAAGCGGCTGGCCCTGGTGCGGATATGCTGTGCCTTACCGCATTGCTTCCGACAAGGGTAGTGGGCAATGACCCATAATCTACAAGGAGCTAAGATAAAGGGAAAATGATTGATGGCCGGGAGGTTGGGGGGGGGGGGGCAGGCCTTGGCTGGCAACCTCCCATCTAAGGGGGAAGAAGCCTATTGGTATACAAAATAGAAAAATAACTTCATTCTCCAAAATCACAGCAAAAGTTCTGCGGGGACGGTGGGGGCAAGAGAAGGTGATATCTGGAAATGTTTAGTCACAACACACACGGGTAGCAGTGCAGGCGTAATGAGGAGTATAGTGGGCTTGTAGCAAGAAATCGTTTTCTATAGAAATACGCGCACCATAATCAATTTCCTATATTAATAATTGTCACCCCGCTGGAACTGGCATTATGGAAATATATCTTGATTAACACTTTTATGTTCCACATATCAATATGTATATATCTATATATGTTAGTAGTAATATTCTGTATGGTTTGAATTGTAAATTATAATCTAAATTATTTACAGTGCTCCTAATTATGAAATATGTCCTTGCATGAAAAATTATGTTCCGCCGAGAAGACATCGGCTTAAATCAGCTACACTCGCATTGTAATTCCGATAAACATGTCCCGAGAGAATTGGGGTTTTCTTTATTCCATCCATTCTCTCACGGACGAGTACCTTCACCAATTGCAGTAACATACCACTACAAAGGGTGACTCCGGAGTGACGGGCACTGTCACCATTATGTAGTAACATATTACCACAGGCTAAGGTGTACTACAGTTCGATAACAGCCAGTAAAACAAAGCAGCTCTATTCACTACCCATCCTGCTCACCCCAAATGGAGCAGAGGCTAGAAAAGGTACCTCAGTATGACTGCTTTATCCTCGCCTGGGTAGGAACCTGCCCTCAGCAAGGTCTACTTAATACTGCATTGATATTGACAATGACAATAATAATAATGATAATAACAAGACTAATAATATAAATAATAATGATAATTGCAATCATAAATGTAAAAATAATAATAATAACAAAATAATAATAATAATAATAATAATAATCATAATAATAATAATAACAATAATTGTAATGAGCTCTTCTTACTAATCTTTCTCCACTCATTTTTTCATGTGTCCAAACCTTCCTAATACTCCTTCATCAGCCCTGCCTGCCATATCCTTTTCCACCCCCGCTCTCACTCTATCCAACCTTGTAACCGCTATCGTATTTCTCGGACATTTCATCACAAACACAATTAAACTTCCCCTCTTTTCCTCTCTTAAATCCCAAGTTTCCGCCTAGTACAGTATCGTCGGCTCAATCACTCCTTCATATAATCTCCTCTATGCATCCATTCCCAGATACCTATTTCTCAATACACTTTTTAATCCCCCAAGACTTCTCTTGTTTCTCTCAATCTATAATTTACCTCCACCACTACCACTCCCTTTCCTGTCACATGCGACCCTAAGTACCTAAAACTATCCACTTCCTCCAGCCTCTCTCCTTTAAGAATTACTTCCAACTCGCTGCCATCTACTTTCCTTGTACATCTCATCACCTTAGTTTTACCCAATTTTACTTTTAATTTTCTCCTAACACATACCATCCCAAACTCCGTCACTAACTCCCTTAATCACTCCTCTAACTCTAAAACCAGCGCAGTGTCGTCCGCAAACAACAACTGGCTCACCTTACATTTCTCTCCATATTCTTTGACCATCTTCAGTAGCCTGTCCATTACCCTCGCATTTACCTCTCGCACCATCCCATCCATGTACACATTGAACAGCCATGGCGACATGACAGCTTTGACATAGCCCTACCTTTACTTCAAACCATTCGTTCTCTCCATTCCTAATCTTAACACAAGATCTACTATTCTCTTTAAAACTATTGAGTACCCCTGACAGCTCTCCCCCGATCTCATATATCTACAATACGTCCCGCAGTGCCTTCCTGTTTACCTTGTCATTAGCCTTTTCCAAATCCATAAAAGCACAAAAAACATCCTTACATTTTCCAAAAACTTTCTCACATATCTGCCTTACCACAAAAATCTGATCCATGCAACCCCTACCTTTTCTGAACCCACACTGCTCCTCACCAATTACTCCTTGTTCCTCTCCTAATCCTCTCAATTAAAACACTTCCATAATCCTTACAAACTACACTCAACAAATTGATCTCTCTAAGACTACTACAACCACATATACCCTTTGCCCTTCTAAAGCGAAACTATACAGGCACTTCTCATGTCCTCCGGCACTCTACCCTCACTTAGACACACATTAATCAACCTCACTACCCACCCTACTGTTACTGTACCTCTCTTCTTCAGATATTCAGCATAACGACAATCCAACCTAGGCACCTTATCAGCTCTCATAGTTTAAAAAAAATATTGTATCTCATTATATATATATATATATATATATATATATATATATATATATATATATATATATATATATATATATATATATATATATATATTTATATACGTATATATATATATATATACATATATATACATATATATATATATATATATATATATATATATATATACTGTATATATATATATATACATATATACATATATATATATACTGTATGTATATATATATATATATATATATATATATATATATATATATATATATACTGTATATATATATACATATATATATATATATATATTTATATATATATATATATATATATATATTATATATATATGTATATTCCATTTTCCTCTTCCATCACCGTCATTTTCTTATCTCTTCCCACTGCCACCATCAACCCCTCCCTATACTCCAATTCAACACCTCTCTAAAATACTCTGTCTATCTTCCCCTTACCACATCTCTTCTGCTAACATCTGTTCATCTGTGCTTTTTACCTTTTCTTCTCTGCCTGACACACCTCCCCTTTCTCTCTTAACTTTTCCAAAACTTCTTTTTATTTCTTTCAAAAATTCCTATCATACTTCTCCCCATCTTACATCTGCTCTCCTTTTTGCCTCCTTTATCTTACGTTTTGCTTCTCATATTTTTTCTTTGTACCTTTCATATGTTTCTTTAGTCCAACTTTGCAACCAATCCCTGAATGCTCGCTTCTTCTCCTCTGCTACCATCTTCACTTCATCATGCCACCACTCACTACCCTTCCTTCTATTCCCTCCCAACCTAGTTCCACATACCATCTTTATACACCTTATCACTCCCTCCTTGAAGCACTCCCATTACTCTTCCACTCCTACCTCTACTTTATCCTTCACCACCTCCTACACTCTCAATTTCTCTTTTTACTCCTGCTTCTTTCCCTTCTCATTTAAATAATTTACTCTAAGCACCTCTCTACCTTCCACCTTTTTCCTCTATCTCCACCTATCCTCCATTCTCAACTTACCTTCCACCAAAAAAATTATCTCATATTCCCTTACTCTCTCCCCTAAGTACATGGACATCCAGAACTCTTCCCAATCTTCTTTTGGACAGCACTATATAGTCCATTAATGCCTTATCATCCACCCTTCCATTCACTACCCTCTCCCATGTGTACTTGTAATAACAATAATGATGATAATAATAATAATGATATAATAATAACAACAATAACAATGATAACAATAATAACAATAATAATGATAATAATAATAATAATAATAATAATAATAATAATAATGATGATGATGATGATGATGATGATGATGATGATGATGATGATGATGATGATAACAATATCAATAATAATGATAACAACAATAATTCAATAATTATAACAGTAGTGATAAGTAAAAGAATACAATTCCAAATATACGCACAAAAAATAACTGATACAACAATAAAAGAAGATATCACACAAAGAATAAGAAGTAAAATCGTTAAAGCACATACAATAGATGGAAAAAAATAATAAAAATGTGAAATGTATAAAGCACCAAAAAATCAGCCCGCTCACTCCACTCCATACTACTTGCACTCACCAACGATGATGATGATAACAATATCAATAATAATGATAACAACAATAATTCAATAATTATAACAGTAGTGATAAGTAAAAGAATACAATTCCAAATATACGCACAAAAAATAACTGATACAACAATAAAAGAAGATATCACACAAAGAATAAGAAGTAAAATCGTTAAAGCACATACAATAGATGGAAAAAAATAATAAAAATGTGAAATGTATAAAGCACCAAAAAATCAGCCCGCTCACTCCACTCCATACTACTTGCACTCACCAACAAGAAAACACCAGCAGAAAGGACAGGTATGGTAACAACAGGTATAGACAGGTATGGTAACAACAGGTATATGATAAAGGTCCTAGTCACATTTGTTCAAACAAGGTCATAAAGATGGATATCACAACAACTACGGGAAATAGCTAACAGACGTTTAAGCCGTCAGAGAATGCAGAGTAACATAAAACAGCAAAATCTCCGGGAAATTGCGCAATGTGTCTGAACATATGTTTACGTCATGTGGCTGGTGATGGCTTTCGAGGAGAATAATATCAAGATGCTGCAAGCCTCCCCAGAGAAACTGCCAGGGAAACGACCACCTCGAACAACAATCACCTTTGCTGTCTGAAACCACCTCTTCTTCTATCGACCGACTGACTCTCAAGCCAGACAGCCGTGCAACCCCCCCCCCCCGCAACCCCGACCCACCCAATCGTTGAACGACCGAATAACGTTCGACCGCCTCTCAAGGTGGCAGCACACTAGGCATTTGGCGCTAGCATGCTACTTGCTTTTGCTGTTTCCTTAGAATAGACTCGAGATTGGTTAAGCTCTTTTGTTTTCAATTTTCCAAATGCCAAATTATTCTTGCGTCACAGAGTAGCTGAATGACGAACTAAGAGTAGTTAAACCTAAAAACACGAATGTTAGTCACATTGTTGAGATGTTCTTACGAAAGTCTATAATAGTGTAACCGAAGTCGTTTCTACTCAAACGAAGTAGCAAAAACAAGTATCATGCGCTTTGTACCCATTCTTTTATTATTATTGTTATCATTATTATTATCATCATCATTATTGTTATTATTATGACTATTATTATTATTATTATTATTATTATTATTATTATTATTATTATTATTATTATTATTATTATTATTATTATTATTATCATTATTATTATTATTATTATTATTATTATTATTATTATTATTGTTATCATTATTATTATTATTATTATTATTATCATTATTGTTGTTATTATTATTAATATTATTATTATTATTATTTCTCCCCGTCCTCTCCTTATATGCAAGGGGGGACGGAGAGGGGGGGTCGCCGATTAAATGAAGCGGCCTTGCTGTGGATGTGCTGTGTCCTGCGACACTGCTTCTGACCCAGGGCGGTGGGCAGGGTGCAGGGATGACCCGTCATCCAGGAGGTGCTCAGATGAGAGGAAGGGTGGGAGGGCAGGGGTGTGGAGTGTATTTAGGGATGAAATGGGTGGGAGTGTTTTTATGCCTTTCCCTTTTTGGCTACCTCCCTTGGAAGGGGGAAAAGCCTTGGTATATGTATGTATGTATGTATGTACTATTATTATTGTTATTATTATTATTATCATTATTATTATTATTATTATCATTATTATTATTATCATTATTATTATCATTATTATTATTATTATTATTATTATTATTATTATTAGCATTATCATGTATTATCACTATTTTCACTATACATGGCAAAATAATACTTTGTAAAGAAAAAAAATACTGTACATTATTTTCCTGTTTCTTTAATTTATCCCCTTCTACAGGACCATGTAGTTTGCACATAGTACTCTAGATAATGTCAAATGGTTCTACCCCATCGATTAATGCCCCTTTTTGATATCAGGCCTGCAGCTCAGCTGAACAGGATGAAAATTCAATTTTTGTGCGGAACACTATATTTGGCTTCAACCAGCGAAGTAGCTACGACGAAGTTTCTAAATCCAACTCTCACTTTTCCAAAACATTTATCGAAAGAATTTTTTACGTATATTTTTCGGATCATTTTTACCAGAGCTCTTTGCCAGCGCAAATTTTTACGACGCAATTTTTTACCGTACTTTCTGCCTTAATATCTTTGTCTGATGGAAATTGTGTTGAAATCTCAGACTTTGACAATGCCGACTCTCGAATCGGTCTTTTACCGAAGCTCTTATCCAGTGCTCGGATGCACTTTATGCAATTCTTTTTGTCATGTGCGCCAAACACGTGGATTAGTGACTCATTGTGTGATTATTTACTTGTAAGGTCACCTGTTCTTTAGATTGTCTTGATTTTCTTCCATCTGGGTGCCCAACACACCCATAAACAAAAAAGATTTGCCAGAATCGCAAGAATTAATCAAGATGTTGAGAAGTTTTAGATATTTCATCCATTTTAAGGACTGAAGAACAAGCACACTACATAAATCATATCTAGAAACTAAAACCATTTTTTGTGGGTCAATTTGCCCATTAATTGAAGATACCAAGCTGTTTTATATCTACATCACATCAACTTACAGCCAAACATCCATCCTATTTAAACATCTGCATGTAGAATACTACATAGTATGAAATAGGTAGTAGAGAAACACGTGAATAAGATGTTAGACCAAAGAGTTATCTAACCTTCTCATTCCCCTTGGAAAGGCCCATTATTCCTTGTGCCCAAGAAAGATGTCAATTTTCTTCCTGCCATTGACTTTCGAAAAGTAAATTGAAAGACCATCCCTGATAGGCACCCAATGCCAGTAATGGCAGACAGTCTACAGTCTATAGGAACAGAGGATAGAGCATTTTCAGTCCTTGATCTGAAATCAGGATTTTGGTAGATAACTTGAAAAGAGAATTCACATCAGTTAACAGCTTTCAGTGTTATTTTAAGACACATTTCTCTGAATGTTCTTTTGGGTTAAGAAATGCTAATGAATTCCATCATCAGAGCTATGAAAGGAATAGAAATATCTACTTAGATGATCTAGATGGTCTTATATAGTCAAGATGTGAGAACACGCCTAGGAGTAATAAAGGAAGTACTTAATAGATTAGCACAAGCCGGACTGAAAATTCAGTTGAGAAGCTGGAAATACTTATCAAACAAGATAGGGTTTCTAGGACTTGTAGATAGATAAGGGATACAGGCAACTGAAGAAAATGTCAAAGCAATAAAGGAATTTTCAATACCATCAGGTGTAGAAAATGTACTATCCTTTATTACACTTGCTTCACACTATCAACATTTTATCAAGAATTTTGATGACAAAGCAAGCCTTATAACTTAACTAACATGTAAAGACGTCCCATTCGTATGGTCAGCCAGTTGTGATGACGGCTTCGTTGACCTAAAGTAGGCAATCACCAATACTCCAACCCTAGTTTTTTTCCAACAGCAAACCATTCATTCTACATACTAATGTTTCTAGTAAAGGCATAGAAGTTGTTCTACAATAAGACGGCAATAAATTTATTATAAGATCAATAACCTGTGCGAGTAGATCTATGAATTGAATAGAAAATAACTACTCAGTAATGGGATTGGAAGCTTCAGCTATAGTAAGGGCTATAAAACATTTCAAAGATATGATAGTTGGATATGTAATAAATGCACATACAGATTACTTCCAGCGACAAAAAAAAAATCAAAGGAAAACCAATTCAAGGCAGAGTTAGCACATAGCATGAAACTATATTGGAAATTACCCCCATAGCTTTCGCCATGTAGTACAAGGGAACAATGTGACATATTCCTATCACTGACTGAGTTAAATGAGAAAAGTAGCCTCGTCATCTTTATATTGGGGACTTATGACCCTGAGACTCTATTGTTAGTTTTCTAATACAATAGAGAGAATAATTTAATAGTCTGATAAATAAACTAATTAAAGTGCTTGCCTTTTTACGCAGTTTAGCTCAGCTTAATTACATATAACCAGAAACAGAGGCAGGAAACTACTTTCTTTCCCTTTGTTCTCCAAACACAAGTTATGGAAATTGTGCGCAATAGTATACTTTTCCTATTCTCGTGTGTATTCCAGTTATATAAAATAACTATACCCATTTTATCAAATAAAGGGTCAATCTCAATCATCCCTCCATAGGGGTCGAGACAGTGTCAGGTATTATGATAATTACCAGCCACTCAATGTTGGTCACCGGACACGGTCACCATACTGCCACATAATACTCACTGAAACGTGTTGTTTTTTCGAACTATTCCAGAGTAAATATACATTTCATTTAAGGTATTCAGAGTAACGAAATCTTGCCAATTATCTCCCTTCTCAAATTGATATCTTTGTCCAGTGATGTCAACTTAATATTGAGTCACTTTAAGTGACCCTGTATGTTTTCACTGCTGTGTGTGTGTGTGTGTGTGTGTGTGTATGTGTGTGTGTGTGTGTGTGTGTGTGTGTGTGTGTGTATGTGTTTATGTGTATGTGTGTCCCTCTGTCTCTCTCTGGCTTTCCCTCTCTCTCCGCATATATACATATATATATATATATATATATACATATATTTCTAAACAGAAATGTAGTAGCACATATGTAAGTAACACACAGGAAACCCACACTCGGAGAAAATAAACTTCGAATAAAGAAGAATCCTATATTTCGGCTATCAACTGTAGCCCTCTTCAGGAAAGTACATAAGACAGAGTACAGAGGGGACTTATAAGCTACATCCCTTCTCTTCTCTGTAGCTTATAAGTCCCCTCTGTACTCTGTCTTATGTACTTTCCTGAAGAGGGCTACAGTTGATAGCCGAAATATAGGATTCTTCTTTATTCGAAGTTTATTTTCTCCGACTGTGGGTTTCCTGTGTTTTATATATATATATATATATATATATATATATATATATATATATATATATATATATATATATATATATATATATATATATATATATATATATATTTGAGTAGCGCGGCAAGATATTTTCCATTAGGCATATTGAATTATATGCGACAGCAAATTGGGCTCTGATGAGTTTTCGATGAAGATTTTCAAGTCTTCTGAAGATATCTCTAGCATGGAGAGGCAAAGAAAAAACTAAGTTACTGGTAGAAGCCATCTAATGGGTGGAACAAGACACAAGACGTTTCGCTAATCACAGTTAGCATTTTCAATTGTAACAGATACAGAGAAAGTAAGGTTATAAAGGTAGAAAGTAAACACTGGGAGAAGGTACATAAATTCTGGGAGAGATCACATAGGAGGTGACCGTTACTGTGGCCTAGAACTGGAAAAGGGTACATGTGGACACTGAGAAAGGTAACCCATGAATACTGGGAGAGGGTAAGGCCGAACGCTGGGAGAGGATTACTGCAGGTGACCATTAATATGGCCTGAGCGTCCATCGCAGCCAGAGTGTCTGTTCTTGACGGGGCTGGTTTGTGTAGTTGTTGGAGCGTCTGGTTTGGCCGTTTCTGAAGGGTTTGAGGCTGGGAAGGATGGTGGGGGCTTCCTGCTGGGTGTTCATTGTGGGTTTATGTGAAGTGCTTCAAGGAGGCGCTTGTCACTCTCTCTGTCAATAATTTTGGTATTTTTCTCCAAAATGGATCTGTTGTGGGTCTCCTGGAGGTACCATTTAGGGCCTCCACTGTTGAAGTGGTACGTCAGACGTCTGGAAAGGCGAGTAGTGGTGACTCCGATGTAGGAATCTTGGGGCGTACAGTCCCCAAATGGACATCGAAAGTAATACACCAGACTTACACACTCGATGTTGGTAGGGCGTGAGAGTTGTTATTTTTCATAATGAGGTTCTTGATTCTCTTGTTTCC
>NC_134793.1:26141881-26149381 GCF_046742065.1 Oratosquilla oratoria | reverse complement strand
ATGGGTTCTGTGATCCGCCGATGGCACGGAAGAAAGGATAAGGTCCTATGTTTCAATATCCTAGTGCTACAGGCCCTGGACAACATTAGTCCTGAGGAGGCAAAGAGGTTGAGGGAAGAGGTCAAATTCTTTCTGCAACGCTTTATGGGAGAAGTTCAGCTCCCACTTTACATCTCAGTCGTCAATGTAATAGATCCTTGTTCTTGGGTGTAAGTTCCCTACGGGTTGAGTTCCACACGTAAATGGCAAACCTCAGTATGATAATCATATCAACCCCATGGGAAATTCTTTTATCATCAACAGTTATTATTTTTGCCCAGTGAAGTAGCTAGTATTTATGTACACACTGAACTCCCAGCGGGTAAATATGAAATGTTAGAGTTGTAAAAATGTAGCATCGCTGTTGTGGCGAGGAGATCAAGAACAATGTAGTTACACAACGGTTCAATGAAGGATTGATGTGATGGTACAGAAGTGCTATATTGAGCCAAAATTGAGTAATAGTCCAAGACAACAAGAGAAACGGATAAAGTGATATATAAAGATCGACATGTGATTTGCGGAATTTCCTCGGCCACTACTAATCCATGTTGGTTGGATGCATTTAGCCTTTTCTTACACTGCCCTCCTACTTCCCTTTCTTGGCCCTCAACTGCGACTCCATACTTTCTTCATGCACCCAGTTGACTAAATGGCCCCACTCTCTTCCCACTCAACGTAGAACCACGGATAACCGATTCCTGTTGCGTTGTTTTGTACAGGGTGTACATTTATTTCCGTATCATTGTCTACAGTCCTTTCTCCACGCATATGTACTTCTCATTAACCTGTGTCTTCAGCTCCAGCCACGGGGGTCCTAATGAGCTCTCTCTCCTCGCCGTCTAACCCCTTTAGCATGGGAGACGCTCAAAAGATTCTTATTGGGGCCGTGAATAAGCTATTTTGTTTAGATAAGGGATGAACTCGGGTCAAAAGAGGAATTTTTTGTATAACTATCGAATATCTATTTTTGCCTCAACTGTATTGAAACGTTTGGTCATAGCTGGTATTAGTTTCTTTCTATAAAGTTCATTACCGTGTCAACTTTTTTGCTTCGTTATACACCTCAAATCGTTCCTTCTAGTTGCCACCAGGCGACTTTGTCTAACAGAAAAACGACAACTACTCCCACCTTATCTTGAATAACCTTTTTCCTGTGTTCTACAACTTTTGTAAGTGTCATTAGTCGACGCTCTCCATCTGAGGGAAACGCGTTTGCAGCAAGAAGGGAAAAAAGTCAACTATGACAAGAATATTTCCCTTTGCCTGTATCCACTGCTCAATTTATATTACCCCCTTAAACTGATAATCGGTTAACTCCAATATATATTTCGGGGATTTTTTTTCTAAAACTACAGCACGTTATGCGCTATTTTCTGTATCGTAGCCCGCGTTCAAGATACTGAAGTGGCCGGCAAAATAAATCTATTCAGCATAATAAACTATTCGATACGATTTGTTTAATGGAACTGAATAGGAATACCTGAGGATTATAAATTATTTCCGACGAGCATTTTGTATGGTTTAATTCTATGCTGAATCGTGACAGCTAATTCCTTTCTGTACAGTCTATTCGTGATCCTCTTGAACTTGGCAAGCAACGCCGCTCTGTTTCCCGAAGCAACGATTCTCAGGCTGGACATTAAAAAAAACCCACATGCTTCAACAATGGATTCTTTGCTCAACCATCTAAAACACCCTTCACTATTTGTCTTGTCATTGACAAGTATGAACCCTACGTCACTCAACGTACACAAACCTAAGCTCGTCAAAAGCCTCGGATTGACTTGTCCAGATTTCAACGTGATCCACACTCCACAGAAGCCATCAGTAGGATGAAGTGGGTCCCATTACCTGCAACAAAAGGACATATGATTAGTTCTATGGGGATGAACGAAGCAATTATGAACTAGATATACACAAATACATGCAAATTATATCATACACGTACAAATATATATAGAGCCTACACATACAATATATAAATATATATATATATATATACATATATACATATCGATAATTTTTATGACAGTTGCATGCATATATATACATATATATACATATATATATATATATATATACTATATATATATACAATATATATATATATATATATATATATATATATATATATATATATATATATATATATATATATATATATAAGCTTTTTCAAAAACCTCCCGCAGCTGGGCAAGATGTTCTTCCCGGAAGCTGCTCTAAATTACAATATCATTTAAGTAACGTTTAACACCTTTCTTTCTCCGAGGAGATAGTTAATCATGACTGTGTTGATTAGTAGCTGGAGTATTCTATAAACGAAATTGGGAGGGGAGAGGCATTGAATGCGATAATCCTGCAGGCATTGCTAAAAGCAGAAAAATATTTTCTTTTGTGAAGCAATGATATTTGGTAATATCGCTTTCGCCTATCAATCCTGGTGACAGAAGTTGAGGATCCCTTGCCGTCTATGAGGTGGTCTGTGCGAGGTAGTGGCTAGGCGTCAGCTTTTATCATGTTCAGTTTTCTACTGTCCACTACCAGCATCTGAGTGGCGTCCGGTTCTGGGATTAGCAAAGAGGGCGCTGACCGACCGGGGGCGACATGAAGGCTGTGTAATAGTTTTCTCGGGTAGTAGCTCTACCTCTTCTTGTAAGAGTGTCTCTTTTTTTCTGGGTTCATCCTATAGGGTGACTGCTTGATGGGTGCACTAGAAGTCAGTCCTATGGTATGAGCTTCATGTTGTCTCGGGGTGTCGGACAATAATGTTGTGCACACTCGAAATAAAATGTCTAAATCTGTCTGATGCTTAAGTTTGAGGTCACTTAGCTTTTATGTCTCATAACGATGACAACTTCTGGAGTGGAAGGTTTGGATGGTGTAGAGTAGGTTCAGGTTCTTCTTCGGACAAGGTAGCCAAAGTGTAATGAAAAGCGACAGGTTTGCGAGAATAGCAGGACTTAAAGGAGATTATATGGCACACTTGGTGATGCTATCGCTAGTCCGGTTTTTCTATTACATAATTAAGAGTATTATTTTTTGCTGTGATTTTATATGATACTTGATTTCTGGTTTAGAGGGGATCTCTAGGAATAGGAGGATATACTAACACTTTTCCTGGTGAAAAACTTCGTGGTCATTTCTCTATCTTTCATATATACGTATATTTTTTCTTCGTTTTTATCTGAGTTTGCGCTAAGTTTTGTGTTGTCGTCTTCCAAGCTGTGTTTAACTTCTCTCTCAGTTGGCTTACGAAGTGGCACGCAGGAACAGGGTTACGTTCTTCCATCCATTTATTTTTCTTTTAACACCTTAAGAGGTTCTCTTAGCTCGTGGACAGAAACCAGGTATGCGGGTATGAACCCCCGACTGCCTTGAATGAACGTTCGTGTTGCCAACAGGAGGAACGGTAATCCTTCGTCCCAATCAGGTCCGAATCCATGGAATATTTCTAAAGCTCCTTGAGACTGTGAACGATAAGGGACGGAGAACGTATGTTTTATACAAAGTTTAGAGAGGGTTTGTTCAAGCTGTAACGACCTGAATTTGGATCTTTGGTCGCTCTGGATATCTTTGGGAAAGCCAAAGTGAAATATCTATTAGATTCGAGGATTATAGTCTTTGGTTTTACATCCCGTAATGGAGTAGCTTCATGGATCCTGGTGCTTATGCACATTAAAGTAACTAGTAGTCTCCTCTTTGCATAGACATTTGGGAATGGATGCAAAGAGGAGACTCTATGAAATGGTGATTGTGCTAACGGCATTGTATGGGGCAGAGACTGGAATTTAGGAGAGGCAGAGGGGAAATGTTTTTTAGATGAAATGTATGGAAAGTATGGTAGGCGTTACAAGGCTGGATGGTGTGAGAAACGAGGTGAGTAGGAGAGCTGGGGTGGATGGAAAAGATGATAGATAGGATTGATGAAAGACTATTGGGATGGTTTGGACACATGGAAAGAATGAGTGAAGAAAGATTAGTAAAAGATATGTGGAAGGCAGAGGTGGAGTGAGTGAACGTGAGGGGACGACCGAGGATGAGATGGAGGGATGGGGTGAAAGGGGCGTCGATCAAGAGGGCATGGCTGTTGAGCAAGGACCTAAGGAGAAGGCAGGAGATAGGGATGAGTGGAGAATGGCGATGTATAGATGATACTGTGATGCAAGGAAGGAAAGGGTGGGGGATGGGGAGTTTAGGGAGTAGTTATGTATGAGTGATATATTGACGCAGCTCGAAGGGATTTCTCCCCGTCTTCTCTTTTCTGCATGAGGAGACGTGGAGGTGGGGAGGGTCACCGATGAAGTGAAGCGGCCTTGCTGTGGATGTGTTGTGTCATGCTGCATTAATTCTGACCCAGGGCAGTAGGCGGAATACAGGGAGGACCCGTCATCCAGGAGGAGCTAAGATGAGGAGGTGGTGGATGGAAGTGGAAGTGGAATGGGTGGGAGTGAAATGGGTGGGAGTCGAGTGGGTCCTTGCCTCTTGACTTGGCTGCCTCCCCTGTAAGGGGGGGGGGACTCTTGGTATATAGATAGATACTTATGTTCTTCCTGGGAAGGAGAAGGTTCCATACAATCAATTATGGCCATAGTGAAAGGCTCCTCTATCACAAGGATAGGTTTTAATGGAGCACGGGGAATAATTTCGTTGGGTTTCTCAACCACTTGGCAAGTCTCTAAAGTCTTCCAGAATTGGGTTATATCCTTACGTATGCCAGGTGAATGAAAAAAAAAACGGGTTATATTTCTTTGGAATTTTCTTACACCTATATATCCTCCCGAGGAAGTAACGTGGACCATATGAAGAATGTGGTGTATATAGGAAGATGGGGCAACAATCTGGTGTTTTGCCTCCCTAAATTGTGTCATAATATTAACATCCATATTTACTGTCAGAATCCTCCTCAGATGCACACTGGTCCGACAATGAAGAAAGGGATGCATCATCCCTTTGGCTGGATACGAGATTATCTTGGGATCAAACAGAAATGTTTCACTCCCACCGTTTCTGAGTTTATCTTTAAACAGATTATCTCTCCCTAATGAGTTTGGCACAACATGGAAATTGGTAGGAGTAAGATTTTTGGCCTCTGCAGTTCTTCCATGGAATTGTGAGCGAGTAATGACACACACAGGACAAAGACTTGTATCACTGAGGGAAGGAGGCATGTCCTTCCTTTGTAGGAGTAGCTGCATCTGTGCGGCGCGGCGGCCCGCCGGCCACACCCCATGTATTAGTACACCTCAGAATAGAGATGGGGGTGACGTGAGCTATTCTCGGATGTGCAAATTGTCTCTTGAGGTATGAAAGGGGCAAAGTCCGGGCCATGTACCTGGTCATCATAGTTATTGCCAACAGGAGCCTTGTTAGGGAAGTCATTTTCGCTATAAATTGGAGCCGCTTCCTCAGTTCATCTTCGGGCGTGGGGAAGGGAGGCTTCTTTTGCCCGTTTTCTCTTCTTTATCTATGTTATTTTGAGCACAAGATTCTACACCGTAAGACATAGTTTGTAAATATGTGTTGAAAACCTTGACTTGTTTATTCCCCCTATCCTACGCTAGGGTCACCAATGTATCAAGAACAGAGTCGATTTGAAATATTTCTCCAGTAATGAAAATATCTATTTTGTCCTTTATGCGGGAATATTCGAGCTAAGGTATTCAACTAAAACATATACTGGATGAGAGTTTTTTTTTTTTTTTAACTTTACTAAAATTTAGACTGAGACTGACTCCCAGCAGTGTCGAAAGTTTGTGTTTTACAACATTTGTTTCCCATTGAGTAAATCCCTCTTCCTCTTCTTCAACAAACAGGTATTCATTTGAACCAACAGCTTTAAGCTGCCTCATTCCACTGACATCCATCTTAGCAGTTCCCCCATGAACTCCAACAAAGCACACCCGAACCTTCCCATCCCAACCCCCAACTCCCCCGCACGAACTTCATCCTTCCCAAACACCGACAGGTACACACAAGCTTACACTCCACACTCCCGAAAGGTTTTCCTTTTTATTATTAGGTCTAGTGAGCTCAAAGACTGCCGAGCAGTGCACCATGATCCCCATGGCAGCGAGTTTCTCCGGTACTTTGCAGTTCATTAGCACAGCCATCAGAAGGGTCTCAAGAGCGACTGGAGTGCTTAAAGAAACAAGAGCCGAGGAGGGCGAATATCAGATGATGGGCCAAGATGTAGAATGAAGAATTCCTGGGGGAAGGCACATTGTTATCGTAGTATGCCAAAAGTGAAAGAATAGGAAAATTCGAAGGAAGAAGGTTAATAGGATTCTGAAAGTTAGAGGAGAAGGGTGTGGCGAGGCCCCGAACACATGAAGCTATTGAGTTTGCTTTTGTGCAAGTTTACCCAGGTTGATGGACTCACTGGTAGCATCTAGAAAAAATACTGAGTAAAAAAACAAAAATGGAAAAAATATATATAAGATTAAATAAATAAGAGAGGGAGAGAGAGAGAGAGAGAGAGAGAGAGAGAGAGAGAGAGAGAGAGAGAGAGAGAGAGAGAGAGAGAGAGAGAGAGAGAGAGAGAGAGAGAGAGAGAGAGAGAGAGAGAGAGAGAGAGAGAGAGCACATGAGCTATTGAGTTTGCTTTTGCATAAGTTTCCCCATCTAGAAAAAAAAAAATCCGAAGTAAAAAAATCTAAAAGCTAAAATAGAATATAATAACATTAAACAAGAGAGAGAGAGAGAGAGAGAGAGAGAGAGAGAGAGAGAGAGAGAGTTAAGTGCCATAGTCTGGAGGAATGCTTAAGCCTGCCGCTATGGAGATTTACCTGCGAGATAATTAAGATGGGCAATGGTGCCCTGCCGTCAGAGCCCCCTTTTCAAATTATCTGTATTCCTCTTTATCCGTCCACCTGCTGCACTGGGGGAAAACACGATACAGCACACTCGCAGAGGGCACCAGAGCACGCATACACATACACACACATACATACATGCATATATACATACACACACATACATACATACATACATACATACATACATATATATATATATATACACGACATAAGTGGAGTAGGAAACACAGGAGGCTTAGTCTGAGTTCATTAGCACTGCCATCAGACTAAGACTACTCTGTTTCCTACTCCACTTACGTCAACCTGTCAGAATGTCTCAACACACATATATATTCATATATATATATATACATATATATATATATATATGTATGTATGCATATATATATATATATATACAGTATATATATATATATATATATATTACAAAGGATTACAAAGGCAGAGCATGCCGACATGAGACCTTTTGGTCCATATCTAGGTCGGATGCGAAAAAAAATCATAACAATAATAAATTAATAAAAAACTATAATAATGTAAATAACAAATAAAATACATAGATAAATGCATAGGTATAGTTAAATAATAAACAAACAGGTAAATAGTAAATAATAATAAATTGACATGTAACTAATAATAAATG
>NC_134793.1:26134381-26136881 GCF_046742065.1 Oratosquilla oratoria | reverse complement strand
TGTGTGTGTGTGTATGTGTGTGTGTGTGTGTGTCTATTTGTCTATCCTCTGTCAATCTATATGTCTATTTATTTATCTGTCTTTCCCTCTCTTCCTCTCACCAGCAACATTATCATAACCATAAATCCACGCCTATTCCCAATGTTCTCGTTCTTCCATCGTGTCCCCCTCCTTTTCTCTTCCTCACCCATCCTCCTTTTCCACTCCTCGTCATCAACCCCATCACTAGAGATAGTATCAACGACAGCAACAATAACAATATTACATTAACCTCCTACCTATTCGCCTCTTCTTTTCCCTGTCAACCTCCTCTTTTTCGTCTCCTCCATCTCCACGTTCTCCTTCTCCTCCTTCTGTTCCTCCATTTCGACCACCAGCCAGAATTATCTTATCCTCCCCCTCGCAGTCGCTCTTGCCGCAGCGTGGCTGCAGCACCCTTGCAGTCTCTGCTTCAACCTAATTGTAGTTGATGCCTGCAGGGCATAGCGACGCAGGCTGCCTTCCTTGTCGAAAGCTGGTTAGTGGTTGAACAAACTTCAGACACTGCAATCTTAGTAACATGAATAAAGTTCGCGTGCATTGCACAGGGGAGGTCCGATGTCACGTGTTTTTTTCTTCTTCTGGTTTGCTATTTATCTAGGCATAATCTAGTATGCTTGGAAATACGAATGTACATTAACTTTACACCTTTTCCAAGTGTCATTAGAAATAGATATCTGGGGATGGATGCAAAAAGAAGGCTATATGAATGGGTGATTGTTCCCCTGAAGCTACGTGGGGCAGTGACCTGGAATTCAAAGGAGGCAGAAAGAAGAAATTTACCTCCGTCTGAAATGAAGTATTTGAGGTGTATAGTCGTGGTTAAGAGAATGGGTAGGGTGAGAAAAGAGGAGGTGAGGAGGAGATCTGGAGTGGGAAAGGGACTGGCAGATAGGGCTCATTAAAGAATACTGGATGGTTTGGGTACATGGAAAGAATGTGTAAGGAAATACTAGCAAAAAGAATGCGGAAGGCAGAGGTGGGTGGAGTGAACTCGAAGGGAAGACCGGGAATGAGTTGGAAGAATGGGTTGAAAGGCGAATGTCTGTTGAGTAAGGAAAGGAGAGGGCAAGAGAGAGGTGTGAGTGGAGAACGGTACTAAACATTGACGCCTCCAGAAGGAATTTCTCTTTGTTCCCCTTATTTTGCCATCAGTCAGGGGGACGAGGAGAAAGAGGGTCGCCGCAGAAATTAAGCTGCTCTTGGGCCCTATTGCTGCTGCTGTTGCCGCAAATGTGCTGCTGCTGCTGCGGCTGCTGCTGCTGTGTCTTGCTGCATCGATTTTGACTCGAGCAATGGTTGGAGGACAAGGATGACACTTGATCCACAAAGCGCTAAGATGAAAAAGAAATATGTGGAAGAAGGATGAGAGCGCGCCCTGGCTGGCTACCTGCATTATAAGAGGGAACAAACCTCTTGGTATATAGCTAGTTATATATGTTAACATTAACTAATATATACGTACACATACATAGATATATACATATGCATGCATACATATGAGCATATAAATACATAACACACACACACACACACACACACACACACACACACACACACACACACACACACACACACTCACACACATTCGCACACACTTACACACACTTACACACACAAACATACACACACACATGAACATAAACTCATAAACACACACTCACAAACACAAACACATACATACACACACATAAACACACATACACACATATACACACGCACACGTACATACACTCACAAACACACTCACAAACACAAACACATACACACACACACATACACACGCATAAACACACACACACACGCATACACACACATACTTACAAACATACACACACATATATAATCATACACACGCAAACTAACACACACACACACACATATATATATACATATATATATATATATATATATATATATATATATATATATATATATATACACATATATACATAAATACACACACATATATATATACATATATATATATATATATATATATATATATATATATATGCAAAAAACACAGGAGAAGGGAAACTTGTAGTCAAAAATGTAATATACAAAAGTGCTTACTGTCTAAAAGTTCCCCTTCTCCTGTGGTTATTTTGTGGTTATTTTGCATTTTCGTATCACGGTGATGTGATTGCTTGCATATATATATATATATATATATATATATATATATATATGTATATATATATATATATGTATATATACATTTATATGCATATATATATATATATATATGTATATATACATTTATATATATATATGTATGTATATATAGATATATGTATATATATATACATATATAGATATATGTATATATACATTTATATATATATATATATATATATATGTATATATGTATATATACATATATATATATATACATATATATATATGTGTGTGTGTGTGTGTGTGTGTGTGTGTGTGTGTGTGTGTGTGTGTGTGTGTG
>NC_134793.1:26109381-26129381 GCF_046742065.1 Oratosquilla oratoria | reverse complement strand
ACAAATGCACACACATTCGCACACATACACACACATTTAACATACGTACATGTATACATATATATGTACATCCACGATCCACAGTTCTTACCATCCCCAGCTGTGAGGAACATAATTATGATCTTCTGTTCGGGAGATAAGAGAGCTCTCGCGACAAAAGCAGTTTGTCAGCGTTGTCGACTGGGAAGGCGACAGTTCCTTACGATATATGCTTTGTGTGTGTGTGTGTGTGTGTGTGTGTGTGTGTGTGTGTGTGTGTGTGTGTGTGTGTGTGTGTGTGTGTGTGTGTGTGTGTGTGTGTGTGTGTGTGTTTGTGTGGGGGGGGCGAACGCGCGTCATTTTGCCCGTGTAGCCGTATATGCAGATAGACGTTGCAAAGAGCACCAAAAGGATAGGAATAACAAAACAAAATGTGCATTAAGAAGAATTCTTTATATTCCGATAATAGTGACTTCCCAAGAAATTTTTACACAAGAAAATGATTTCTGTCATCAATTGATCCATTTCTCTTTTACAAAGGAAACATTTCTATTTCTGGTAATAAATTTAAGTAAATAAGAAATTTTCTTCATCAATTTTACTGACAACTCTAGACAAGTGAATAACAAAAACTGCTTTAAACACAGGACTTTTTCGAATTTATTCAGTTAATCACTGTTCTTTCATGAAGAGTTCCTACCAAACCCTCAAAGATTCCCCAAGATCCTGGCGAGCCTTGTCTGGGTAAGAAACTTTGCTCTGGAGTGCCTCCCAGGAAGAAAAAGTAATAAAGAAAAATATAGAAAAAAAAAGGTATGTGCCAATTCATTGTCAATTGCTCATGTGTTGGAAATGTCACTTCTCTAGAGAATCCAAGTCATAAAAAGATGGGCAAAAAAATAAAGAAGAAAGAGATTTTCGGAGCCTCCCAGTAAAAGGAACATAATGGTCGACTTCAGCCAAAAGTTGGCTGGCGATTCTATCCATCTCGACCTATTCTTTGTTTCTCCTCTTTGTCATCGAATCACAGTTTCATTCAGCTGAGGGAAAATCCCATTCTTCTGTTGTCCCTCCCTCTTTCCCGGCCGGCCGGCCGGTTGTTGCGACTTCTGCAGTCTGTATTTGCCGGCCGGCCTATCCATCCCGCGGTTAACATGTACCTCCCACTTTCCCGGCTGGCCGGCTGTTTCGTCATTTCTATTGTCTTGTGTCTTCCCGTCTGTGTTTGCCGACCAGCCATTTCTCCCGCGGTTTTGCTGTCCCACCCTCTTTCCCAGCCGGCCGGCTGTTTTGTTTCCTGTCTGTGCTTGCCGGCCGGCCTATCCGTATCGCTGTTATTTTGATCCACCCACTTCCCCGCCCGGCCAGTTTTTCATTGTCTCTCGTTGCTTCTGCTTGCCGGCCGACCTGTCCATATCGGTGTCATCACCTTTCCCCTTTCCCGGACGGCCGCCTCTTCGTTGTCTTTTGCTATCTGTAGTTGCCGGCCAGCCTATCCATATCCTTGTTTTGTTGTCCAACCCACACCCTGGCCGGCCAGCTCTATGTTTTTTCCATTGTCTCCGCCATATAAGGATTATCCTTGTCATCTCCAAGTCCACAGAGTTGGTATTGGTCACAGCGCTGCCAAAGTAAACAGAGTATTTTACTCCATTCAATTCAGTGCCGCCAACAGCAAAACTTGGGTCTTCAAAGGGCACAGGGGATGCATGCTGGAAAAGCCCTTCTGTCTTATCGGTGTTGATTTCCAGGCCGAACATCTGGGAAGCGACAGCAAAGAGGTTCAGTATCATGCTCAAGGGATCGCGATCTCAATATATGTGTATGGAAATAATTCAATCAACTGGTAACAGTAAAAGCAACAGTGAGTGCGTCATAAATATTGATAGCTATGACGGTAGTTATAAGTTAGAGAAATCTTTGTGATGAATTATATTTGCGAAAGAGGAGGAGACATATGAATATGAGAAAAAATGTTAGAATGGATTAGAGCTTGGATTAGTAACAGAAAACAGCGGGTCACCATAAATGGAGTAAAATCTAGGTGGGGCAATGTTACTAGTGGGGTCCCCCAGGGCTCGGTTTTGGGAGCCTTGTTTTTCATTATGTACATAAACGACTTAGACGATGGGATAAATAGGAATGTTAGTAAGTTTGCGGACAACACTAAAATAGGACGACTAATTAGGTCAGGAGACGACACAGAGATTCTGCAGGATGATCTTAACAAATTGTTCACATGGTCGGTGAAATGGCAAACGAACTTCAATATCTCTAAATGTAGCGTGTTAAACGTAGGGCTACACATCCCCAAAGATAGATACAGCTTAGATAACACGCTTTTAGAGAAAACTGAGTGCAAGAGAGACTTGGGAGTTCTAAAGAGTCCGGACCTTAAAACCAGGAAACAGTGCATTAGCGCCAGGAATAAAGCAAACAGAGTATCAGGTTTCATTGCTAGGACGGTAACAAATAGAAGTGCAGAGGTAATTATCAAACTCTATCTAGCGATAGTTAGACCCATCCTTGACTATGCGGTACAGTTTTGGTCTCCGTCCTACACAATGGACATCAATTCACTAAAATTAGTACAGAGAAGAATGACCAAAATGATACATGGACTCGGAAATTTGCCTTACAAAGAGAGGCTTAGGCACCTTAACATACACTCTCTGGAAAGACGCAGAGTGCGGGGTGATCTAATAGAGGTGTTCAAGTGGATCAAAGGCTTTAACAAGGGTGATGCAAACAAGGTCATCATATTAAAACAACAGGGCAGGACTCGTAGTAACGGTTTTAAAATGGACAAATTTATATTTAAAAAGGGAATAGGCAAGAATAGACTTAGTAACCATGTAGTAAGCGCTGAAACTATCAGTTGTTTTAAGAAACTATTAGACAACTTCATGGATGGGGATGACAGGTGGTGATGGATACGAAGCTGCCTATTGTAGGCCTTATGGTCTTTTGCAGTCTCCTTCATTCTTATGTTTCTTATGTAATGTGTAAACGAATTGCGACTAAGTTTGATCATAACCCATGGAATCGTAGATACCACGTGGTGCTACTTGGAGCGCGCATTGTATTGACCACGTGGCGCTACTTGGAGCGCGCATTGTATTGACCACGTGCTGCGACCTGAGCACAAGCCTGACTTGTCTGCGTGACCCTTGCGCGACCCGACGCTAACCTAATCCAGTGAAATTATAGATAATCACGCAATACGGGAGGAAATCACGCACTACAGGAGGAAATAGTTGGAAGGGTAGTGAATGGTGGGATGAGGAAACAAAGAAGGTTGTAGAAGAGAAGAAGCGAGCATTCACAGATTGGTTACAAAATAGGACGAGGGAGTCATATGAGAGGTACAAAGAAAAGAAAAGAGAAGAAAAGCAAAAGGTAAAGGAGACAAAGATGAGAGCAGATGTGAAGTGGGGTAAGAGTATGACAGAAATTTTTTAAAGTAATAAAAAAATGTTTTGGAAAGAAATTAAGAGAGGAAGAGGAGGCGAATCAAGTAGAGAAGAAAAGGTAAAAAGTGCAGATGGAGAGATGATAATGGAAGAGAAGGCAGTAAGGGGAAGATGGGGCAGAATATTTTAGGGAGTTGCTAAATGTGAAGGAGGATAGGGAGGGAAAGATAGTTGCAGTGGGAAATGCTAAGAAAATGACCGTGATGAGTGAGGAAAATGGAGGAGAAATAAGGAAAGATGAAGTGAAGGCAGTTGTTAAGATGATGAAAGCAAGTAAGGCACCTGGTCTGGAGGGATGCCATGCAGAATGTCTTAAAAAAGGAGGTACAGTGATGGTGGACTGGCTGGTGAGGTTATATAATGTTTGCTGGAGAGAGGGTAGAGTGCCGGAGGACTGGAGGAGTGCCTGTATAGTTCCACTTTACAAGGGAAAAGGGGACAAGTGTGAATGTAATAGTTTCAGAGGGATTAGCTTGTTAAGTGTAGTTGGGAAGGTTTATGGGAGGATCTTGATTGAGAGGATTAGGAGAGGAACAGAGGGAGTAATTGGTGAGGAACAGTGTGGATTTAGGACGAGTAGAGGTTGTGTAGATCAGATCTTTGTGGTAAGACAAGTAGGTGAGAAAGCTATAGGAAAGGGGAAGGATGTTTTTTGGGCTTTTATGGATCTGGAAAAGGCTTACGATAGGGTACACAGAAAGGCACTGTGGGAGGTTATGCAGATATATAGGATAGGAGGAAAGCTTCTGGGAGCTGTCAAGAGTTTTTATGAGAGTAGTAGAGCTTGTGTCAGGATTAGAAATGGAGAGAGTGAGTATTTCGAGGTAAAGGTGAGACTTCGTCAAGGATGCGTTATGTTGCCCTGGCTGTTCAACTTATACATGGATGGGGTAGTGCGAGAGGTAAATGCAAGGGTAAAGGGTCAGGTATTGGAGATGGTTAAAGAAAATGGAGAAAAGTGGGAGGTGAGCCAGCTGTTGTTTACGGACGACACTGCGCTTGTGGCAGGATCGAAGGAGGGATTGGGGAAGTTGGTGACAGAGTTTGGGAGAGTATGTGATAGAAGAAAGCTAAAGATAAATGTGGGTAAAAGTAAGGTGATGAGATGTACAAAGGGTGAAAGTGGCAGACTGGAAGTGAGCATTAAGGGAGAGCGACTGGAGGAAGTGGATAGTTTTAGATACTTGGGTGCAAATGTGGCAGGAAAAGGTGGAGTGAAGGTGGAGGTAGAAAGTAGATTGAGAGAAGCGATTTATGCCTTGGTAGATTGAAGAGTGTAATGAGGAATAGACATTTGGGAATGGATGCTAAGAGGAGACTGTATGAAGGAGTGATTGTGCCAACAGCACTGTATGGGGCAGAAACATGGAACATAAAAGAGGAAGAGAGAAGGAGTTTGAATGTGTTTGAGATGAGGTGTCTGAGAAGTATAATGGGGGTTACTAGGCTAGATAGAGTGAGAAATGAGGAGGTGAGGAGGAGAACAGGGGTGGAAAGGGAGTTGGGAGATAGGGTTGATGAAAGAGTATTAGGATGGTTTGGACACATGGAAATAATGAGTGAAGAAAGACTAGTAAAAGAGGTATGGAAGGCAGATGTGGAAGGAGTGAACATGAGGGGACGTCCTAGGATGAGGTGGATGGATGGGGTGAAGGGGGCTTTGGGGAAGAGGTGAATGTCTGTTGAGGAAGGACGGGAGAGGACAGAAGACAGGGGTGAATGGAGAATGGTTGTATATGGATGATGTTGTGATGCATGAGGTGGAATGGGCGGGGGGATGGGGGGTGAGGTAGTATGTGTGAGCAAAATTTGACGCAGCCCGAAGGGATTTCTCCCCGTCTTCTTCTTTTATGCATGGGGGGACGGAGAGGGGGGTCGCCGATTTAATGAAGCGGCCTTGCTGTGGATGTGCTGTGTCTTGCGACACTGCTTCTGACCCAGGGCAGTGGACAGGGTGCAGGGATGACCCGTCATCCGGGAGATGCTAAGATGAGAGGGAGGGTGGAGGGGTGTGGAGTGTATTCAGGGATGGAATGGGTGGGAATGATTTTATGCCTTTCCTTTTTGGCTACCTCCCTTGTAAGGGGGAAAAAGCCTTGGTATATATATGTATGTATATATGTGTATATATATATATATATATATATATACATATATATGTACATATACATATATGTATATATATATATATATATATATATACATATACGGGTTCGGATCACATGTAAAACAAATTCGGACCAATCCAAATAAATAGCAACTCATCAACTCTCCCTCTTCCCGTAGCCCCCCGTGCTACAGAATATATGAAAGTGTGGACGATAAATGAATATATGGGTTTTCGATAACAAGTAATGGTTATTGACAGATACAAGTGACTAGTACAAGAGATTGGTATTCACTTAGTAGTATCTAATGCAGAAAAGGAGATAAATGCATCATATATAGCCAGAAGCAAGAAGCAGAAGGCTGGACACTCAGAAAAAGACAGGAGGCAGATGCAGAGGCAGATATTACAGAGGACAGGTAAAAATAAGATGTATCAACTGTCTATCACATGACAATTTCAAGACCCACATCGAGACAACCTCACCTTCCCACCACCATCTTCAGTTCTCCCTCTGGAGCGGGAGAAGGATGGAGTGTTTGGGCATCGGAGAACAGTCATAGAGTGAGGATGAATCTACGAAAGAAGGAACATTAGGGAAACAAGGTCTTACTGTAAACAGCCGAAACAAACTCCACTTTCCCTGGACTCTTGTTTTCCACAACAAAAATTGCCTAACGTTAACTGAAACAAGATCCATAAAGAACGTCACTGGGATAAAGTAGTCAAAATGGAGAGAAATTTTCTACTCTTTCCAGAGTGTTTAGCACTTTGTCTTTTACACTGTCTGCTGTCAGGAAATTCTTTTGTAGTAGCTCCTAGATAGCAAAACCTGCCTATTTCGACGAACGCCTTCCGCCGCATTGTTTTACACATTTCTTTTTTATTCTGGCTGGCATCGTGCTATCTTATTCATCTCCGTTACAGCCAGGTAGTGACAGGTAGTGAAGAGATTACTTATTTGCAGCTTAGTATCGAGGAGGTTTTGGTTATTTTCTATGAGTTACGACTGCATGGGGGTGGCAATTCTCGTTTTATTGTGCTTCTCACAAGACTATTTCATTTCTCTTCATGGCAGCCACTAAAAAGAAAAGGTTGCTTGATTCGATTTACCAATTTCGCACCATAGCGTGGCAATATTTCCATTATCTTGGCTGCCGCCAAACTATCTTATTCATTTCCATGTCACTGCCTTCGTAACAAGATTGTTAAAATGAAATCGCTGTCCCAGGTTAGGGTGGTATGAAAATCCTGCTTGAACCAAACGTGGTAACAGACAGTTTTTCGTGACAGTTTGTTTAAGGGCTCGGACTGCGTCCCTTCAGTGTTTGGTTAGCATACCTGAAGTCATATGCATCAAAATGGCCCTCAACATCCTCAACTATTCCCCTGGCGTACCTCTCAGCATCCATCCTCACAAGAGCTGTAGTCTACGGGTATATTCTCCAGTTTCTCCCGTGACGCTATATCACTCCTCGACCTTGGGGGCTCTCCAACGCGCTGCTCGGCAGCTTTCGGAGTTTTCTGTTTAAAAGTGTCACTCAGTTCTTCGGGGTCCTCAAGCATGCCAAGTACTGCATGCTTGCTCCTGGGCACACCCATCGTCCCTGAGTTTCTCTAGATGAAAAATCCAGCTGGATTACATCTCTGGATTCTCCTGGACTTGATACGCAGTTTGAGTATCGTGACCACATGTCTGTGATTAATCCTAAGGAATTTAGCAATTCGACAAACCCTGCAGTTTTGTAAGATCTACCAACAATGACTAACAAGAACCCTAGCGGTCTCGCCTCCCTGTGCACGGACTCCAGGGCTGGAAGCAACGACTCCGCAAGAGGGAGAGCGTCATCGGCAAACACGAGGTCAGTGACCTTGGTATTGCCAGTAGATGTTCCGCAATGACACTGATCGATAACTCTGTCCAATACCCAGTCCATGCAGGTGTTGGGAAATGTTGGGGCGAGGACGCACCCTTGCCACGTTCCGGAATTAAAAGGAAAGAAGTTGGATATTCTTCCTCCATATTGTGTACGTGCGTGCGCGTGTGTGTGTGTATGCACGCATGCATTTACCTAGTTGTATTTTACGGGAAGAGAGCTATGCTCGTAGTGACCCGCTTTTGTACCTTTCAGCATCCAGTTTGATCTTACATTGCATAGTTTTTGCACTCACTGTTTCCTCATTCATGTTGTGTGGGAAGCTATTCTTTTTCAGATCTCCTCTGTAACTATCCTTTTTAAGTTTCTTTCCGTGTCCTCTTCTTTTTCTTCTATCCCACTTTAGTAAGTCATCTCTATCAATGACTTTCATAATTCTGTATATTGGTGGCAGGTCTCCTCTTTCTCTTCCTTGTTCCAGGGTTGGTAATTTGAGTTTGTCCAATCTTTGTTCATATGTCAATTTGGAAAGTGTTGGTGCCATCTTTGTCGTTGCTCTTTGAATTCTTTCTAATTTCTTTATGTTCTTTTTAGTACTAGGTGTCCATAGTGTCCCAGCGTACTCCAATTTTGGTCTTATTAATGTAACTAATATTTTCTTTACTATTTCTTCATCCATGTATTCAAAGGCTACTTTCATTGATCTTAATACTGTAGAGTGAAAGTTTCTCCGACTAATTTATGTGTGTGTGTGTGTGTGTGTGTGTGTGTGTGTGTGTGTGTGTGTGTGTGTGTGTGTGTGTGTGTGTGTGTGTGTGTGTGTGTGTATTCACCATGGTCTTTGGATCACGTGTTGTACTTGTGACCGACAGCTATTTCCCTCGCGGAAGAGAGCTCAGAGCTCGTATGACCGATCTATGGGTAATGCTGTGACCTTATACGCACACACACCCAACTCCCCGCCCACGAGAGTTGGAGTAACGACTCGAAGCGCAGCGATACTGAAATTATTTCAGCCCTGGGCAGGATTCGAACCCGGACCGCCGTAGTGACAATCGGAGACTCTACCAACAGCGCCACAGAGTGTGTGTGTGTCTGTGTGTGTGTGTGTGTCTGTGTGTGTGTGTGTGTGTGTGTGTGTGTGTGTGTGTGTGTGTGTGTGTGTGTGTGTGTGTGTGTGTGTGTGTGTGTGTGTGTGTGTGTGTGTGTTTGTGTGTGTGTGTGTGTGTGTGTACATGCCTAGATGTATTAACCTAATTGCAGTGGACATAAAAGGAGCAACGCTCGTTGGGTCCGGTCTCTTAAATCTCCAATTTAACATACCTAGCTTCAGATTAGCGCGTGCGTGCCTGTGCCTGCGCCTGTGTGTATGTGTGTGTGTGTGTGTGTGTGTGTGTGTGTGTGTGTGTGTGTGTGTGTGTGTGTGTGTGTGTGTGTGTGTGTGTGTGTGTGTGTGTGTGTGTGTGTGTGTGTGTGTGTGTGTGTGTGTGTGTGTGTGTGTGTGTGTGTGTGTGTGTGTGTGTGTGTGTGTGTGTTTGTGCTTGTGTGTGTGCGTGTGTGTGTATTCATTTGGTCTTTGGATCACGTGTTGGACTCGTGATCGACAGCTATTTCCCTCCTGGAAGAGAGCTCAGAGCTCGTAGGTCCGATCTATGGGTAATGCTATGACCTTGCACACACACACACCCCAACTCCCCGCCCACGAGAGTTGGAGTAACACCCCTCAGCGCTGCGATACTGATATTATTTCAGCCCCGGGCGAGAGTCGAACCCGGACCTCCGTAGTGGCAGGCCAGAGTTCTAACCACAGCGCCATGAGAGGTGTGTAGATGTGTGTGTGTGTGCGTGTGTGTGTGTGTGTGTGTGTGTGTGTGTGTGTGTGTGTGTGTGTGTGTGTGTGTGTGTGTGTGTGTGTGTGTGTGTGTGTGTGTGTGTGTGTGTGTGTGTGTGATTCACCATGGTCTTGGATCACGTGTTGGGCTATGACCCTCTCGGAAGACAGCTCAGAGCCATATATGACCGACCTATGGGTAATGTGTGTGTGTGTGTGTGTGCGTGTGTGTGTGTATGTATGTGTATGTATGTGTATGTGTGTGTGTGTGTGTGTGTGTGTGTGTGTGTGTGTGTGTGTGTGTGTGTGTGTGTGTGTGTGTGTGTGTGTGTGTGTGTGTGTGTGTGTGTGTGTGTGTGTGTGTGTGTGTGTGTGTGTGTGTGTGTGTGTGTGTGTGTGTGTGTGTGTGTGTATGTGTGTGCATCATACACGAGTATGTAGCGTTTGTATATGACTGAATGGCTCACTATTTAAATAAAGTTTTGGCAATCTCGAAACGCCTTTATTCGCCCAGGTAAGGTCGCCCACATCCTGATCAAAACTCCGATTGAACAGAGCCCTGTTCAGCTCAGGGTCCGACCGTTAAAGGAATGCTAGTCATCTAGTGTATGTATGTATATATATATATATATATATATATATATATATATATATATATATATATAAATATATATATACATATATATATATACACATATATACATATATATATATACATATACATATATACATATATATATACATATACATATTCATATATATACATATATGTATATACATATACATATATACATATGCATATACATATATATATATATATATATATATATATATATATATACATACATATATATATATTAGTGAATTTAGGGAGCAGGTTCTCTTCAATACATTTCTTACTGTGTTATTTAATAAGAAATATATATATATATATAATATACAGGTATTCATGTATTTGGGATTTTTATCTGAAAATCTTTACAACACACTCGAGTGTTGTATTACATTAGATATGGTATACAGATCAAACATTTTGGAAAATGTCTGGGCAAGGAGTCTCTTGCCTCAACCTTGACCGGTATTAGCAGCGAATAAGTGAATTATCTCAGCTCAGCGAGGATCGGCTTGAGTGGGGCAACGGCCGCGCCTCCAATTTCAGTCCCCTTCACGTGTAATCAGGGTCAAGTGTAATTAATACAATAGCGCACCGTCCAGATGAAGTTTCTGCTGCTGCTGCTCCGGCCATCTCGAGGCGCTTTCATTCCGGGCGTAAGTTCACAAGACAAAGGCTCACAAGGCATAAGTTCACAAGACATAACCTCACAAGTCAAAGGCTCACAAGACATAAGCTTACAAGACATAAGCTCACAAGACAAAGGCTCACAAGGCATAAGTTCACAAGACATAACCTCACAAGTCAAAGGCTCACAAGACATAAGCTTACAAGACATAAGCTCACAAGCCAAAGGCTCACAAGGCAATGGCTCACTCCCTTGATGGGAAAAAGACAAAAGCTCATACTTTTTTTTTTTTTTTTATTAAATTACATTATACACATATCACATTACAAATGTACACGTATTACATGCAGAAATATCACAAGATTTCGATCCCAAATAGTGTATCATATGCATTTATCGCATATTACATGAAATTAGAAATGTCACGTGAGATTCAGTCCAATCGGAAGCAGAGCCTCACAGCGCTAAGGAAATCCTCCCAGCGCCTATACAGTAAGTCCTGGCTGACACAGGTTTCTGAAGCGTTTCCCAAGTTCCACGTGACTGAGCGATTGTATGAGTGATTCTCTGATTGGTGTCCTTATATACTGACAGAATTGTAGTTCATTGCTGGTAAGAACTGCCTGAAGCACTTCACTCAGTAACATGTGAGTGAGCTGTTCAAACTTAGGAATTGCTCTACCGTCAGGTGTGAAATAAAGTGAGAAGTGAGAACAATTCAAATTACTCATCAACCAGTAACTAAAAACTGCTTAAACTTAGGTAGACGTCAACAACTCTGGAGGATTAAATGTTTATATGTGTAAAATGAGCACCAACAAGCAAAAAACTGTAATAACAATAAAATACGTTTGCATACAATATCATATATTTGGTGTTCAGCATATTATATATATATATATATATACATATATATACATATATATATATGTATATATATATGTATGATATATACACACACACATATATATATATATATATATATACATATATATATATGTATATATGTATGTATATTTATATATATACAGTATATATATATATATATATATATATATATATAAGTGAACTTTTGTATTTTTTCATATGTGCGAGCTCTTTTTTTTTTCATTAAGAGAGAGACCCTTGCGAGCTTTTGTTTTGTAAGCTTTGTCAGGAAGCCTCTAAAGATAGAACCGACTGAAGGGAGGTCAGTCAGTCAGAAGAATGACGGAATCAACCGGTGTTTGTTGCAAGAAGAAATAACAAGGTGTGTATGATGACATGATAAGTTAACGAAAAAATTCTCATGAAGATAAAACACAATTATTAATCTGGTATCTTAAACCTGTTTAATATTAGATAGTACATGTAATAAACTCTGTCCACATAATCTGTAATATTTGCATAATACGCTATCCTCTTTTTGATTTCTCTCTGATTTGATTTTATCTTTAACTTATATCGCTGATGTCAAACGAGTTTATTCCACTAATCTTAAAACATGTCACACCTTCGTTATGATGACGGTACAAAAGTTGAATAAAGCGATATATTGTATATATGTATTGGAAATATAAGCTCAATTCCACCAACACACCAACAAACCTTGTGCTACAACGTAGTTATCTTGCGTACGAAAATAAACGTAAACAAGAGAACTATGAGTCCCTTCGCTCCTCATACACAGGGCTCTGCAGCATTATGCTTACCAGAATAACTCTACATTTACAGAACGAAGCACCAAAGAAGTACACTGGAACTTGCCACAAAACTACACTTAAAATCATAGGACAAGCACAAGACACAAGAAGACTGCAGATCCTTGAAATTAATTCGGCAAAGAACGTCTTCAATGAATCTGCATACATAAGAATTCACTGTCATCCTGTCTACGAGAAGAGACATACGCTCGACGAGGAATCCAGCTCGACTGATGACGTCACCGCCTCCAGACTCCTGAAACCGATGTAACTGATTGGTCAACGCATTCATAACATCGACACGCCTGATTGGCCAACCCATCTCTTTCTTTACTTCTATTGGCTGTAACCTTTGATACCTGATCCCTCTTTGTTGCATATAAGACCCTGAAATCCAACCTTTTGTCATTACTGGCTTATCATATCATGGCTTATCAGAAAGAGATTAGACGCCACACTGAACGGACGTAGACGCTCCTCAGAATCCTGCAAGCAACCATTACACCGTTACCCGAGCTAAGACGATTTCTTCGTTGTCTCTCGCTCTGACGGTCTTCTATGCCCTTATAACCCCCCTTTCGGCTGTACATTGCCCTTGCTGGTCTAAAAACTTGTACAGCCGACTGGTGGGGAAGTGAACCAACCTTCCGGGCCTTTCCCGCACCTAGCGGACCCGGCATAGGCCAAGAATCCCCGACGACCGAGTCATTCCTGACTCTGCCGATAAACACGCGGGTACCAGCCCGCGCAGCCGCTTTCCCTTAACCACCGTTAGGCCATCACACCACGCGAGCATAGACCGTACCCCTGAGACCCCCCCTCCCCCAAACCATTACCCTCATCATTTTCTTCCTTTTTTCTTTCGTACACAATACAAACTTATACACAGCAACACACACATACACTTAAAAACCCAACGCGCTCCGGCGCGATGGGTAGAATCAGTATTCGGGAAAACCGGCCCTCGGCCGGCCAGACCAAGAGGAACGTCATCTGGAAACTCTTATCCAAGCTAGGAATATCTATCCATAAACTCTATACGAACGGAAACCAACACACCGCCATCGCTGACGACAAGACTATCGAGGACCTAACCAAGAAGACCACGAAAACAGAATTCATCAAAGAAGGACTGGACATTGTTGACCCCCCCAGAACTAAATGCCAAAAGAACACTGATTATCAAGCAAATAGATGGACACATACACGAAGAAAACACAGACACAATCAAGAATGAACTGGAACGCCTCAATACATACATGAAGATCACAAATATCATAAAACTACCCAACACTAACACAATACTCAAAGTCAAGATGGAGACGTCAACAATGGTGAAGAAAAGCCTAGAATCCGGCATCCTTATGTTCAGCCAATCTTTCCCACCTTACACACTTAGCCAAGAAAATTACATTCACCTTCCACAATGCACAAGATGCTATGCCTACGACCACACACTCAAACACTGCACAAAACCAGCCACATACACAATCTGCTCTGGATGTAGCTCTGAAGAACACAGGATCAACAACTGTCACAATGCAATAAAGAAGTGCATAGCATGCAGCTTGAACCATCCAACATACGCCGCAAGATGTCAAGTCAGAAAAGACCTAATAAAGAAGAAACTACAAGAGAATAGAGAGCAAAACACACACACACACACCAACACTACTTACGCAAACATAACCACAAGCAACGCTACTCAGTCACCCCCCACACCAACACCCAACCCCATCACCCTAAAACACCTAACAGTAATCAACACAGCCATCATACACGCTAACATAAATGAAGCAGCTACACCTGGAACATACCAACAGACAATAGACGCATACTACAAAGCCAACGGACTCCCCACAATCATAATCCCACCCTCAGTCATAAAACCCACAGCTGTACTGAACATGATCAACAACACAACACACACTCAACCACAAACAGAAGAAATGGAAACAGAGGAACATAGAAATAAAAGGCCACACACCACATCAGAAAATGAACAACCTACAAAGACAAAGAAAACAGAACAAAACACAGAAACAATACAGATCATTGCACCCAACACAATAGATATGACAAACGAAGAAATACACCAAAACGTACACACACTCCTACAAAACAACAAGGTCAAATACATATACACTAAAGAAATGCCAGAGGAGACTGTAGACACAATGATCAGACAAAAACTGATTGACTTAACCAAAGCCCCCAAATACACAAGAACACAACAAGGTTACTTCGACTTCAATAAACACAAACCAACAGACACAGCTCATTGGACAGTCAACTGCCAATAGCTCAAACACACATGGACACAATACACATAATACAACATAACGTACAATACTGGTCATACCACAGAAGAAACCAACTAAGCAATCACTACTTAACACAAACACCAGATATAATATTACTCAATTCAATAGGTAAACACACAGTCAAATTATTTAACTACAACACACACACACAAAACACTTACAACGAAGACAACGCAGGAATAGCAATAGCCATAAAACGAAACATAAAATACAAACTAATAGACGACTTTGACGAAGACATGTTAGCCATCGAAATACACACAAACAAAGGACCCATAATCATAGCTACAACATACCTCCCACCACGAAGACCATACCTACCAACACAAGACATACTAAAAATCACACAGAAAACACAACCAACATACATCATAGGAGACTTTAACGCAAAACATAAAACACTAAAACACACATACAATAATCACGTAGGAAAAAACATACACCAACTCATAACACAGAACCACCTCACCTTCCTCGGTCCAGACTTCCCAACATGCATTACACACAACGGAACAGGCAACCCAGACATGATATTCACCAACCGACACCACCACCTCACCTATAGAATACACCCAGGCGACATAACCTCATCACACTACATTTCACACTTTCCACCACAGCAATCACAATTCCCACACCACCTAGACTACTATACAAAGAAGCTGACTGGAAGAAATTTAAAACATTACTAGAAACAACAACAGAAGAATACAATAACACAGAAACACAAATCAACACAAACACACAATTAAAAGACACAAAATACAGCGACGACAAAATAGACAACTGGTACAAATTAATACACAACGCAATCACACAGAGTATACCTACAACACACCACAAACAACTACCCACCCCCAAAACATCTAAAACATTAAAAAAATTAATATGGAAGGCAAACAACATAAAAAATAAAGCCATAATAGAAAACAACTGGACTCCACACACAACACAAACAATTAAACGATTACAAACACAAATACTAGAGGAACACAAAACAAACTACGAAGAGACATGGAACAAACTCATATCAAACATTAAATTCAACCCCAAAAAACCACAAGACTTCTGGAACACAATTAAGAAACTACAAGGATCCAAAACTAACACTTCACCATACATAACATATAATAACGACAAACTACACGACGCCAAAGACAAAGAAAACGCTTTCAGACAGGTATGGCAAAACATTTTCCAAATCACACCAGAAGAAAACACACAATTTGACACAAACCACGAAACCAAAATTCTCACACACATAACACAACATTACCACCAAACACAACCTTACGCAAACATGGACTTAGACAGACTAGACACTGACAACTACATCGGACAACCCATACAACTAGAAGACGTTAAAAACATAATCAAACACACCAAAAACAAAGCTCCAGGACAATCAGGCATAACGAAACAAATACTCGCACACCTACCAAACATAACAATACAACTACTCACAGAAAAATACAACGAAACACTCATCAAAGGATACTTACCACAAAAATACAAAAACTCAAACATCACATTCATACCGAAACAACACACAGACACCACACAACTCCAAAACTACAGACCAATATCACTACTAGAAACACCCGGAAAAATATACGAAAGACGAATCCCAAACAGACTCATGGCACACTTACACGAACACGACATGCTCAACCCTAACCAACATGGAACACACAAGGAACACACACAGCACTAGCCATCTTATATGAAACAATCGCAGACACACAAAGACACAAACATGCATGCACCATAATATCACGTGACATATCCAAGGCCTTCGACAAAGTTTGGCACGAAGGCCTTAAATACAAAATACTCCAAACACACCTTCCAGACACCATCACAAAAACACTGTGTAGCTTCCTAGACAACAGAACAGCCAAAATAAAAATAAACCATTACATAGGACCAGCCTTCCCTCTCCATAGCGGAGTTCCACAAGGAAGCGTTCTCTCCCCAACACTGTTTAACCTATACACATCAGACATACCACCACCCTCACACGGAAGCTACACTATACAATACGCAGACGACGTCACACAAATAATCACATACCCTAACACTACAGGAAAACACATGCTTGCCAGAAAGACAGAACATGAAATTGACAAAATCAACACATACGAAAAACAATGGAAACTATCCACAAACACAAACAAATTCCAATTACTAGCCATCTCACCACGCAATCCAACACCAATAAAAATAAACAACAACATAATACCATACAATAGACAAGCACATATCCTAGGCCTCACCATCAACTCACAAGGAATAAAACACCACATCAAAAACAGAATACAAAACACAAAAAACACACTTAACAGACTAAGACGCTTCAGAGGACTAAAAACAAAAACACAAATAAAACTTTACAAAACACTAGCACGACCACAACTAGAATACCCCCCAATAATCACAGTTACCAGTACACACACAGACCTCAAACACATGCAAACCTTACAAAACAAAACAATAAGAAACATACTAAAACATAAACCACCATACCTAGAAACACAAGAACAACTCCACAAAACAGCAAACATAGAAACAATACACTCCAGACTAATTAGACTGAGCAGCAAAGCATGGAACAACATAGAACATAACTTAATACCCCCACCTCCTCAATCATCTAAAAAAACAAAAGACCACAAAAACTGGCCCAGATTGAAAACTATACTAGGCTAAAATCCAGCCCTTCCGCCTCAGACATGGCCCCTAGCTAATAAAAAAAAAATAATAATAAAATAAATAAATAAATAAATAAATAAATAAAAAAAAATAAAAATAAAAAGGAAGGTTACGTATATAAAATGTAACGTCTAACTAATATTAAGATATCACACAAGGCACATTGCCTCGCTTAAACACACGCATCCACAGGATACGTGTGTAATACTTACACAACGCACTAGCATTAGAATTCATATGGCACATTAACCAATAGTAAGAAACGTAACCTCCCTTACAAAAAAAAAAAAAAAAAAAAAAAAAAAAAAATAAATATATATATATGTATACTTCAACCGGGAGCAGGTATGAAACAACTTAATCGTAATTACAACTTTAATTAAATGAATACCTAACTATTACTTAACTAATATTCACGGCACAAAGCCTATAGAGAATCACACCTGCTCCCAACTCTTATAAATATTATTATTATTATGTGCACAATGAAGGAAAGACTCATATTAATCACAGAAATAACATCAAATGATAAGAACACTATTCAAACTCTAAGTCAAAACTAAATGTATAACAGAAATGAATCCTTCCTTCATATCAAATTATATGATTAGCTAGATAGGGAAAATATTTTATTTTAGAATAGATAGGGTGACCATACAAAATAATTACACCATGCAAGTGGGTCCGCCCCACACTATTACACTTACTCTTCTTTCACTTTCTCAACTTTACCTTCCTCTATCACCCCCTCCCCCCCCTTGCTCCCACACACTCTTACTTAACTGTCTTCAATTATTTATTTATTTATTATTTTGTCATTACTTTACCCATTCTCCTCTCGCCGGCAAAATGGCTCCGCTGCTTCAATAAGTCTGTTTCGTCGGCCGAAACCAAGATGTGCCTCGCCCCTTATCCATTTCAATGTACACCCGCTCAGATGACACAACCCTCCATGCGTAGTATGCACACACAAGCATATCGCAAACAAAAACACGACTACACGTGCAAATATCTTCATAAGCTTTTTCCTCTGCTGAAATTAATTAAATTTCTAACTTTCTCCCCTACTGTATCTTTAAATTTCAGTTTACCTACCACTAAAAATCTTTCCAACTTTTCTGTCTATCCCTACGACTAAGCCTCCTACTCCCTTTCTAACTTTGTTGGTTGAGGTTAAGTTGAATAAATCCCTAAAGTAACTTCACAGTTACATATATTGATTTCAGCCTCCAACTCCAAGTCTTCTGCCCCCCAGCCCTCTTGAGCCACGACTTCAGGCAATAAATATCCCTGAGAATCGGCCGGTGGCAAAAGCCCTCTTTCATACACAACTATCTTTTCATTTTCGCACAGACATCTCTTCCCCTCCTACAACTACCGATTCCGCGCGAGCTGGTGGTCTTTCCTAGGTAGTCCATAGTCCATTACTTTTGAAAATGCACAGTGTGGGAGTGGGTGCGTGCCTCTGACCTAGCTACCTACCTTATAAGAGGGAAGAAGCCCCTCGTATATAGATCATCATTAGTATAACCATTGCAATAATTATTTTACACAATAATAATTATGATAATTATAAAAATAATAATCTATCTATACGTAAAATAGGGGAGTATGACAGAATCTTTTGAAAGTAATAAAAATGAAATTGGATGGAAGGGGAGGTGAGTCAAATAGAGAAGAAAAGGTGGAGATATGTTAACGAAAGAGGATGCGGTAAGGGGAAGATGGGCAAAATATTCTAGAGAGCAAAGATCATTGGCGAGAGAGGGGCCAATGAACTGTGTCTGTGGGAGACAGATCCTGACTGATTTCACCAAACAGTTCCACGAGGGTGGAGGTCGTTAAAAAAGAGAGCGAGAGAAAGAGAGAGAGAGAACCGTTGAATGTGGAGGATGATAGGGAGGGATTGATGGCGGCAGTGGAAGGAACTAAGAAAATGACAGTAATCGGAGGGGGAAATTGAGGAGAAATAGATAAGGTACAAGTAGTTTTGAAAATTATGAGAGCACCTGGGTTAGATGGGCATCATACGGAGTGTCTGAAGAAGAGAGGTGTAGTAATAGTGGACTGACCAGTGACGTTGTTTAATGTGTGTCTAAAAGAAGGTAGAGTGCCGAAGGACTGGAGTACCTGTTTAGTTCCGCTTTACAAAGGAAAAGAGGACAAATGTTTTTGTAGTAGTTTTAGAGGGAGCAGTTTGTTGACTATAGTTAGGAAGGCTAAGAGAAGGTTTAGAACAGAGAGAGTAATTGGTGAGGATCAGATCTTTGTGGTAAGGCAGATATATAAGAAATCAAAAGGTAAGGAATTTTTGTGACCAAATGGATTTGGAAAAGGCTTATGACAGTAGATAAAAAGGCACTGTGGGAGGTGTTAAGGGTAGTCAAGGATTTTTAAGACATCAGTAGAGTCTGTGTTAGAATAGGAAATGGAGGCAACGAGTGGCTTCAGGTAAATGTGGAGCTAAGTCAGGGATGTGTCATGTCGCCATGGCTGTTCAATGTGACATGGATGGGGTGGTGCAGAAGGTAAAGGCAAGGGTAATGGGTAGGGGACTAGAGATGGTTAAAGAAAATGGAGAGAAGTGGGAGGTGAGCCAATTGTTGTTTGCTGATGACACTGTGCTTGTGGCAGGGCCACAGAAGGCATTAAGGGAGTTTGGGAAATCATACGATAGGAGAAAATTTGAAGGTAAATGTGGGTAAAAGTGAGATGATGAGATGTACAAGGTGAGAGGATGGCAGAGTTTGAAGTAAGTCTTACAGGAGAGAGGC
>NC_134793.1:26091881-26096881 GCF_046742065.1 Oratosquilla oratoria | reverse complement strand
CTATACAAAAAGTTGTTATCTGTCGCCTACTATACCTCCTTCTTGCCTGTGACAGAAACATACCACCACCAACACATCACAGATAACAGTAAAACTAGAGGTAACATTGTTATTATTCAAACACATACGCGCACACATACACACACACATGTACGTACAAATGCAAACACATACAAAGCACTGGATCTGCCAACTTTGAAATATCAAAGAAAAAGATGTGATGTGATGACAGTAGTCAGGTTGCTAAAGAGAGTAGACTACATTAACATAAGAGATCCCTTGGTTAGGAATAGGTCTTTAAGAAGTCATAAGATAAGGAGTGAAGAAATACAATTTTCCACATAGGTACATAAATATTAGAAAAATATTTGAAAATTATATAGCCCAAGCTGAAACTACTGTATACACGAAATCAAATCTAAATATGATAATTCAAAAATCAAGGCCATAAACAAAGCTGGAACCATATACGAGTTTTAGGCGACGTGTATGATAAATTGGAGAGTAGAAGCCGGAACCCTACAAGCGTTGCTCAGATAAACATGCTGAAAGTTACTCCTTGAGCGAGCATTACACCTACGAGCAGAGAGGTTCTCACTCGGGAAGACAATGACTATCAGTAATCGACCCAATATGTGATCCAAGACCATGGTAGTGAACCACTAATTTGGTGTGGTCGAAATCCTTCGGCATCACGTCATGAAATCTGGATCTGAATTTGCATGGGTATTCCATTCGTGCACGGACCTAGCATACGTACTAATGGAAAAACAAACATTGGTGTAGCTTTAATTTTTTTGTAGTTTAAAGTTTGAATAAACATGCAGTTGAAGGCTGACTGTTCTGATAATACTTTAACGTAATTGGATACATATTTAATACAGTTTGTGCAATTTTCATACTGACCAACTGCTATTTGGACATTCCGCAACTGTACGAGAAGATTCCTTATGATTTTGCAAAATAATCAGTTCTGCGGTCCTTTTGCAAAATGCCCACAAATCTAAGGTCATTTTGCAAACTGACCACTGTTTTGATAATTTCATTAAATGCCCGGTTATTTAGCAAAATTACCAAAAATGTGGTCTTTTGGTTAAATGACCAATGACCAAATATTTCAGGCAGATTTGCAAACCGACCACTGATTTGGTCATTTTGCAAAATGACCACTTCCTCAGAATGATCGTAACACACACACACAAACACACATACATATTATACATATATATATATATACATATATATATATATATATATATATATATATATATATATATATATATATATATATGCAAAGTAGACCACTTGTAAAAAGAAACAACGAAGCAGAGCGCTTTCGTATATTACATCTTCAGTGCAACAAGTAATATACGAAAGCGCTCTGCTTCGTTAGTTTCTTTTTCCAAGTGGTCTACTTTGCATAAATGAACACACGTACTCGTGTTCTTATTAGCATATATATATATATATATATATATATATACATATATATATGTATATATATATGTATACATATACATATGTATATGTATATATGTATATATATATATATATATACATATATATATATATATATATATATATATATATATATATATATATATGCAGCAAGGAATCACCTGAACTCGTGACTCACACAAGCTGCAAAAGGAACAGGAACAGAAGAAGCTGGTAGTAAAGGAAAGATTTAAGGAAAGTGTCAGAAACGATGAACAGTAATGTTATTAGTTCAAATATTGATGTAGGTTCGCTGTGCTTCCCAAGAGCTCTGTCCGTCAAATAAATGAAATCGTCTGACGGCATAAATCGGCGTGGGATTTCGTTTTTTTTTCCGATCAATACTGGTACTTATCCCCACTCAAACGGTGATTTTTTTCGGGCAAAGGACAAGTGATTTTATGCGGCTCAAGGGATGACGAGCTTAAAGGACATCTGGATCGATCGACATCCCGTCGAAGTCCGACACCATCCCACCCAGCTTCATAAAACTATCTACCGATAAACCAAAATGGATTCTTCTCCATTTCCATCTTAGCTCCTTGAAAATGAATGGCTCACCCTGCTCCCGACACACTACTTGGGTCAGAAGCAGTGCAACAAGACACAGCACATGTACAGCAGGGCCCGACAGCCTAAACTAGTTTACTCCCACCGCTTCCTTCGTCGCCCTTTACAAGAACAAACTTAAGATAAGGACTTTCCGGGCTTTGCCGGCCAGAAGACGCCAAGGCCCCGGCGCGGCGCGGCCCCAAGGCGCGAGCCGGCCGGCCCCGCTGGAACTCGACCGCCCAAGGTCTCCGGCGTCCTGTAAACTCCCCCCCCCCTCCCCCCTCCCCCTTCCCCCCTCCCTTTTCTCCCACTTCATACGGAAAGGCAAGCAATAGAATGCTGCATGTTTTATAGAATACTTTCCGTGTTGAATGTAACATGTTACATGTTGCCTTATGTATTGCATGTTGCATGTAATATTGTCCACTGCATTGACAAGCTACATGCAACGCGTCACATACAACATGCGACTCGTAACATGTTATATGCAACATGTTATACATGTATGTAATATGTTATATGCGACATGTTACATGCAACATGCATTGTTAAATGCAACAGGCTACCTGCTGCATGCTTCATGCTTAGTTCATGCACCATATAAACACAACATGCAACATCTCAATGCAATACACCAGATGGTATATGCAACGTGCAACACACTCACAAACGCACACGAAGGAAATGGAGTAAAGTTGTACCGAAAGACCTGGAGAAGGTGTGATATGGCACGCTCGCTTTGGAAAAGACGTTCAAATATAAAAAGACGCCAAAGTAGAAATTATTTTGAAGGCACATAGATGGAAGTATGTTGAAAGAGTTTATATGATTTTTTTTTCGTCTATACATTTCTCAGCTGAAGAATAGGTTGCTAAATTACTTCCGACGTATGTGTTAATAGCTTACACAATGGTGATGATTAATTAATAAGTTTCAAGGAATCAGAAAATTATCTAAGTTTCATTCTCCATATTCTTATGTACTTATATCTACTTAATCTTCTAGGGTAAACATGACGCCCTCGTTTAAATATATTCAAATTAGACTTATTGAAGAATTTAATCAATATGATCAACAAGAAGTATGAGCTCCTTTCAAATTCGTTGCACACTCCACACACACACACATACATACATACATACACACACACACATACACATACACACACACACACACACACACACACACACACACACACACACACATATATATATATATATATATATATATATATATATATATATATATATATATATATATATAAACTTTTTGTGATAAAAGCTATTTCCCGTGGACCTGTCGGGGGTGGGGGCTAATTCCTGGCCTGAACCGAGTCTAACTTCGATTGAGATTCTCACTGCGACCCTGGCATTCCTTCAGTTGATGATGGCGTTAACAAACTATATAGCCTATTATAACATACATTCGGATATAATTTATAAAAAAAGTGAATGTAAGTCAATAAAGAATATATAACTTTACTGATCAAGGTCAGGTGTGACAGATGTCCTTCTATTGGTACCGTGTAGCTCAGTACTACTTCCCGCATGGTCGGCTTTTCGGCGACTAAACTGGCTTCCCTCCCCCACTCCCCTCTGGTGTCCCGGCCAGTGAGGAGAGCGTATTGGGGACCCAGACGGAGGGTAAAGAATACCATCAAAAGGGCCCGTGAACTCACTGAGTCAATCGTCACCCATGGGTCACTAACTCCGTGTTTGTCATGCAGGGCACCCCTGTAGGGCGTGGAGAAGGGAGTCCTGGGAGCTGAGTGATGTCGCAGTGCCGTGGTTGCACTGAGGAGTCCCCTTTGGAGTATCAAGGCGCCTCTTTGGTTCCCTCTCTAGGGCAAAACGGCTGGCCTCTCTTGGCTTGGGGTGAGGGAAATCGGCTGAGCTAGGCACGGTTCGTGGCTGTCATTCCCTAATGTCAAGGTGGTAGGTGAGTGTACTCTCTCATGAGCCCTGGGACTATTGGATCAATACTAAAATCCTAGTTTTCCCTCGATGGGCTAGGTGGAGGTATGGGTGCATGGGAGAGTTAGTGATGGAGTGATGTACATGACAACCCTATTTGACACTTAATAAAGATGGGGCGGGCTTGTAACCTAAACCTGCCAAAATCACCCAGACAGCGTTGCGGGCTTTCCGGGTGTTGCACATGGGTCACAAAAACGTCGAGCCATGAATGGAGTGAGGCTCCGGCGGACTCTCCGTCTGAGGGCCTGGAACATTCTCTCTCCCGGAACGATCGACTGCTACTTTTGTTGTTGGAACTGAGGCTACAGTGGCTCTCTCAGGGGTTAGAAGGGCAAGCTGCGGCAAGACCTACTTGGGGTCGGGCCGCACCGACGGGACCCACCTCATGGGAATAGCTGTCCCGCCAAGTAAGCCGTCTGCTCACTCGAGTCAGTTCTCTCAGAGCAGACAACTTGTACACCTTGTCAGTTGTAGTCATTGAATGGCTTTGAACTTTTAGTATATGTGCCATTAATGACCACTAGTGTTTAATCATACTGTTTAACAACAAAGGTTACATATCATATTCGAGCCGTTCGACGAACATTAGCTGCTTGATAGATTAGACTAATAATAATAATTGACTCGTGTATCACAGACACCCATGGCTCTATACTAGCAAACGCCGGTCGACTGGCCCTGCCATAGATCTCTCTTGGAAGAGCCATTAGTTTCCTGTCTTTGTTGTATCATTAGCGTGTCTGCTTCATTGTCCCCGCCTGGAGGGACGAGGAGGAGGTTACGGAGAGTAGTCGCCATCCACCAACATTCCTTCCGCGAAAATATGGCGGATAATTAAAGTTGACAGAGAGAGATATCTTGGGGCCAATCCGGAGTCTGAGTGTCATCCATGTTCCTCCCTCCAGATGGTGGTGGGGGGGGGGGTGTTTTTTGACAAAATTTACGGAATTTGAAGACGAGTTGTGGGAAGACTCT
>NC_134793.1:26084381-26089381 GCF_046742065.1 Oratosquilla oratoria | reverse complement strand
TCTTCTTCTTCATCTTCTTCTTCTCAATCCTCTTCTTCTCCATGCACATTCCATGAAGCAGAAACTCGGCGTGGCATAGGATCGATCACGTGAGCACAGACGCTCATGAACAGGGGCCTTGTGGCGCCTTTTGGATTCATCTTCGGTCTCTGCCTTCACCCTGTGACGAAGGAATCCCTGCGTCTCTTATCACAGTAGCCTCCGTGCCGGCCGGGAGGAGGAGAGGCAGCAACCATTGGTCTTTTTTACGTCCCAACTACAAAACTTTTTACCCTTTCATTTCCTTGGATATCGATGATGTGATTGAGCAGCCAGCCGAGAAGATGCTGCTGGGGGGGGGGGGGGAAGACGCTCATACAATCTACGACAGAGTTCGTGCACCATCACAGGAACAATTGTGAAATGATAGTACACACCAAAGCACTGTCGATCACAATTGCTTTGGTCTGAACCAAGCATCGAGTCACTGACTGATCGATGGCCCTCCCATCCCTAACGACGAAGGTGGCCCTCGCTAAGCGTGGTCGGTCATTGGCTCTAATCCCCGGTTCCGTCTATAGAGTGGATCCTTTCCTCGGCATGAGAAGCGAGAGCGCACGAGTAAAGGAATCACATGAGCTCTTCCTCTCAGGAAGTCATAACGGGACACACTGCAGGAGCCGCCTACGATGGTGGCATATGCAATATATATATACAATATATGATACATAATATATGATATATAATGTACAATATATAATATATAATATATGATATATAATACATAATATATAATATATATGATATATATATAATATATAAAATATATATAATATATAATATATGATATATGTAATATATATATAATATATGATATATAATATGTAATATACAATATATCATATATGATATATAATATATAATACATAATAAAATACATAATATAATATATATATATGTTATATAACATATAATATATAATATATATATATATATATATATATATATATATATATATATATATATATATATATATATATATATACAATATATAAAATATAATATATGATATATAATATATAATATACAATATATCATATATGATATATATATAATATACAATAAAATACATATATATATATATATATATATATATATATATATGTTATATAACATATGATATATAATATATATATATATATATATATATATGATATATAATATATATATATAATATATATATAATATATAATATATATATAATATATAATATATATATATAATATATATATATATAATAGATAATATAAATGTTATATAATATATAACATATAATATATATGTAATATATATGATATATATAATATATATAATATATAATATGTATGTTATATAATATATATATATGATATATAATATACAATGTATAATATATTATATACATGCATATATATATATGTATATATATATAACATATATATAATATATAACATATATAATATATATGTAATATATATGATATATATAATATGTATAATATATAATATGTATGTTATATAATATATATATATATCATATATAATATACAATGTATAATATAAATATATAATATATAATATACATATGTAATATATATAACATATAATATATAATATATAATATATATGTAATATGATATATAATACATAATACATAATATATAATAATACATAATATACAATATACAATATATAAAATATATAATATAAAATATAATATAAATGTTATATAATATATAATATATGATATATAATATGTAATATATAATATATGATATATATAATATATATAATATAATATATAATGTATATGTTATATAATATATAATATATAATATATAATACATATATATATATATATATATATATATATAATATATAATATATAATATATAATATATGATATATATGTTATGTAATATATAGTATATAATATATAATATATAATATATAATACATAATATATATAATATGTATATGTTATATAATATATGATATATAATATATAATGTATAGTATATAATATTTAATATATAATATATATATATATATTATATATATATATATATACATATATATATATATATATACATATGCTATATGATATATAATATATAATATATACAATATATGATATATATATATATACATATGTTATATAATATATATATATATACATATGCTATATGATATATAATATATAATATGTAATATACAATATATAATATATGATATATAATATATAATATATAATTTATGATATATAATATATAATACATGATTTATAATATACAACATATAATATATAATATATAATACATAATACATATAACATATAATAGATGATATATAATATATGATACAAAATACATAATATATAGTACATAACATATATGATATACAATATACTGAGTGATAGTGATATTGTTACTCAAGACAATTCTGAAATGTTACCAGAAGACAATGTACAATCTCTACTTAGTTGAATTTTAGTCTTAGAGAAGGCTGCTGCGTGCCTTTGCGAGGAAATTAGAGTTTTTCGCTTTGATGTCACGTCCACACAGTCGAGTTGTGCCCGGTAGGCTGTGCCCTAACCGGGCAAAGTTTCCAGACGATGCACGCGAAGTCGTCCACACGGCTGACTGTGGTAGTTGGTGGTGAGTCGGCAGTAAGCAGGGGCTGTGAACGAGTGGTTTAGTGCGGTACGATCACCGTCGTGTCACATCTTACATTCCATAAACATTCGTGTGCTCTATACAGGTCAATCAATTTTACTGTGTCTTGTCGAGACCAGTATGTACTTGGTATGAATATCATGATCTACTAACTCGGGGCTGATTGGGCCTGACCGCACCTTTCCTTGTGCGTTTGGCAGTGACGTCAAACTTCCGCCCACTAATAGTGCCGGGAACGGGCAATTTAATTATTTGCCCACTAAGGGTTGATTCACACTCGGTCACGCTCCACTCTCGGTCTGCTCTCGGTTCTGAGGCATTCACACGTACGGTCCGCTCTCGCTCCCGTCATCGCCCCTCCCTCGATACCAGTAGAAGTCTTACCATCACTTACGAAGGAAGTGTGACTTTTCTGACGCCGAGTTGGCAATATTCGCTATTGCACTTGATGAAGAAGAAGAAGGAAAACAAAATAGAAAAAGAAAGAGATTGTGGGTTCATCCTATGTTGCAAGATAGGAAGACTGAAGGAGAATTTCATACTCTGTATCCTCGTCTTATTGATGATGAGAGTAAATTCCACAGCTATTTCAGAATGAACAAAGGAACATTTGAGAAAATACTATCCAAAATTGAGGATGACTTGAAATGTACAAGAAGATGCTGCACTTCCTGGCACTGATGTGCTTGCACCATACGTTATAGTGGGAGATGAGGCTTTCCCGCTGAAGAGAAATTTGATGAGGCCCTACCCAGGTTCACAGACTGAACATAAGATAGAGAAGAGGATTTTTAATTATAGATTATCTAGAGCCAGGAGGATAGTTGAGTGCACATTTGGTATTCTAGTGCAAACCTTCAGAATATATTTAAGGAAACTTAAAGCTATGCCTTCTAACGCTAATGCAATCATTACAACAACATGCATACTTCACAATCTGATACACCCAAATGCTGTTGCATTACCAGATACTGTTGTCATGCCTCCATCAAACACAGTACGTCCAATGAGAGGAAGAGGGGGAAATGCTACAAAGGAGGCTTTTGGCGCGAGAGAAACACTGAAAGATTATTTCAGCTCCCCAGCTGGCTCAATGCCTTGGCAAAATGATAAAATATAAGTAGACAAACAAACTTGTGTAGGAATATTTGTTGAGTGAGCTAAGGAGATGCATTTCCGCAGTGGATAATAGGTTGTTATTATCCATATGGAATTTCTTTCTTCGGTTAATAATGTGTATTTTTTTCTCTCGGTACCTTGGCAATATGATAAGTATGCAAACATTATCACTGTAGTGCAGCGAAGTCAGGTCATACAGCTCTGGTTTACCTTTTGACTAATTCTATTAGCATTTCATCTAAATCCACAAAATTAAAGTAAATTTTGTAGGTTATATTGTGTTCAGTTGGTGCTTATGAATATCCTCGCTGTACGCATTGCCATTGTATCAGTGATAAATAAAAAGAAAATGTATTTTTATCATTTTTCTAACTTTCTCATGATCCCATTGTGGTGTTTCCTTTGGATTATCCATGGTTTGGTAGGACAGAGGGTAACACTACTTGCTTATATGAAGGCTGAATCTCGACTGGAGTGGAGCAGGACCGTGGCAACTGAGTTCACACTGGCGCTCACGGTCCAGTCTCGCTCCAGTAAAAATATCTTTTGACGGAACCGTGACCGGAGCGAGACTGGAGCGAGAGCGCCAGTGTGAATGCTTCCATTGAAATTAATGAGACAATATTGGACCGGACCGAGAGCGTAGCGGGAGTGGAGCGCGACCGGACCGATAGTGTGAATCAACCCTAAAGGTGCCCCTACTAAGACGGGCAAACCCCTCGTGCCCGACGGACAGTGCTCGACCGTGTGGACGTGGTTTTAGGCCTAAAACATGGACGTCAGACCGAGTCTGAAATCAGATGGTGGTGTGTGGAAAAAGGTGACCGGTAAATCGCGGGAAGATCGTAGAAAACCCTCACCTGACTCACTTGAGAGCAAGAACTCCTTCCAGGCTGTCGCAAGAGTGTAGCAAGAGGCTATGGAAGTTAAGCAGAAAAGGGCAATGGAGATACAAGGGCTGAAGACAAGGGAAGTTGCTAAATCCCTGCCCATAGGTAAAATCTTGGTTGTAGGGAATAGCCAGGAGGCGGTATTTAGATAGGGCCTTTTGTGATAAAGATAGGATCATAGGGCATAGGTGTGGTTTCCTGGGAAGGAGATAGGCGATATTAACGATAGGATCGAGGCGTGCATTGTTGGCCTGGGGGTCAGGCCCATAGTCTGTCTGAGCGCAGGGGTCCAAGACGTA
>NC_134793.1:26071881-26074381 GCF_046742065.1 Oratosquilla oratoria | reverse complement strand
TTTCTCCTTACGCCTTTGTCAGCCTCCATTTTTCTCTTTGTTTACGATTCAGCTTAGCGTCGAAAAGGTCATGTTTATGCACTTTTTTTTTACAAGCATCAGATTTGGCACAAACATACATATGACCATTCCAAGTCTTTTGCTGGGTGGAAGCACTTTCGTGCTGCCTATTTGTGGGGGCAGGTGGTGCCACTAGCGTTCTGAACCGCCGGTGCCTGGGTAGACTTCAGGAAAGATTATATATTTCTGGTTCTAATTCACATTTTTTAAATCTGTATGTAGTTACAGATTCCTGAGAAAATACTTTAAATATATTTAACACTAAAAACGCTAGAACGGGCATTTATTGATCATTTTTTAAAGAACCTACAAATTCGCATATAAAACTACAAAAAGAAAATCAGTAACTTATTTCCCCCTTTATTTTGCCCCTTTGACAATCGATGTCGCCCAAGCTCCAGATCAACCTTTTTACCAATATCTTTTGTACAGAATGAGTTCGCTCGTGATGCTGCACATTACTACATGATTGATCACCTTCACACTTTCTTCAGATTCCTCGCCAATGCGCACCAGTTCTGGAGCACCAACTTGCCACCACCTGAATGCAGAATAGATTTCTGCTAGCCTGATGACTCCACTTGTGACTTTTAGAAGTCCAATATTCTCTTCCTACCCATGATCCATAGCAATCGCTAATGATACATTTTTACTTTTATGAATGGCAGTTTTCTTTCTGAAATTCTACAGCTAGACTCTAGCGGTGCTGAAAGAGAGCAACTAAGTCACGAATGTGCCCATCAAGCTGTGCTCGACTTGAAAATAATTACGATTGTCACTTGCAGGTGCAGGGTGAGGCTTCAGTATTTGAACTGTGGACATGTTCCCCCCACCCCACTTCTCCTTTTCCCATTCACCGAGTTGAAGAATTGTCTACTCCTCTCTTTAAGTTTCGTTGTTTGTGTTGCAGGCTTCCTTCTTCAGAAGATACAAGGCTGCAGTTGCGACCGGATGTGCACGCCTGGTTCTCCGCCCTCTCTGACAGAGGTCAAAGAGGCTGTAAGTTGAAGGGTGGAAAGGCAACTGACATTTGCAACATCAGTCGGGAGTTATTGAAAAATGGAGGTGAAGCCTTGATCCACCGATGGCATGTGGTACTGTCTGCTGTCTGGAAGTCTGGTACCATTCCCTCCGACTAGAAAAAGGGTCTGGTCGTCCCCATCTGGAAGGGTAAAGGGGACCGACAGGACTGCAACAACTTCCACGGCATTACATTGCTCGGTGTGCCAGGTAAGGTGTTTGCCCATCTATTGCTGGCACGAGTCCATTCACATCTGCTAAAGTTTCAGAGGCCTGAACAGCCCGGCTTCACTCCAGGCAAGTCAACAAATGATCGGATCCTAGCGCTTTGTATTCTTGTGGATCGCTGACGTGAGTTTTAACAGGGGCTTCTTGTATCTTATGTTGACCTCAAGGTGTTTGATTCGGTGCATCGTGGAGTGCTCTGGGATCTTTTGCGGATCTGTAGGCTTCCTCCTAGGATTAATGACTTGATTGGCTTATAACCTGAGACAAATTTCTGTAAACTATGGAGGAGGTGTGTCTAGAGCTCCTTTTCTGTTAATTCAGGAATGTCTCGCCCAAACATTTTTCGACACCTGCATAGACTGGGTATTGGACAGAGTTGACGATCAATGTCGTTGCAGAGCATCTATTGGCAACTCCAAAGGTCACTCCACTCCGTCTTGTGGAGTCTTTGGGGTCCCGGTTACAGCCTTTGAGTCACTGCATATAAGGAGGCGAGACCGTTTGGACTTCAAGTCTCCTGGACCAAAACCAATGTTCAGGAGTTTGTAGGTTTACTGAATGACACAGTTCAGTCTGTCCATGCAGGTGGTGAGGACACTGATGTCTTGGAAACTTTACATATCTTATTAATGTAGTATATAACAGTGCTGGGTCATGTCAGGAAATATTACGAATGATTGGCATTGCCCATGGTCTTATGGACTCTCTCAACCAAAGTGTATGATTTTGTCGTTATTTACACAGGGGGACTAAGATTCAAAAGGTCAAGGCATTTGCGCTCCCTGTCTTGCTTTGCAGCTGTGAGACATGGGCAATGAATATTCTTTTGAAGAGGCATCTCTATGTCTTTGGTACTAAGTGCCTTCGAAGAATCATGGTGTATCGCTGGAATGACTTCATATCAAACAATACTACAAGACTCATCCTAGACCAGTTACCAGGATAATTCATGAAGGTCAACTCCGGCTATACGAACATGTGAAACGTTTCCCAGATATTGATCCTACTCACAGGGTTATTTCCGCAAGGGACAACCCTCGATAGATAAGACGAAGTGGACGCCCACAGAATCCATGGCTGAGGCAAGCAGATCGAACATGTCCAGAGTTGTTTGGAGTGGGAAGGAAGGGTGTCTGCATGGGAGCTTTTTCGGAGAGACGGTGGGGGGGGGAGGCTGGTACCGGCGTGCGTG
>NC_134793.1:26056881-26064381 GCF_046742065.1 Oratosquilla oratoria | reverse complement strand
ATATATATATATATATATTGAGTTGAACACTCCGTTTTTCACCTACCCTCCCCCCCCCCCCGTGCTAAGTGGAAGAAAGAATATTGCCACCGAGTTTTCCCACTCGGCTTGTAAAAGGCGGCTAAAACGGGACGGAGTGGTGGAGCTAGGCATCCTGCTCTCTGTAATCCTAACGTGTACATTCCTACGAGAAGTCAAGGCATTAGAGTGTCTGGAAGGAGCCCTAAGCTTTGGGTCTTTTGTGCGTGGGTGTGGTACAGATGCGAGTAAAAGGGAAGATATAGGTAGTATGTTTGTGAGAAGAAAGATGGATGTGTTGGTATTACGTGAAACTAACTTGAGTCGGAGGGGCGAGTTTGAGTTTGGGAGTGTAGTGGGGAGGGTGTCAGGAGTGAGGAGAGGACGAGGAAGGAAAGGAATGCCTGTACTAGTAAGTGAAGAGACAGGTGAGCGTGTGGTGGAGTGTAAGTCTCTTCAATGTTAATGTGGATGAAGGTGAAACTGAGAAGAGAGATGTGGGTCTTTGTGAGCTCATATGGGCCTGGTAGTGAGAGGAATGTGGAGGAAAGGGAGGCGTTTTTGATAGATTCCGATGAGTGCGTAGAGAGTTTTGGGAGGAATATCAATGTAGTGTAATTGGGAGATCTCAATGCTAGAGTAAGGGATGAACCAATAGAGGGAGTGGTTGGGACGTGTGGAGTGTCAGGTAAAAATCATAGTGAAAAGTTAATGGTGGAGATGTGTTTTGCAAGAGAGTTCATGATAGTTAATACATTGTTTTGGAAAAAAGTCAAACATAAGTACACATGGGAGAGGTTGGTGGATGGAAGGATTAGTTGATAAGGCTTTAATGGGCTACATAATGGTATCTAGGACAAAGTTGGAAGAGTTATGGATGTCCATGTTCTTAGGGGAGAGAGTGGTAGAATATCAGATAATTTTTTGTTGGAAGGTAAGTTGAGAGTAGCGGATAGACGGAGAAAAAGGAAAAGAACAGAAGGAAAGGACGCGTTAGAGTAAAATGTTTAAATGAAAAGAAAAAGGAACAGGAGTACATGGAGAGGCTGAGAGAAGTGAAGGAGGTGGTGAGGGATAGAATAGAGGTGGGCTGATGAAAGATTATTGGAATGGTTTGGACACATGGAAAGAATGAGTGAAGAAACATTTGTAAAAGAGGTGTGGAAGGCAGAGGTGGATGAAGTGAACTTGAGGGGACCACCAAGGATGAGATAGATGGATGGGGCAAAAAGGGTGTTGAGCATGAGGGGAATGTCTGTTGAGCAAGGAAGGGAGAAAGTAATTGATAGGGGTGAGTGGAGAACGGCGGTGTATAGATGATGCTGTGATCCAAGGAAGGGAGGGGGTAGGGGGGGGTAGGGAGTGGTTATGCGTGGATTATATTTTGACGCAGCCCGAAGGGATTTCTCTCCGTCTTTTCTTTTTATGCACGAGGGAACGGAGAGGTGGGGTCGCCGACTAAGTAAAGCAGCCTCGCTGTGTATGTGCTGTATCCTGCTGCATTGCTTCTGACCCTGGGCAGTGAGCAGAATGCAGGGGTGACCCATCATCCATGAGGGGCTGAGATGGGAGTGGGGAGAGGGTGGTGGATGGGAGTGGAATGGGTGGGAATGAAACGAGTGGGAGTGGCTATATTCCTTTTGACTTGGCTACCTCCCTGGTAAGAGGGAAAAGCCCTTGGTATATTGATACAGATGTGTGTGTGTGTGTGTGTGTGTGTGTGTGTGTGTGTGTGTGTGTGTGTGTGTGTGTGTGTGTGTGTGTGTGTGTGTGTGTGTGTGTGTGTGTGTGTGTGTGTGTGTGTGTGTGTGTGTGTGTGTGTGTGTGTATGTGTGTGTGTGTGTGTGTGTGTGTGTGTGTGTGTGTGTGTGTGTGTGTGTGTGTGTGTGTGTGTGTGTGTGTGTGTGTGTGTGTGTGTGTGTGTGTGTGTGCGTGCGTGTGTGTGTGTGTGTGCGTGCATGTGTGATATTAAGAAATATTCAATAAAAAGATGAATGAAATATAAATTGATTGTGTATACAGGGTAAAATATGGTAGAAACAGTGCTCTCAGAGTTTGACCTCATGCAACACAGGATAATCTAGATGGCGCAATAGGGTCACCATGTTACAAAATTCCATAATTATGAAACTGGTTTGCTGACCCAATATGTGACCTTTTATAGGTTATACGTTATATGAATATGAATACAGTATTTTATCTTATATGTGATGTAAAATCTAATCAAACAACCATATGGAACAAGCATTATTCAATTAACATATAAAAAAAAATCTGCCATTGCCGATGCCAAGCTCAGATGAGAAAGTTGGAGGGTTGCCACGCCAGGCCTAGCTAGACGATGATATAAGAATATTTTGCACACGAAACTCCACAACAACCAGCCTCAGAATCCAGAGGGCCCTTTGGAAAACGAAATTGGAAACGTAAAGGAAATTTTCACTACAAGACATTCCACAAAATTAGAGTTGCAATGATTAATATTGCAATATACAGACACAAGGAAGAAGAAATCTTGGAGATAATGGAGGAAAGAAAATTAGACTTTGTAAGAATGGCAGAGGCAAGACATTGGGGAAAAGATAACCTAGATGTACTGTGGGAGAGAAGAGAAGAGAGGTAGACAGCACAGGGTAGCGTTGATAGTAGGATCAAGGCTCAAGAGGTGAATCTGATACATGAAAGATTAATGAATTGTAAGGGGGAAAAAAGCCTTTGGAATATGTATGTATGTACAATATGAATGAAAGGAAGAAAGTACAACATATATCAGGTATACAGAAAAGCCACCAAGGAAAATAATGAAATGATGACCGAATGCTTTCGTCTATTTAGACCCTGAAGATGTCTGAATAGACGAAAGCGCTCGGTCATCATTTTATTATTTTCCCAGGTAGTTTTTCTGCATATTTAGAATCACGAGTTCATGTGATTTCTCATGCATATAACAGGTATATATGCCTCAACAAGGATGTCCTGAAGAAGAAAAAGTACAATTCTTGGATTTTGTGGAGGAAGAATACAAGATCCCAGAAGGCGTTATATGACTCATTGGTGATTTTCATGCAAGAATTGGAAAAGAAAGAAAAGGAATAGGAACATTTGAAAAAGAGACAAGAAACTCAGGAGAGAAACTAATAGAGAAATTGTTTGAAAATAATGAATGGATATCATCAACATAAAGAAGGCCACAGATTCATTAGATATAGATGAAATCAACAAATTGGGCAGTTTGATAAAAATACCAGGAGTGAGTTTAGATTCAGACCACAGGCTACTAGTGGCCGATCTTAAGATTGGTAAGGTAAAACGAGAGCAAAATAGAAATGGAAAGGTAATCAAAGTAAAGAGTTTGCGAGTGGAAGAAAAAAAAAATACTTATAGAGCTAATCTTACGCACAAAAATGGAGAAGCAATATGATGAGAAGAAAGCTGGGACAGAGAGAAGTATTCAGCTAGGTATCAGAGGAAATGTAGGGTAGAATGGATTGGAGGAAATGTAATATGACACACACCTTGCTTGAACGAGGATGTCAAAAAGGCAGTAAAGAACAAGACTTTAAAGTTAAAATAGTGGTTAAGAAGAAGAACATCTGAAAGCTGGGCAGACTATAGTCCACTGGTAAGGAAAGAGGAACTTGCAAAAGACGATTCGAGCAAAAACCGGGTTATGGAAAAATCTGTGAGAGAGATTAACGGAGGATTTGCAGAGAGGAAGAAAGTTGTTATGTAGTATAGCAAAATCTTATAGCAAAAGCAAGGCAAAACAATATATCATTAATGACATAGAAGGGAATGTTCTTACAGATCAAGATGATAGACAACAGACAGACAGGACATTTCCAAGAAAGAGCTCCTGAATGAAGTAGAAAAAACAATTGCAAGAGGCAGGAAGATTTAGATGAAGACGAACACAATGAAATAATAGAAAATAATTAGAATGGGCACTGAAAGAAATTAAAAATTACAAAACATCAATAAAACTCACAAATGAAGGGGGAATAGTAGTGTAGTAAAATATATTGGAACTCTTAAACAAGTTTTATAAAGCAGAAACAATACCTGAGGAGTGATGTAAAACTAATAGTCAATTTTCAAAGGTAAATGTGATGCTGGAATTTGCCACAATTATAGAGAGATTTCCCTCATACTACACATCACAAAAATAAGTGAGACAATAATGAGAAGAGTAAGAGCCCTAGTACAACCAATTCTAGGTGAGTAACAGGATAGTTATAGAGGTAAATAGAGCAGTTACAGCTGTGACTCTTCAACTAAGGCTGGTGACGGAGAAGGCACGGGAGAATAACCAAAGCCTTTACATCGCCTTTATTGACCTACAGAAGGCCTTTGATTCAATACTTCACGAAAAGGTATGGGAATGTATGTAGAAGTATGGTGTCATGGAACATCTAAAGAAAGCCATTAAAAGGTTGTATTATCCTTGTGTATGTAATGTTTGAACATGAAAAGGGGCCACATAAATTATTCCATGTGGAGACGGGAACAAGGAAGTGTGTTATCCCGGCTGTTTTTAACTTCATAGCATATATGGAAACTGTGATTGAGTATTTTAAGGAAGGTAGAGAGGAAGACCATAAAAACAATAATGACATAAGCTGAATGGAGCACAGATAGGGACGAGATCGAAGAAGATTAAAAAAGATGGAGTGAGTGCTTCATAAGGAAAGACATGACAATTAATGTATAAAAGACAGAAATACTGTCCGTTAGCAGAAGAGAAGAACAAGACTTCAACATCACCATAGGAAATATAATGGCAAAGAATACAAACATCCTTAAATATCTTGGAAGTATAGTTATTAAGGAGGGTGGAAATAGGAAGGATATTTCAGAAAGAATAAATAAATCTAGTGTGAGTGTTGGAGCTCTGGCCAATGATAAAGAAAAAACGTGTACCTTACAAGTGAAAAAAGTAAAATTGTATTGACATCATAGTTGGAAAGACGAAGAAAGATAGAATAAAAAAAATTAAGATATAGGGAAAAGCCTTGGCGTCTGCTCCATGCTATCCAAAATAGATGCTCCCCAGCTAAGATGGTTGGGACACTTAGAGAGAATGAAAGAGGAAAGACATAAGGGACGCTGGTAGTGGACCCCGGACGGAAGAAGGCCAAGAGGAAGACCGAGAAATGGATGGAAAGAAGCTGTTGAAGAGATCCTGAGCAGACACGACTTGCCCAACATCATCTAAAATCTGAGGAAGGAGGGGGTCCTCCATAAGAGAGCCAGATGGAGAATCATGCTGGTACCACTGACAAGCGTAACGCCTACTATTGGGAGCTGAAGTATGAAGAATTAAAAACTGTACTTGAGTATGCATAATCATGATATAATTTTGTAAGCAATTGCTACAATGAATAATGTAATACAAATTTCCTAACCACAGAATTTAGTTTCTCTCTCTCTCTCATTCTCTCTCTCTCTCTCTCTCTCTCTCTCTCTCTCTCTCTCTCTCTCTCTCTCTCTCTCTCTCTCTCTCTCTCTCTCTGACATCACTCGACCCTACGTGCAGAGAACGGCTTGATGAAAACATTTTTCTGCTTTTCAGAAATTTGTATCGAAGTTTTGGTGAATTATGCCTGACTCCCCATTCCATTGAATGCACGTTTTTTCATAATCTCCCATTGGTCATCTTTATGAAACAGTGCTATGATTCTCTATACCTTAATCTGACATTCTATTCCCTCCATTATGCACGACCCATTTATCACCATGCTTTGCTTACAGGAAGATTGTTTGTCTTATATACGATTCGCTTTGACTAGGCTTTGCTTTTCATATCAATCTGTCGAGCTTTCTGAATCCCATAACGATGATCAAATTTGAGTAATGACGTAGAGGGGTTTGAAAAACACGATTAGGAAGAAAAGGCAATTAGATACAAAATTGCTTAGAAATCGAAAACCTTGAAAAAATATGGTTACGTTAGAGATAACAAGGTTACCAGGTATCAGCTTGGCCCACTCTGACTGCCAATGGTCAACTTTGAGCGTTCAAATGAAGGTATGTGCGACATCTTAGTTCCGTATTCATAAACAAAACATGAGATGTATTATTTGAGTCATATATTGAACGGAAATTTACTCATTTCTAATCTTTATGAAAATTATAAAAAAAAAAAGGCCCGATGGTTGACATCCAAGAATTTTGAAGAGAACAGAAAAACGAAATTACTGTCCCATTATTATTTCTTTTAGTCCCACCACGCGTGGCGCTATACCGAGAGAATAGAAATTAACAAACCTCACTCCTATATTCAAATAAGGTAAAAAGCAAAAGTCACTGAACAACGTGCCTACAGGATTGACGCCCATCACTGGAAAAATGACGGAAACATTTATAAAAGATCCCACATTAAGTCACTTTAAAAGCCTCTACGCTCTTGTACGACTCGTCTTCTAGAATCTAACACTATAGATGTCCCAAATCAGGATACAAGGAACAATATACTTTGAACAATCTTTCTAAACTGACCCGCACGAGAGGCTGGCTAGTGCTAGATTCGATTGGCATGAAATAAGAGGCAACTTGATAAGCTGCTTAAGGAACTGGTTGAACAATTGTAAGGAGCGAGGTGTTCTCAGTTGCAAAACTCGAACTGAAAAGATGTTTCGGGTGAAGTTCCTCAGGGTTCCACTCTAGTACCACTTTAGTTTTTGGCAAATGATCCCTAGAGTCAGTTGGGCATTCAGAGGGACTTTGACAAACTAGAGCCACGGTTTCAAAAGCGGCTAATGAAAATCAACCCAAGCATGTGTAAAGTTATGCACATAAGGTGATACATCTACAAGTTATTTGGAAAACTTTAACCAAACTGGAGAATGAGAAGGATCCTGGATCCATCAGTAACGACCTTAATACTTCTCAGTTTTGTTTTTTAACGGCTTCAGAGAAAGGAAACAGGCTAATGGTTACTTTTATATAACTTCAAAAGTAGCCCAGTGGATACCGTCTCGAACTCACGAGCAGGTGGTCGTGAGTTCCAGACCCGGGGCCCGCTGCGGGCTCTCTGCAATGGTTCCCAACAGCTCTGGCCAGGTGGGGAGGCAACCCAATCATCGGCCTAGAAAAAAAAAAAAAACGGCTTGCCGCAACTAACGGGGCTTGTTTTGCCAAGAGCTTTTCAATTCCTAATGAGTGGTAGTTGGATAGTGAGTTCCAAAAGACCCAGCTATCACTAAACGATTACATGGATCATTACTGAAGCCACACTTGGGATATCCTGTTTTGACAGGAACCCCAAACTTCATTAAAGACATTGCTGGAGCGGAAAAGGTACAGCATTGATCCATAAAATTCATACCAAATATAAGAAACATACAAAAACATACTAAATAATTTGAACCTATTGATAAACGAAGACTCAGGGGCACCTTATGAAAGTCTTTAAATGTTTAAAGACAAGTAATACCATTATCACAACTGAAAATAAAAATCACTCTTATTCTCCGGGCGAAA
>NC_134793.1:26049381-26051881 GCF_046742065.1 Oratosquilla oratoria | reverse complement strand
TTCTCTAGCTCAAAACCCCTCTCACCACATCTATGCATCTTTAATTGAGTCGTACCTTCAAGTTCACTCCATCCACCTCTGCTTTCCATTCTCTTTTTGCTAATCTCTTTACTCATTCTTTCCATGTGCCCAAGCCATCCCAAAAATCTTTCATCAGCCCTATCTGCCAGCTCCCTTTCGACACCCGCTCTCCTCCTCACCTCATTTCTCACTCTATCCAACCTTGTAACCCCTACCATATTTCTCATGCTTTTTCACCTCGAGCACATTTAAATTTCTCCTTCCTGCCTTTCTTAAATTTCTAATATTCACCTCATATACTGTAGTCTCGTAGGCACAATCACCCCTTCATATAATATTCGCTTTGTATCCATTTCCAGATAACTATTTCTCAGAACGCTTTTCAATTCCTCAAGACACTAGCCTCTCTCAAGCTACATTTTACCTCCAGCCCCCACTTCTCCATTCCCTGCCACATTCGACTCCAAATAATTAAAACTATCCATTTTCTCAAGCTTTTCTCCTTTAAGACTTACTCCCAACTAGCTACCATCCCCTCCCCTTGTAAATTTCATCACTATTTCGTTAAAAACACAGTTAAATATACTATCACTCACCGACTCAATTAAGGAAAAGGTGAACACGAAATCTGTTTGGGTGGAGATTATAGGCAGGGAGAAACATAACATTGGCGTTCTATACAGGCCTCCTAACAGACTGGATGGAACAGACTGAATCCCTGTTTCGTTGAATTCGTAGGGCGTCCTAGTACAATTTTTTTATGGTCATGGGAAAACATTAAGTGTTGAGATTTAGTAGATCATAACTTTTTTTTTTTTTTTATGTGCTACAAGATGATTTCTTCAAACAATTAATTACCGATCCTATGAGGGGAGAGAATACTCTGGATCTACTCTTAAAAAGCAATGCCGGTATGATAAGAAACGTACGAGTGGGTGATGGTGATAGACTACGTTCTAGCGATCATCAAAAAGTAAGATTTAGCATTAAATGAGAAGAATTGAATAGCAGAAAGAATAACTGACTTCAGGAGAGCCAATTTTGAAAAACTAAGAGGGTACTTGGGACAATTTTGAACAGGCCTAAGTGGTAATGAAACTGTTTTGAATCGTGAGAGTGAGGTCAGTAGCGTGTCCAGCCTGGAGGTCAAGCGGTCAAAGGTCTAGATCTAAGTCATGTCCAGGGGGGGGGAGGTATGGAACCTCCAAGTGAAATTACATACAAGTTAAGCCCAGAGGTCAATAACGGTGTCAGCAGACTAGATGAAATGTACAATAACCTAACCGCTAGAATTTTGTTTGCCTAGAATAAATCTATACCACCCAAAGCAATAAGGACGAATACTAATACTTACAAATGGATGATGGATAGGCTAAAAAAAATAGACCGGAATAAAAACAATGTTTTTATGTTAGGACGAAAAATGGAGAAACATAACGAAGTGGCTAGACTGGTTAAAAACTACACGCGAATAGCGAAACGTAATAACAAAATTAAGGTTGCTAGACAAGCGTAATATAACCCAAAGGGCTTCTTTCATTTCTACAGAAAAAAAAAAAAAGGAAAAAAAATGTGAAGGATAGGCCTAATTAAACCTGAGCATACCTTGATAGTTTCCGAGGAAGAATGAGTTAGGAGTCTAATCAATATTTTCTCTTGGAATTTACAAAGGAGAGGATTGATATGGTACCTGCCTGCCTGCGACCCGATCTTTAGTGGGATGAGAGAAGAAGACTAAATCGCATCAGCAACAGCAAGGAAGATATGGTCTAACTGATTGCTAGAATTGAAGCTATAAAATCCCCGGGTCCAGACATTTTTTTTCCGAGAATGTTAAAGGAGTGTAAATTTGAAATCTACGACCAGTTAACGGAAGTATTTAGTAAGTCGGTAGATACTGGATTCGTACATATTTATTGGAAGCCGGCAAACGTTGTTCCTGTTTTTAAAAAGGATGATAAATATTCTATATACAACTACAGGCCAATCATTTTAACGTCGATTACAGGTAAAATGCTGGAATCAATAATAGCTAACAGAATCAGAGCTTACATCGAGAGGCATAATTTGATTTGTGGGTCATTTGTAACTAATATTTTATCCTTTTACACTAATGTCTACAATGCGCCAAATAACAATGATAATTATGACGTTATTTATCTTGACTTTAGCAGACTTCGACAGGGTGCCTCACCAGAGACTACTAAATAAAGTCAAAGCCCATGGCATAGGAGGAAAACTTTGAATGGATTAGAGCATGGATTAGTGACAGAAAATACCGAGTCACTCTTAGCGATGTAAAATCCAAATGGTACAGTGTTACTGGTGGAGTTCCCCAGGGGCTCGGTTTTTGGGTTCCCTATGGTTCATTATATATACATGAACGACTTGGACACTGGGATTAATAGTGATGATTTGCGGACAAGACAAAAAAAAATAGGACCCCATATTAAGTCCGGGGGAGACAGCAGATATTAAC
>NC_134793.1:26026881-26044381 GCF_046742065.1 Oratosquilla oratoria | reverse complement strand
GAACTGTCTCTTTCAGATTTACAGGAAATGGTTTCCAAGTTTGTTGTGGTGAAAAGACGGGGGCCACAGGTTGCAAACAAACGTTTGAAAACCAAATCTTTCCTTCAGGGCGATTTTTTGCTGCTCACTAATTACTACAGAGCCCCTGGGTTCTTGTGGGTCGTCTCTTATGGGTGGAGTACCAACTAGGCACACTGCGAATTACGAAATTTTGCGCAAACACGCACTGATAATATTTGGGCGAAAATTTTATGCGTAACACCGCTTCCCTCGTCGTCCAGGCGGGTCTTTAGGCCCGGAACGGGACGCACGAACATAAACAATCTCAGTCTGTCACTGACAGCGAAGACGTCACACGCCCTCAGGCTATTATGTCACCAGTTTTCAACACGAGATCGAATATCACTTTCTGAAGAATGTATTTATTCACATGACCACCAGTTTCACTCTCCTTCGTAAAATGTTGAAAAACGAAATCAAAGAAAACAAAATACAGGAAATAAATCTCGGCCAGGAAAGATCACCGCCCAATATCAAAGTGTTTCACTGTAGAAGGTACCATCAGACCCACGTATCGCGTCTCCTCTGACATACTCTGACAATAACAGTGACCGAAAAGCGAGCAGGAGCGCAACACCTCAAGCCTTCCACGGCACACGCAACACTAAAGCCTAGAGCTGTGGGCGATGCACTTAGCACTACATCCCGACACGCATGGCTTTCAATCCAGCCACGTAAGGGACGTAGCGGTGCAAATGTTGTGTTCGCGGGACATTGTGAGGACCGCACACGTGCGCGCGCGCACGCACGCACACACACAAACACACACGCACACACACACACATACACACACGCACACACACGCACAAACACACGCAAAAATACATACGCACACATACACACATGCACATACACATACACACACATACACATACGCACACATATACACATACGCATACACACACGCACACATATACACACACGCACATATACACACACGCACATATACACACACGCACATACACATACGCATATACATATACACACACGCACACATATACACATATACACACGCACACATATACACACACGCACACATATACACACACGCACACATATACACACACGCACACATATACACACACGCACACATATATACAGACGCACACATATACACACACGCACATACACATACACGCGCGCGCGCGCAAATACACACTCACACAGGCACACACACAAACACACGCACACATGCGCGCGCGAACACAAACACATACACACAAACACGTACACACACGCGCACACACACAGACACACAATCATGCATTTACACACGCACACTCACAGGCACCCACACACGCACACACACACACACACGCACAAATGCACTCTCATAGACGCACAAATACACGCACGCATACACGCGCACGCACGCACGCCCGTAAGCACGCACGCGCACACGCACGCACACACATTGACACACACGGTACTGGGTGTGCCAACTTTGAAAGCCCGAAGAGAAAGAGGTGATGTGATTACAGCATTCAGGTCACTGGATGGGATAGATTACAATGACAAAAGAGATCTTTTGATTAAAGATAGTACTAAATTGAAGGAAGTGATACAGTCTACGCTGGAATAATACACAGATTCAAATCTAAATATGATAATTGGAAATCAATATCTTAAACAATTATTTTAGCTCGGTATTCGTAAACGAAACACCTCAAAGTGAATTCCAAACTGAAACCTGTGAAAAGTCTGGGGTAAACTTACTCACTACGGTAAATATAACAAAAGAAAAAATTAAAAGGTGTATAGACAAACTCAAAGTTAATAAAACACCAGGGCCTGACGGTTGGCATCCAAGAATCTTAAAGGAAATGAAAAATGAGATTGTTGTTCCATTAGAAATTATTTTCAAGAAATCCATCATATCCGGAGATGTCCCAAGAGAATGGAAGCTAGCTAACGTTACTCCCTTATTCAAAAAAGGTGACAAAAAGAAACCAAATAACTATAGGCCTATAAGTTTGACTTCAATCGTAGGAAAAATAATGGAAACTATCATCAGAGATGTTATCGAATATCATTTAGAAAGTAACCGTTTGATAAATGATAGCCAGCATGGTTTCAGACGGAAACGTTCTTGCGTGACTAACTTACTCGAATTCTACAACACAGTTATCTCGAATTATGACAAAAGAAACAATATAGATTTAATATATCTAGACTTTGCAAAAGCTTGTGATACCGTCCCACACGAAAGACTACTTACTAAATTAGCTTCGCATGGAATAAGTGGTAGCCTATTAGGTTGGACTAGTAATTGGTTGAAAGGTCGAAAACAGAGAGTTGTTTTAAATGGAAAAACTTCTGGATGGAAAAGTGTTGCAAGTGGAGTTCCTCAGGGTTCCGTTCTTGGGCCACTTCTATTCATAGTATATATAAATGATATAGACCATGGACTAAAATCTACTGTTTCCAAATTTGCTGATGATACAAAACTGTGCGGAGTGGCAAATGATCACTCAAACCAATTAGATATTCAAGAAGATTTAGATAAATTACAGCAATGGTCTGAAAAGTGGCTAATGAAATTTAACACAAGTAAATGCAAGGTAATGCACATAGGTAAAAAATAACAGTAAGTACGATTACAAGTTATTTGGAAACTCGTTAACAAAAGTGGATAGTGAAAAAGATCTCGGCGTAATTATCAGTAACGACCTCAAATCATCCAAGCAGTGTATTTCAGCCTCTGAGAAAGCAAATAAGATTCTAGGATTGATTGCGCGATCTTTTGATTTCAAAAGTCCATCACTCATTAACAAGCTATATAAATCGTTAGTTCGTCCACATTTGGAATATGCTGTTTCCGTATGGTCACCGAATCTCATTAAAGACATTGACAGAATGGAAAAAGTACAACGGCGAGCCACAAAACTGATTCCAAATATCAAAAATAAATCATACGAAAATCGACTTAAGCACATGAATCTGTTTTCCCTAAAAAAGCGTAGACTCAGAGGTGACTTGATACAGGTCTTTAAGATTTTAAAGGGAATTGACATCAAAAGTGACCAAATTTTCACATTGAATGAGAATCCGACAAGAAACAATGGTCTCAAACTGTCCGGAAATAGATTCAATTTGGAAGTAGGTAGAAACAACTTTGCCAACCGTGTAGTAAATGAATGGAATAAACTTCCTGCACAGGTAGTGCAATGTAGTTCAGTTCGAAGCTTTAAGAATCATTTAGATAAATACCTAAGTAAGATGCTGTAATGATTATAATTTATCTTATATTATTTGTTTTTGTTTTGTTATAATTTGTCTGTTTGATTTTCATTTATTATTAGTTATATGTCAATTTATTATCATTTAGTATTTACCTGTTTGTTTGTTATTCACCTATACCTATGCATTTATTTATGTATTTTATTTGTTATTTACATTATTATAGCTTTTATTTATTATTAATATTATTATTATTTTTTTTTTTTTCCATCCGACCTAGATATGGATCAAAAGGTCTCCTGCCGGCATGCTCCGCCTTTGTAATCCTTTGTAAAGCATGTAGGCTTAGTTGGAACTGTACATGAATTTGAGGCCAGGTAAGATTAAACTGGAGAGTAGGAGACGGGACCCAAATATTATTGTTACTTTCCTGTGTACTACAATTAGATAGATACAATTAGGTAAACACACACACACACAGCACATACACCCATCCTTGACTATACGATACAGTTTTGGTCTCCGTCCTATAGATTCTGTACAGAAATTTACCCTACGAGGAAAGGCTTAGGCATTTTAATCTACAATCTCTAGAAAGACGCCGTGTGCGGGGATTCTCAGAATTGGATTTAAATGAGTCAAATTTAGGTTTAAGGAGTAAATGGAAGTAGGCTGACATGCTTTTTTGTGTTATCCTCGCCAATTGTAATTGTAATTTCAAACTATGTTTTTTTCATTATCTGTATTTCATGTATTTGTTTCATTGCCAAATAAATTTAATATTTATCATTATTAAGCAAGAACTGGCTTACTAATAAAGTGGGCAACGAATGGAATAGACTTAGTAACCATCTAGTGAGCGCTGCAACTATCGGTTGTTTTAAGAAAAGGTTTATGGATGAGGATGAGAGGTGATAATGAACATGGAACTGCCCAGTGTAGGCCTTATGGTCTTTTGCAGTCTCCTTCTTTCTTATGCTCTTATGTACACACACACACACACACACACACACACACACACACGAACGCACGCACGCACACACACACACGTACGCACACACACACACACACACGCACGCACGCAGGCACACACACACACTGACAAACAAATACTTAAGCACATCTGCACACACACACACACACACACACACACACACGAAAGATGATGTAGGCAAGTTGCCAAAGGTAAAGTCTTCCTTATGAAACCTAATCGCAGGGCCGCTGGATGCATAAGCGGTCCTCTGAGGAGAAGACTGCGCTTGACATGCCAAGTGAAATGGCATCATGACACCGAACCTACGCGTCACTTGGGACGAGAGGAGGAGGAGGAGGAGGAGGAGGAGGAAGAGGGGTGGGGGGACCTGTTATGTCGCTGAAGAGTTGAAAGGGAAGAATCGGAGTCAACAGAACGCTTCGCACCTGGGTACCGGCCGAGCCGAGCAACTGGGGCTGTTCCCCGTCCCGACTTGTTTTGCAGCAGCAGTCAGCCAGCCAGCCAGCCAGCTGCATCCCACGCGTGTTGTCACATCGCCCGCTTTTGTGCTTTCAAACGCTACCCGGCACGGGCACCTTTGTTGCTCTGCTTTGAGTTACAAAGAGAAATAGGTACAGAGAGAGAGGGAGAGAAAATGAGAGGGAAGAAGGGAGAGGAGAGCAAGAGAGGGAGAGAGAGGGAGAGAGAGAGAGAGAGAGAGAGAGAGAGAGAGAGAGAGAGAGAGAGAGAGAGAGAGAGAGAGAGAGAAAGAGAGCAAGAATGGGATAAGCATATAGATTGTTAGATAGATATATAGATAGATTAATAGATAGATATATAGATAGATTAATAGATATTTAGATAGATAAATTGGTAGGTATATTGATATATAGATACAGTAGATAGATATTTAGATAGGTAGGTAGATAGGTAGATGTGTGTGTGTGTGTGTGTGTGTGTGTGTGTGTGTGTGTGTGTGTGTGTGTGTGTGTGTGTGTGTGTGTGTGTGTGTGTGTGTGTGTGTGTGTGTGTGTGTGTGTGTGTGTGTGTGTGTGTGTGTGTGTGTGTGTTCAATTGTGTTGTAATCCTCCTTTTCGGATTATCATGTATCAATATTGATTATTATTATAAGGATATATAATATTTGTCATTAGGTGTACCTATATCCTTCTTCATGTTTGAGCGGCAGCTTATCTGCTAGGCACTGGACCACGTGACCTCTCCTGACCAAGTGATGACCTTTCCGCAGCCATCTTAGGTCAGCGTCATTTGAAGCGGGTCTCAGAACTCGTCCTGCTGTCAACAAACACAGACATCTAGGAGATGATCGTTAGAAGCCTGTTAGTGTGTTGAGCTGCGGTGTGGGCGACCGTTATATTTCATGCATATAATAACATAATATGAAAGAATGGGTTTATTTAAATCTACGTGGACCACCAAAGTTTTATTTATGCAAACCCTATGTTTTGTTGCGGGCTTTCTGACTACCTCAGACACCCGACAAGGTTTGGGTATCTCAGAGAAGGAGTTTAACACTAGAAGAAATAAATCAAGAGAGATTAAACGCAGATCTGATCAAAAGGCCGACGGCTGACAGATGATAGCATCTCCCTGGCGTCTGGCGAGAAAGAAGACAAAGTGGATCGTAACTGTGGGATAGTTAAAACGAAGACGGCCATTTCGCAGCAGTGAATATCGAAATACAACAAGTGTTTCACGAATAGTACTCATTCCTTTGGCGCCATTAGCCAACAAGCGTCTCACAGTGCGGGAACATTCTCGTCGCGCATCTGGCAGGCAAACAAACACAGCGCACGTCCGTCCACAACATCGCAAGATTAACTAAAGCAAATCATGGCCAAGCATCGCCACTGAAGACGGAAAACGACGGCAAGTCCTTCAAAGAACTTCTACGAGACATATACAGATATAGTATTACCATCGAGAAATGTTCTCCACGCCAGCCCAATTATCCACCCAAGAGGCCGAGCTCAGACCCAGCAAGCCGACGCTCCACGTCACATTTCGCCACTTTTTTACCCAATCAGAAGCTCGTAGTTTTGCTCTTCCATAGCCCAGGCAAAAGGTAAGTAGATTTTACGAGAAAAAAAATGCTATTTGGTACATTTCAGTTTTCTTTGCATTTCACGTACACATGATACTTCAAAAACAAAAATTCGATTTATAGTTTGTGCGCAGTGGTATTGTACGCCTCTAATTGCATGCGCTGAAAACGGTATCTCAAATCCTTCTCAGAAATTTCAATTCCTGCGAGGAGAGAAAATATAGATCAAATTACCATAACTCAGGATGCCAATAGCCTCACAAAATCTAATGACTCTAACATTTCTGTATATAATTTCTGAACAGATATTAATAGCGAAATTAATAGATATCACTGACAAATCTACAAAAAATCGCAGCGCTCAAATGTCGTATCGATCTTGGGTGTACTAAAGCAGCAGGTCATCTCATGTAGTCTGATGCGTGTGATGAGGCAGAAACATTCGCAGATTTTAATTTTTTTTTCTATAACACTTCGGTAAATTAAGAGAGCAAGGTGCCTTGTCCCCTGTTTCAGCTTGTACATGAACACAATTCTGTACCATAACTTAGTATGGCAGAAACTGTAAAGCAGGCTTCTATCCTTGAAAATTACCTCAGGCGTTTCTTAAGTTCCATTAAGTCTCTTGTTGATCATTCTTATAGTAATAGTAGTTATTTTCCCTTCTCTTTCTCCAAACCTGTTTCCAGTTTATATATCATTATCATGTTGCCTCTCCCTCGCACCAGCGACGATCAACGGGTCACGGGCGACGCTTCTAGATTTAGCTTTTTACGGGCAAAGCCAGACAAAAATATTTGCCAATTGAGTGGCCAGGGGGTGGGGAGAAACAACGCTGTTCAGAGTCTCAATAGAGAAAATATTGCTGTTCCAATTTTGGGAGAGAGTCAGGGAGAGCAAATAGTGATTTTTCTTCTCCGAAGTCGCTCATGATAGGAACCAAAAGAAGATAAAAACTAGTTTTAGATTGTTTACATAACAAAGTGTTGCCGTTTGCTGTTGTATTTACACTAATAATGACAAATTTCGAAGGTTTCCAGCCTACGTGAGTGAATAATTCCATTGAAGAATTTTATAATTGCAGTGCTGGGAATGAAATAGGAAAGAATATAGGTTTCAAGTTAGACACTCTTCCATGGAGCTGTGTGAAAGTGTGATGGAGTTGAAAAGATTTGGAGATTTAATTTCCTTCCTTGAGACTAGATCACATGATCTAGAGCAAAAACTTGAGCAAGCAAAAGGAAACAAACCAGGCTCAGAAAGAAGAGATTAAGGGAAAATAAAACTTTGATTATTGAGAGAAAAAATCTCAACACCATGTAGAAAAGCGAGGATTGGCCAACAGCAAATGAGGATAGGAGAGATAAAGTAACCTTTAAAGAAACCATAGAGCAACAGAGAAGAGATAATCTTGAAAGAGCAGTAAAGGTTATAAAAAAAAAGGTAATCTCTTGTCAGAGATGTAGTTGACAAGACTAGATTTGTCATACTCTTTGGCTGGCAAAAAAAACACATCACATCACATGGAGGTTACGCCAGGGACAGCAGATGCAAAAGATTAGGAAAATTACTTCAATGCTTCTAGGAAGGATTGTCAATCAGAATGTGAAGAAACAGTTTATAAAAAAACAGGAAGGCAGTATTGCAAAGGAAACTTACACTAGTGTATGCTAATGTTGATGCTTTATTGGCCAGGTTGGAGATAAATTACTAATTAAAGATTACCGAGCCTGATATTTGTGTTTAGTGAATATCAAAGCCCCCAAAATGTTCATCTACAATTGGAGAACAATAGGTACATCTCTTGGAGAAGAGACAGAGAAGATAAAATGAGTGGAGGGGTAATATTTGCGATGAGAAATTACATAAAGGTGGAAGAAGCAAATCCAAGTGAAGGCAAGGCTGAAGTAATCTATCTAAAAATTAGAACTAAAGCTCAGGATAAAAGAGACACTTCATGGTGGCTTTCATCCCCCCAAAGGTAAGAGCTTGGAATGAAGCTGAATGTTACGAAATGTTGTTGGATACAACTCTTCTTCTAAAGAAGAATATTGAGCAAAGTAGTAATTTAGTCCATATTGGATATTCTAATTGCAGTGAGGTCAATTGGGAGGAATGGGGAGCAAGTGGGGGAGCAGAGTCCTTGTTCAGTAAAGCAAAGGAGAACATAATGATCCAGTGGGTAAAGGAAGTGATCCGCGTAAGAGGAGTTGACATCCCCACAAGATTCGGTCTGTTACTAACCGAAGAGCCAGACATCATTAGCTCCTTAAACTACCTTTACCCCATAGGAAAAAGTGACAATGTAACAAATGAATTTCAGTTGGAGGATGAGGAAATAGAGCCAAGGAAGGTCATGTATGTCGAACCTTTTAAACTTTTACTTAAGAGTGATTGATGCGTTGCAAGAAAGAGAGAAGTAGATGGACTGTGTGTACCTTGACCTAGAGAAGACATTGGATAGAGTACCACACAGTCGATTTATGTGGAAACTGGAGCACACTGGAGGACTGAGAGGCAAACTACCAAATAACATATTTTTTGAAGAGAAGATACATGAAGGATAAAATGTCAGAATGGAGAGCAGTAACAAGCGGAGTTCCACAAGGTTCACTGCTGGCACCAATGATGTTTATTGTCTATGTCAACGACATGATGGAAGGTATAACAAGCTATGCCAACATATTTGTATATAACTCAAAAAAATCATAAGAAGAGTGAAAACGAGGAGGACGGTAAAATATTGCAAAAAGATTGAGACAATAATTTTGCATGGCTCTAAGAATGGGCAATGAATTTCAATATCAAAAATGCAAAGCACTGGAAATGTGCAATAGTGACACAAGGCCATCCACTATTCCATAGGAAATGAACCCATTGCAAAAGCAAATGAGGAGAAAGATTTGAGTATTGACAAAAGGAAGCCTGTCACCTTACAGACATATCACCAGGATTATGGGAGAAACGTACGAACTGCTGCAGATGATTAAAGAGGTTTTTCACTATATGAATGATGAGATGATGAAAAAACCTAGAAACCCTTAGCCGTCCAAAATTGGAATATAAGTCAGGAGTATGGTCCCCAAACAGAGTGAAAGATATAAGAAAGATCGAGAGAATATGAATTCCAGCTACCAAACTGGTCCCCAACCTGGCAGATAAACCATATGAGCAAAGACTAAAACTATTTGGTCTGCCAACTTTGAAGATCGAAGAGAAAGAGGTGTAATAATTACAGAATTCATCTTGCCAAAGGGGATAAATTATACTGACAGAGAAGATTTCTTGATTAAGGTTGGGAGGACTTTAAGAGGTCATGGGAACAAATTAAGACCACATGTCTAAAGGATATGAAGAAATATTTTTCCATATAGATGCATAAGTACTTGGAATAGCTTAAAAGGGGATATAGTCCAAGCTGGAACAATTCATGAATTCTAAACTAAATACGATAATTGGAAATCAAGCATATAGGTATGAGATTTTGGAGAGTAAGAGACAAGACCCAACAAGCGTTACACCTTTCGTGTATACTATCAGTAGGTATATGCAAATTGGTAAATTAGGTAAATCTGCACACACATAAAGAAAGATAAAGGAGGGAGAAAATATGAAGACGAGGGAGGAGTGTGAGAGAGAAAGAAGGTTGATAGGGAGATGAGGAGGGAGAGAGAGAAGGTCGGTAGGGAGAGTGGGAGTGGAGGTGGGCCAGAGAGGAGTGACAGAGACAGAAAGGGACTAAAGTAGAGAAAGGGAGTTGGAGAGAGAGGAAATGAGAGAGGGGGAGGAAGAGAGATAGAAGGTAAGAGACAGAGAAGGATCAAGAAGAAGGAAAGACTTTATGGACACACACACACAAAGACAATTCGGTAAATACATAGGGTCACACGATATCGCCTCATGACCTGTTGCTCCACGCCCAACAAACTAACGAACAATCAAACATGGAAGTAAGCAAGATGTGGCACGACGACGACGATCCAGGACATGTGTGTCAAGTTAGGTCAGGTGAGCATAATTAGTGTCCGTCTCCTTGCACTTGACTTTGTATGCGTGATTGTTCAGTGACAACGAAGAATTGATAATGCCTAAGACATTTGGCCAGGGTTACTGTATCCTTGCACTACGTATGCGAAGGCTGAAAAATAGAGCGGGCATAATAAGCTGAAACCTTGGTATTCCAGCGTAAAACTCAAAATATATTGATTGAAATAAAAGTAGAGTACACCACAGGGAAGTGAATATTGATACGATCGTTGTGATAGATAGCATCATCATCACGAAGACGGAGGGGATCTCGAGGAAGTCAAGTGGGTGTAGGGGGATGGAGTTGTCAAAAAAGATAGCGGAGAAAGACGAATGACATACCATTTCAGTTATCAAATAGCGCTGTTGCCATCTATCTTGGCACTGGGGAAAAGTAATAGTTCCCTCATTAACAATTAATTCTATTTATCTATAAGTTTGTCTCGATTTTTATCTATTTATTTATTTGTCAATTTCATTTACTTATTATTCATTCATTTATCTATATATCTATTCATTCATTTCTTCATTTATTTGTCTAATCATCATACTAGGCAATACCACACGATGTTGAGGAACTCTCTACTAAGAGGGTCTTCATCCAAAACAAAGATATAAAAGAGAGTCACCTTCACTAGGAAGTATAAGTCCTAGAGTAGGATGATTGTACATAACAACAAGAGAAATATTCAAACCAGCGGTAACTGGTCACTATATAGATAGGTAGATGAACGGATTTTTTCTACTACAATGATTATTCTATTTTACATTTTAATGCTACAATTGAAACAATATCGTATTTCCAGTCTCCGGGAAGCCAAAATAAAAGGAGTGTTGTTGTGAGTCGGCCATGTTTAATCTCACCCCCCCCACCCCCGAGTGGGACCATAAACGTAAACAAGAGCCCGTAAAGGGGATCATTCATATAATGTAAACATAAAGTTTAAAATCATTATCTATATAAATTATAAGCACTGGCTGTTTAATTTATACATGGATGGGGTGGTGTGAGAGGTAAATGTAAGGGTAGGGGATTGGAGATGGTTAAAGAAAATGGAGAAAATGGGAGATACACCAGTTGTTGTTTGCTCGTGACACTGCCCATGTAGGAGGATCAGAGGAGGGATAAAGGAAATTAGTGGCGTAGTTTCGGAAGGTGTGCGAAAGAAGTTGAAGATAAATATGGTTTAAAGTAAAGTGATGATATGCACAAGGGGAGAGAATGGCAACAAATTGGAAGTGAGTATTAAGGGAGAGAGACTGGAGGAAGTGGATAGCTTTAGATACTCACAGGCGAATGTGGCAGGAAAGGAATGAGTGGAGGTGGAGGTAGAGTGTAGATTGAGAGAAGCAAATAAATGCTATGGGAGATTAAAAAGTGTAATGAGAAATAGACATTTGGTAATGGGTGCTAAGAGGAGATTGTATGAAGGGGTGATTGTGCCGACAGCACTGAATGGGGCAGAAACATGGATCATAAGAGAGGAAGAGTTTAAATGTGTTTGAGATGAAATGCCTGAGAAATATGGTAGGGGCTACTACGCTGGATAGAATGAGAAACAAGGAAGTGAGGAGAATGGGGGTGGAAAGGGTGTTGGGAGATAGGGTTGATGATAGATTGTTGGGATGGTTTGTATACATGAAAATAACGAGTGAAGAAATATTAGTAAAAAAGGTGTGGAAGGCAGAGGTGAAATGAGTGAACATGAGGGGGCGACCGAGAATGAGATAGATGGATGGAGTAAAAGGGATATTGGGAAAGAGGGGAATGTCTGTTGAGGAAGGAAGGGAGAAGACAGAAGATAGGAGTGAGTGGAGAATGGTTGTGTATGGATGGTGCTGTGATGTATGAGGGGGAGTGCGTGGGGGTGGGGGTGGGGGTGAGGGAGTATGTGTGAATAATATTTTGACGTGGCCCGAAGGGATTTCTCCGTCTTTTCTTTTTCTGCATGATGGAACGGAGAGGGATGGGGCGCCGATTAAATGAAGCGGCCTTGCTGTGGATGTGCTATGTCTTGCTACATTACTTCTGACCCAGGGCAGTGGGTGGGAAGCAGGGGTGACCCGTCATCCAAGAGGAGCCAAGAAAAGAGGGAGGGAAGGGTGGTAAATGGGTGCAGAGTATGCGGAGGATGAAATGGGTGGGAGTGGATTTATGCCTTTGACTTTGGCTACCTCCTTTGTAAGGAGGAAGAAGCCTTTGGTATATGTATGTATATATAACACTCTTCTCCCTTTGAACTGAAATATAATCTGATAATAGGAAAACACATTACATAAGAATGAAGGAGACTGCAATAGACCATAAGGCCTACACTAGGCAATACCATGTCCATTACCACCTGTCATCCCCACCCATTGCAGTTTTATACTAAACAAAATAAAGTTTCAGCATTTTGTATAAAATCACAGTACACTATTTCCACAAATTAACAGTACAAATAAATCACAACTTACAATAATTTCCTTAACCATCAGAATATCAATGATATAGAAAGCAGTATCTGATCTTCCAAGAAAAATACATTATAACAGTGTAATCAATCTAGATTAATTCAACAGTCAATAGGTATAATCTTTCAGGTAACCAGGCATTTCTCTCTCTCTCTCTCTCTCTCTCTCTCTCTCTCTCTCTCTCTCTCTCTCTCTCTCTCTCTCTCTCTCTCTCTCTCTCTCTCTCTCTCTCTCTCTCTCTCTCTCTCTCTCTCTCTCTCTCTCTCTCTCTCTCTCTCTCTCTCTCTCTCTCTCTCTCTCTCTCTCTCTCTCTCTCTCTCTCTCTCTCTGGGTATCTTCTGGAGGATACAGTAGTCTCTCTTAGGGCATTCTGGGAAGAATATGTGTGAAGGAGGTAGGTGCATTTTCAGGAGACTGGTAACTCGTTTCAATCCCAGCAGTTTCTTGACCACCATGGACTAAGGAACTGGTATCTGTGTTCACCCTAGAAAGTAAGAAAGAGAGCGTCCTTCCCTGCTTGCCATTTCAGTTTCGTTTGTTGTGACAGTTTGTGGTAGAGCTTCATTTTCATTTTCCAAAACTTCAACACTGACACAAGCTGATGTTTCAGGGCATTGATGGTTGATGTGCCTTTTCCATATATATCCATCTAAAACTATTAGTAATGCCTCTGCCCTAGTACCTGTAGGACATGACATTTGCTGAAAAGGAATATCATTTACATAGTACATTAATAAAGATATGTTGCTACAAGTGAAGGGTTGATTTTTACAAAAACCTGCCACACAAGGCTACCGAAAAAGACAGGTGAAAAATATAAAATCATTACTCAAATTGAAAGGTTACACATTATTATCTAAACGTTTTCTGTGATGCACCGCACTTGTGAGTGAACCATTTTCTTTCACGTTGCGATGAGGGGATGACTACATTTATTTAATTTTGCAAATAAAGTGAACACTTCAAGCTATGTAGTGTCAATTTTTCAGCTCAATTTTAAAAATTATACACTTTCTATATATCCAATTTGTGATCTTGTACATGGTTCATTTTCTTCTACATAATGAGGAGGATGCGCGCCTACCGTCTTAGCAAATAATGCGAATACTTGCAAGACATCTATCGCTACATGTCATTATGCTACGACTCCTCAACACTTACACAACCTACACGAATTAATACATAAAGAACATAAGAAAGCAAAAACTAATCCTAAGGCATACAATTGTGTCTGCAACAGAGCGAAAGGGGTGAAAGCCTTCGTATTAGAGGAGACACTAAACAACGGATGTCGTCGTCTGTTTTCCTCTCCTCTTGCTATCTTTTCAAGATTTCCTCTCCCTTAAACCTCTCTCTCCCACGTACCTCAAGCTAAAATGCATTTGACGACGGTATGTACAGGTAGAAAGTGAACGCAGGCGTGGACATTGACAAAAAAAAGAGAGAAAGGGGAAAAGGAAACAATGTGTCTGAGTACATGTGCGTGATAAATATATGAATAGAGATAAATACAGAAAGAGAGTGAGAGGGGAGTGAAAGTAGGAGATGAAGGGAAATGGCGTATGTGATAAAATTACAACGGGTGGCAACAGCAGAGCGTGTAGGCAGGAGACCTCTTGGTCTATAACACTGTGAGATATTCTATCTCCGTCCACCACCACCCAAACTCTGTGTGCGTTGTTCTTTGTGATCATCCTAGGAAATCTCCCAGGTAGACTCCTGATCCATCCCCCATCCCATTCTGGCAGGTATGACGCCACTAAGCGTTTGGCCAAGATCATGATAATGGAATGGAATGGCGTATTACGATCAGTCGGAAAATATTTGTCAAATACACGAAAATCATGAAAGACTCGCTACTTCTATGTTTGAAACGCAAAGTTCACAATCAATGTGCAATGCCAGCAATAGTCTGCGGGTGTGAGGGTGGGAAACTGATGAAGACGATGGAGACGAGGCTAAGGTGGGCACAGAGGAGAATGGAGAGATCATTGATGACAATGACGCTTAAAGACAGGAAGAAGGCAGGTTGGTTGTGAGAACACACTTTAAAGAAGTGTTGTGGAGGTGGCAAAAGAGAGGAAGTGGAACTGGGCGGCAGGTAAGTTAGCGCCAACGAATGATGGGCGATGGAGCAAGCGTCTTACTGAGTGGATGCTGCTCGATGGGAAGCGTGTAAGAGGGAGGCCAGACAGGTGGAGAGACGAGACAGAGAAGTTTGCAGGAGGGACGTGGCATAGATTGGCGCATTCGTGCGAGTCATAGCTCATTGATTGGTTAAGTACACGGACTTTCTTAATAAAGGTGGAGGTCACAGGTATGCAACAGGTGTCTCGCTAAACGCCAATGCGTTGGGCTTTTTTTGCATGCAGCGTCCAGTCTCCCACTGGGGGAAGGGGGAGGATGTCCTGTGAGTGGATCGGCGACGACCTAATTGTCTTTGCCTAACCAACGCTTTTATGATCCTGTGTCTTACTTTGGGAAGGATGTACCCGGCAAATGTAAGGCCAGCCTAAGTTATAATTCAGATTTGTAAATGGCCGGCTGTTGTACAAAGAATATTGAAGTTGAAAGTCGAAGTTGTATGTGAAGATGCAAGATTGTAAGCTGAAATACTCAGGAAACTGGAGGTGAGAAATACCTCAGAGCCTGGAGAGAGTGCAGAAAACAATCAGTGGACAACTGGACATTGTAGTACACCCAATGATGATATATTCACTGGAAGAGGGGAAGGTGCCACTGTACTGGAAATCTGCATATGTGGTACCAATATTTAAAGGAGGAAAGACTTCAGATAAAGTGCTTCACAAAATATTAGTATGGAAGTTGAAAACGGTCCTATGAGGGGCACAGTGATAGATGCATGACAACAGAAGCGAGATGAAAAGTTGAACTGGGCAGAAGTGACTAGTGGAGTACCACACTGCTTATATCTGGCACCTGCAATGGTCCGATTTATAAATGACATGATGAATGGAATAACCAGCTACGCAAGACAGACTGTAAATTGTTACAGGGAGACCAAGATAAGGGTTATGAATGTAACCCGGAGTAGAAAATGAATTTCAATACCAAGAAATTTAAAATCTTTGAATTATGGAAAGTATAAACAAAAGGAAGTTATTAACAAAGGAGAAAAAGGCTTAGGGATTCTAATCAGGAATGGTCTGTAGCTAGAAAATCACAAGAAAACAACGGGAGAGACCTGTAATTTGCTGAAAAACATAAGAGTGGCATTTTGTTACATAGAAGGGGACATGGAGAAAATAATTGGTAATCTGATTCATCCCAGACTGGAGTACCCATTGGTGGTTTGGTCACTGCGCCTAAAGGAATACATAAGAAAAAAATGAACAGAGGATTTGTTGGTTTGAGATGAAAGGTCAAGAGTTCATAGTAAAATTTGAAGAAAAAAATAAAAACATTAGCAAAAATAACTCCCGTACACACTAGTGTGGGGCAAGGGGCCGTGAAGATTCTTAAATAGAAATAATGAATACATAAACGAAGAAGGAAGTAACCGCAGGAGGCTTCTTTCACGGTCTAGTGAGGTTTCACAAAGGAGGGAACGGAGAGGATTCAGGGTGTAGACAGAGATTGGTCGTAGGTGTAGAGGTTTCCAGGGGGCCTAGAGAGGCTTTCTAGAGGGTCAAAGGAGTTTCCCATGAGGTCTAGAGAGATGACCGTAAGCCCCAGAGAAGTTTCCCAGAGGGTCTAGAGAGGTTCCCTTGGAGTCCCTTGGAGCTTCCCAAGGGACTCCACATGGGTTTCCTGGGGAATCCACAGATGTTTCTTCAGGGATCCTGGAAAGGTAAAAGTTTAAAAGGGGATATGGAGAGGTTACAGAGGGAAATCATGACTTTCATAATATCCACAGAGGTTTCCTAATGGGGGCGTCTAAAGAGCCTTGGGAGGTTCACAGCGGTTTCCTAGGAATCCCAGGGATATTCCTGAAGGGGTCCAGGGAGCTTTTTGTAGGGGGTTTCAGATTTATTTTTCATTTTGTATTTTATTTATTTATTTATTTATTTGTTTTTGGGGGGATGGTTAGTGGTTCCCAAACTAGCCCCCGCCTCTTCCAGGGAGGCGTGGGGAGGATACAAGGGGAGCATGAAGTCATCTGCTCAAAATCATTGTTTAATAGTAATAATGAAATCATCTGCTGTTTTCTACTTTATAGAATATAAATAGAAAATATTTTTTCCATACAGATATTAAAAAAAAGGTTAGGTGGGGGCGTGCGGGTCTGCTGGAAGTTAAAGGATTAGGGCGTCGTCGTAAGATAGTTTGGGCACAAGACGGGGCTCCCCCAGCCCTTTCACGACCCTCACAGGACCATCAAGCTCCTGTAGATCTCAGTCCAAAGATTCCACACCCTGCAAAAAGATCCAGCCCGCTTCAATTCATCTTGGTCACCCTCATTACTCGAGTCCCAAACTCAAGGTCGGAGTACGCAGCCTGGAGGCCAGTGGTATGTGAGATCGTGTGTGCTCATACCAATGCACACACCGCGGCCCGGCGTTTCACATTCAAACCTCCCTCCAACCCGTCCAGAGCGCCGAGCGGCACGGTCGAGTTGTAATGCAAGTCACTCGTCTTAAATAATGACTCCTCGACTCGGTAACTCGGTGCTGGAACTTGTGACGAGCATCTGGCCAATGAATGACAAGTAGTCCTGTGGTATGAATGGTGGGTGACGTGTACTCGTATCACTCTTCATACAAGTACCAAGCATTACGTGA
>NC_134793.1:26011881-26021881 GCF_046742065.1 Oratosquilla oratoria | reverse complement strand
TCACAAGGGCACGATCCCAATTGCCCAACGGCGCATTCAAAGGTGATTCCCAGACCAAATAAAACGCGTCCAACCTAGACCGCAAAGTGGGCACCATTCGTGTCCCTCTAACAAAACTTCCAATAACCTCCCACCTGCATGGTAAGACTCGCTGAAAACAGCAGTTAACACGGATAAATTGAACTTCACTGTTTTACCAGAACGTCCGAGGTTGGGTCCCTCAAAGATGCAGTACCTTGTCTGAGATGGCCCAACACCTGATGTCATTTGTTTAACTTGGATGGGTAATCCATCCCTCGACTATCTCTTTAAGATCCAAATATTTTACTAATAGAGTCAGGGCCTTGCTCCACACCCTGATCTCTGAATCCTAGCAAGGCAGCTTTCGCCCTCTCCGGGTACCCCTCCTCCCCTTTGCAGACGTGACGTCACACAAACTCCCAACCCTCTTGATTAGCGGCCTTGAGTGCATTTATGTTGACTGGCACACTAGCACGCAAACCAGCGCAGCGAGTCGACAGCTGCACTACCTTACTATACTTCAAAGACAGTACGCAGGGAAAGCCTGATCTGGTCTTCTTCACCAGTCGTGCATCCTTCCGCTATCTCAGCCGGGCAGTCCACTCTCTCTGACCACGTGGTCCTAGCACCTTCACTTCACCTGTCTTATCCTCATTGTGCCACGTTTGCGGTACAGTCAGGCCTACTGGAAGGCATCTGAAACACTCTAAGACACACAATAATGACAGCAACCTCCACAACGCTCCACACAGTAGATAAGCGCGCCCCAGGTCAAACTTCTCAGTGACGCCTCTCCACCCCCCCCCCATCACCAGTTCCCATCTCTATCATCACTTAGCTATTGGCTTTGCGAAATAAAAAAAAACTACTTTAAATTTTGTATTTAATGTCCCTATTGCAGAAAGGAAAAGGGAAAAACAGGTCATATCCTGTCGATTCTAACGTAAAATTCGTATATTACTGTAATATGTTCAGGGCTCCTCTGCCCTCTTTCATCATTATTTTGTCAGCCTTGTGGGCGGCATGTCCAGACAAGAATTGCCGCCCCAACCCCTAAATGTCCCGCCCCCAAGGGATAAGCCCCCCACCCCACCCCCACCCTGTGAGGACCCTAATAAGGGGAAAGGTGCCTGTGCGCAAGGCTTATCAAAAAGACGGTGGTCAGGCACATGTCAAGAACAAAAATGCCACGTTCACAGCTTCCAGATACAGGGTGCACTGCAGAACAGATTTACACGTTTCCTTTAATGGTCCTCAAGATATTTGTGACGTTCTGCAAGACTTTCTGCAGAGATTTGTTTTAATCCTGATGTACTGATGTAAGCTTCATTGTGCCTAGGGTAGGGATTAGGGAACTTGCTCGGGCATCGTAGAAATAAAAGTTAATTCTCAAGACACACATATTCTATCTTTGCCCATAACGACAGCACCCATCTTGTCAAGAAATAGATAAATGATAAAATAAATCGATAAACAAACGAATAAATAAACAAACAAATAGATGATAAATAAATTTATAAATCATAAAAAAACACGGTGGGCTTAATATTGTTCTAATATACTTTCTTGATGGCGCCGGGCGACTCTGTTCAGCTTAGGAGGCACACACACACCCTCTAGTGACTGATAGCGGCGCGAGATGGTCTAGAGAAGCTTCAATAAACCACAGACACAAGAAGCAACGGTTTTTTTTTTTTTTTTTTTTTTTTTTTTTTTTTTTTTTTTTTTTTTTTTTTTTTTTTTTTTTTTTTTTTTGTACGGCAAGGTTGCCTCTGAGCGAGGAAAACCCCCAAACGTTTATGGAACTGCAGTTCTATGCTTGGAATAACAGTAGTCACTAACTATAAAAAGAAAAACAACATGTATGGCTGTGCCAAGCATGTTTTATAATTAGCTCATGGAAATTTGGAAATTAACTTTAGTGATTAATTTTCCTTTGCAGACACATGAACACTGAATATTTCAAAAGTGATATGATGTTTGATTTTTTTTTTTTATTAAACTTCCCTCCAGCATATACATCTCGCCAGATGAAATGGGTTATTTTCACGTATTCAAGCAAGTAGCGAAAGCGGGACTTTCACTAAGCAGTATCACTTGGATATCCATTTTGTCAAGAGGGCCTTCCTTCTTTCCCATAGGGTCCTATGGAGACACGCTAACTCGGCGTAACCGTATTTCCTCGTTGACTCACACAGCTACAAGGAGATTCGCCACAAAAATTGAGCCGAGTACGTCGTCTCCGTCGATGCAAGTGTGACTTGAAAGCCTTTCACGGTCACGATACATGTCTTTCTTTTGGTTACCGGAGGCTGATTTTATTAAGCGTACTTATTGTGGCGAAATTGCATGTATGAATGTTGCATAGTGTGCCTGGATGGTTGGTATGCGTGTAAGTGATGCGTGATGTCGGAGAGTCGAAGCATGAGCAAGGGGGTGTAGCATGTAGCATGTAGCATGTAGCATGTAGCGGGGGTGTGCGTGGGGGGATGCCGGGGGGTGGTCCCGGCCTCGCCTGCCGTACCCTTGCATAGAGAGAGAAAGCCTAGCATTGGTGTTGAACACACGTGTAAAATCCTCATGTTCGCTAAGCAGAATAAACAAGAGAAGACTGAGCTCCTGCCTTTCCCTGATCCGGACAATTGTAGGCGTGAACTTGTCTTTAACTCGTGATTCCATGATCACGGCCCATGTGCAAGAGAAAAAGGTGAGTTTAATGTACAAGCGAATACGTAACATTATTATGTGATAGCCATTGACGCTATTAATGTCGATTCTTGCGCCGGGTGATCCCCGCGTCGCCAAAAGGATTAAGGATATCCATGGCTGACGCCAAATCTTCACAGGGTTTTAGGATTTTTTTTTTCCTTAACACGGGGCAATATTGTTTTGATATAAACCAGGCGACGCTAATCCTCTTGATCATCGATTTATCGCTTGGCAAGGAATAAAAATTGAAGCAGACTTCCGTGCAACTACGATCAGCGTCATATTCTAACTTCACACCAATTAGTGTATGGTCACGTTTTCTTTATCGAATTTCAAAATTTCATTGTCTCTAGGATTGTAGGCTACCCTTCCACTTTGCGCATCGCCCAACATGTCGTACCGAAACATCGGACCATTGTTTCTGGCAAATCAAAACCAACCCCACATCAGAAGAAAGAAGATGCCATCATTGCCGCCACCCTTGACCACTACCTCAAACATTGCCCCGCAACTGCTTTTCTGAGGAGAGGGCCTCCGACAACATCTGAGGTCTTGTGCGCCGCCTATGCAGCCACTAAGTCCGTTTGAACTGCGTCGGCTGGTGGAGTGTCAGCCCCCCCCCCTTTAATTTTTATATATACATGTATCTGTCCGGAAGGGTGAATTCATGGCGATGTGCATACGTATATTGCATACGTATGCACATCTAATGTATGTATGAGTGTATGTGGTCAAGGCCACACACACTCATACATTGGATCACCCCCCCCCCTTCTTTACATTATATACACCAAGATGTCACCACTTACCATCATATACAGTTATATTGAGAAGGGTGCATTCACGGAGATGTGCATGCGCAACCATATACGTGTGCACATCTTGTGAATGTATGAGTGTGTGTGGCTGGGCCCACACACACTCGTATGTCCAAACACCCACCAAACGGGCTCACACCTAACGCCCGTGTTAGCCTCTCTCCCAAATTTTATAGAATAGAAAATAGATCATGCTAGCTTGGGGTGGCATTGGTGACGATGGTACCGTGGGTGGTAGGTATGGGCGAACTGTTTTAGCTGCCGCCAAGTTTTAGGACCCAGCTCGGTTGGCAGACGTACGAGACGTGCCATGTCTCCATACTGTGTGCAACTCAGTCAAGATTAGAAATGGTGGCGGGTGGACGACGAACGATTACGTGTAAGTTGCTTCGTCGCATTCTTGTTATTCACGACTTTCGTCTCTGCAAAACTATATGATGCATCAGTTTTCTTGTGAAGATTATGAATGTAGATCATACCGAATATGAAGAATGTGTGTTGATAGAAAAAAATTACTGTATTTTATATTTATGGGTGCTGTTTAGAAAATATAAATAAGTTGCGACAGAAGCTAAAAAGTTAGACAACCATGGATTACAAGCGCTGCAAGATCCACAGGAAGGAATGGATTTTATTGGGATGTTCAGTGCCATTAATATACAATTCTATTGGTACTTGTGTAACCGTTTGTTTGAGGATAGGTTCCGGGTAATGTATATTTCAGTTTGTTTGTTTTTCAGAAGTGCACACCTAAGCGATATTTGAACAGAAGATTTATTGATTCACACATTTTTCCTTCTTCAGTTATCACTTCAATAAACTTTTTTCAATTTCAATATGATATGTCGGGACACTTCGTGACTAAAACGTGTCCCATCTGCATATCGTGGTACGGCCGCAGCACAGCCAATTTTGCAGCAGCTATCAACTAAATGCTGTTATGTGTGCATGTAGGGCGTCGGCGTTAACAAATTCCTTCGTTGCCTTTACAAGTTGACGATCTTGGTGACCGTCCAACCTACTTGCTACTCGTTAAATCATCTCGAATATCTACAACAATCGTTTGCACCAGCAAAGTTATTGGTCATTCGATATAGGACCTCGTCGAACCTAGAAAGAAAAGGTACGCATAAAGAACCACACCTTTAATATCAAATCGCAATCATCATCTCGTGTATTTCGCGTATATTTCGTGAACGTTAGTTCAAAGGCCTTAGTGGCCTTTGTGCCAGTTAGCGGTGTTCTTCGTCACGATTCTGGCTGTAAATACGTAACTTTGCAGATTGGAATTGTTCCGTGCAGTGGTTTCTGGGGGCCCAGAGGCTCCTGTATTCGGATGGCCCATTTCGAAGGCATGCTAGGCAGGATATGCAGCAGGAACATTTTCACAATCTCAATCCCAGGAATAGATAGTATTCAAGTACCTCGTTTCCTGTACGCCATTATCCTGTATATATTATGTTAGGCAATATTGGACATCGTAAATTTCATGTCAAATATACATGTTTACGTGATTCTGGAATTCTACTCTAATGTAACCTAATATCTTAACTTCTCGTCAGTCAAATATGAAAACATAGATTTGAAAGAAATGTTCATTGTAAATATTGGTCAAATAATGCTGCCTAGACTGCTAATTTTTTAAGCTAAATGATAATTGGAATTAATACTGATATTATTTCACTAAAAACTATTAATTCTGACAAGTCTAACGTGCCAAAAACCCCGTTTTTTGTGGCAGCTTTCGTGTTTATAAATCGCAAGTAAATTGCCCAAGACACTAATTGTCATCTCCCTAAATCATCAATAATTCCTTCCATTTGTAATCTATACAAATGCCATATTTACATTACATACACATACCAAGGCTTTTTTTCCCCTTCCAAGGGAGGTAGCCAAAAAGGGAAAGGCATAAAAACACTCCCACCCATTTCATCCCTAAATACACTCCACACCCCTCCCACCCTTCCTCTCATCTGAGCACCTCCTGGATGACGGGTCATCCCTGCACCCTGCCCACCGCCCTGGGTCAGAAGCAGTGTCGCAAGACACAGTACATCCACAGCGAGGCCGCTTCATTTAATCGGCGACCCCCCCTCTCCGTCCCCCTTTGCATATAAGGCGAGGACGGGGAGAAATCCCTTCGGGCTGCGTCAAAATTTACTCACACATACTACCCCACCCCCCACTTCCCCGCCCATTCCTCCTCATGCAGTCACAACATCATCCATATACAACCATTCTCCACTCACCTCCGTCCTCCGTCCCCTCCCCTCCTCCCTCAACAGACACTCCCCTCTTCCCCAAAGCCCCCCTCACCCCATCCATCCACCTCATCCTAGGACGTCCCCTCATAAGAACATAAGAACATAAGAAATAAAGGAGACTGCAAAAGACCATAAGGCCTACACTGGGCAGCTCCGTATCCATCACCACCTGTCGTCCCCATCCATAAAGTTGTCTAATCGTTTTTTAAAACAACTGATAGTTTCAGCGCTTACTACGTGGTTACTAAGTTTATTCCATTCATCGACCACCCTATTTGTAAACCAATTCTTGCCTATTTCCTTCTTAAATCTAAATTTGTCCAGTTTATACCCATTACTGCGAGTCCTGCCCTGTTGTTTTATTATGATGACCTTGTTTGCATCACCCTTGTTATAGCCTTTGATCCACTTGAACACTTCTATTAGATCACCCCGCACTCTGCGTCTTTCCAGAGAGTGTAAGTTTAGGTGCCTAAGCCTCTCTTCGTAAGGCAAATTTCCGAGTCCATGTATCATTTTGGTCATTCTTCTCTGTACTGATTCTAGTGAATTTATGTCCATTTTGTAGGACGGAGACCAAAACTGTACCGCATAGTCAAGGATGGGTCTAACTATCGCTAGATAGAGTTTAATAATTACCTCTGCACTTCTATTTGTTACCGTCCTAGCAATGAAGCCTAATGCACTGTTTGCTTTATTTCTGGCGCTAATGCACTGCTTCCTGGTTTTAAGGTCCGGACTCACCAGAACTCCCAAGTCCCTCTCGCACTCAGATTTTTCTAAAAACGTGTCATCTAAGTTGTATCTATTTTCGGGGTTGTGTAGCCCTACGTTTAACACGCTACACTTAGAGATATTGAAGTTCATTTGCCATTTCACCGACCATGTTAACAGTTTATTAAGATCATCCTGCAGAATCTGGGCGTCTTCTCCTGACCTAATTAGGCGTCCTATTTTAGTGTCGTCCGCAAACTTACTAACATCACTATTTAACCCATCGTCTAAGTCGTTTATATACATAATGAACAACAAGGGACCCAAAACCGAGCCCTGGGGGACCCCGCTAGTAACATTGCCCCACCTAGATTTTATTCCATTTATGGTGACCCGCTGTTTTCTGTTACTAATCCAAGCTCTAATCCATTCTAACACTTTTCCTCCTATGCCATGGGCTTTGATTTTATTTAGTAGTCTCTGGTGTGGCACTTTGTCGAACGCTTTGCTAAAGTCAAGGTAAATAACATCGTAATTTTCATTGTTGTCTGACGCCTTATATACCTTAGTGTAAAAGGATAGAAGATTTGTCACGCATGACTTACCTTTGGAGAAACCATGCTGTGAATCACGAATTAAATTATGCCCTTCACTCATGTTCACTCCCTCCACATCTGCCTTCCATACCTCTTTTACTAGTCTTTCTTCACTCATTCTTTCCATGTGTCCAAACCATCCTAATATTCTTTCATCAACCCTATCTCCCAAATCCTTTTTCACCCCTGTTCTCCTCCTCACCTCCTCATTTCTCACTCTATCTAGCCTAGTAACCCCCACCATACTTCTCAGACACCTCATCTCAAACACATTCAAACTCCTTCTCTCTTCTTCTCTTATGTTCCACGTTTCTGCCCCATACAGTGCTGTTGGCACAATCACTCCTTCATACAGTCTCCTCTTCGCATCCATTCCCAAATGTCTATTCCTCATTACACTCTTTAAACCACCAAGGCATTTACTCGCTTCTCTCAATCTACATTCTACCTCCACCTTCACTCCACCTTTTCCTGCTACACTTGCACCCAAGTATCTAAAACTATCCACTTCCTCCAGTCGCTCTCCCTTAATGTTCACTTCCAGTCTACTGCCACTTTCACCCCTTGTACATCTCATCACCTTACTTTTACCCACATTTATCTTTAGCTTTCTTCTATCACATACTCTCCCAAACTCTGCCACCAACTTCCTCAATCCCTCCTCTGACCCTGCCACAAGCGCAGTGTCGTCCGCAAACAACAGCTGGCTCACCTCACACTTTTCTCCATTTTCTTTAACCATCTCCAATCCCTGACTCACTACCCTAGCATTCACCTCTCGCACCACCCCATCCATGTATAAGTTGAACAGCCAGGGCGACATAACGCATCCTTGACGAAGTCCCACCTTTACTTCAAACCACTCATATTTACTTTTACTATTTTGCTAAGTGCGACGGACGTTTTTACCTGCCCCACAATATGGCCGCGGCGTCAATACATCACCGCTCGGAATACTATACAGGGGAGAGGGTAAGTGAACATGATGAAATTCCAAGCTGTCTCCAACCTAACCTAATGAGTATGAACGTGAGCACCATGAGCCAAATAAAGAAATGCTTCCCATAACGAAAGTTCTGCTAATGGGACTTTCGCAGTGAGAGATTTGATACCAGACACCGCCAGATCTTGTAATTCTTGCCGGAAAATAATTACTTTTTTGGGCAAGTATTATAGACTTACAGAGGTATATCGTTGTACATTATTGTGTCTGAAATTTAAGTCAATTAATTTCATGGTTGCAAACGGCATATAGCATTGTTTGAGCCTCTATTTATAATTACAGATGATATTCGTAAAACAGCCTATAATTGTATCAAACCAAGCAATTTGTCATTTTCTACCGACTTCAATGGACATATACTGATATATACTTTCAACTGAATGCACTAAGCAATAGGCAAATCTATGTAATGTATAGAAAATATATTTTTGTATCGAAGACTTACTTTTTCCGGTACGATAACTAAAGCCCCCTCCACACGTACCATCACGCATCAGCGACTTGATGCAGTAGTCGTGTTGAAAACTTGTTACTAGCGTCCGGACGGGCTGCATCACTGCGAATACCTTGCGCGAACAACCAGATCTCAGTCATCATTTGGCTTTCACGGAATGGGGATGTCTGCCGGCGCTCTACTCATTTAATCATTAAACCACCACAGCTTTGGAGTGTATACATTTTTCGTGCCAACATCAGACTTCTTTGATGCAATGATGGCAGTCATTTCCCTGTGAAACTGTGTTTTCAGGGTATAAAGTTTTTTGGTAATGTCTTCATTCCGCACATTACATTTTGTTAAAGAAAAGAAGTCAGCTTTCGATGTTTGTACTTTTTATATTTCTCATCTTATATTCTTTGCACTTGATATTCCAAATGGCTGGGTACTGCTTTAGTAGCTTAATGTAATGTAAGATAATAGTCTTCGTCCACTCGAAAGGCTTTGCGGAAGTTGCTTGTGCCATTGTATGAAACTAGAAGAGCGAAGCAGAGCGCGTGCTTCTTCTCCCTTTAACTGTTGACACACTGCGCAGCGATTAGAAATCGGTACGCCCATGACTGCTTTCATGATGCTGCGACGTTTTTCAACTCATCGCTTCAATACATCGCGCATCAAATACTCGTACGTCCGCCACCACTGTTGTTATATTTTATCTCACTGATTATCTTCATATACAGGACGTGACAGTGATATCCATTATTTTTCGACACTCTTAGATAAATTCCACAAACCGAAATCGACATCCTCTAATTTTTACTGCTTACACTTACTTCAGTAAAAATAATTACCTATTTTTAGTTTTATCTTATAATTAAATTAACAAAGCCTTATCACACACCAGTAAGTAAAATTTATAACATGAAGAGTCATGTTTTTAATTCTAAAAACACTTGTGCAGCCATTTATGTCGTTTTTTTTTTTTAATATCGGTTTCCAAATTAGCTAAGTCACCCCTTTGCCTCATGGAATGCGAGACAATTGAAAATTCCAAGGTCTAAATATACAGGTCAGACCGTTCGAATTCTTCTGCGCAGCTTCTGACGTCATTTGGCCGAGTCCATTTTCTCTTTGTGAAACACTGAAGAAAACTGTGAAACGCCAAGGAAGACAGGAACTATAATATTTTATATATATATATATATATTATATATTATATATTCATATATATAGACAGGAACTATAATATTTTATATATACTTATATATATATTTGTCAAAATATAACTAATTGCGTGGAGCGGTGCGAGCGAAGGCAACGTCTTTCCTATACGCTGCACCAGCTTCAACTGACAGCTATAGGACCCGCCAACCCCACTTTCAACAGCCAGGTGACGTTCACGGGCCCGCTGCGCCAACTCCCTCGAAATTCGGTCG
>NC_134793.1:25964381-26001881 GCF_046742065.1 Oratosquilla oratoria | reverse complement strand
TCTACAATTCCCATTATGTCTGGTTCTTTTTCCTTCAAATAATCATTCAGCTCATTCAATCCTGTAATTAATCCATCTATATTTGTGTAAGACACTCTTAGTTTTCTGCCACTTCCATTGTGTTCTCTGTTTCCCTTTTGTTTTTCTCTTGTATGTCGACTTTCTTTAGTTTCATATTCACTACTCTCCAATAGAATCTCTCTTTTTCTGACTCCGTTCTTATCTCGTTTTTTTCCTTAGCTTCAAGTCTTTTCTGTTTTTCTTCCTCTCTTTCCTCTTTATTCATTTCCCTTTTTATCCATACCTTTTTATATTGTTCACTTGTTGCTAGTTTCCCTGTTTTGGATAAGATATTCTCTGCCGTCATTTGTGACTTGAATTTAATCTTAATTGGTCTGGTCTTATCTGTGCTATACTTTCCGAGTCTAAATTTCTCTTCTATTTGCTTCATAATTTCTGGTTCATCTTCCTGAACTGATTCTAGTAATTGGATTACTTGGATTCATTTTCCTCCTTGATTCTTGTGGTTCTATCTGGGTTATGTTTTTCTTCCATTCCTAATATAATTATACATTTCTTCTTGTCTGCTAAATCTCTTACTATATTCTCCTTTTGTCTTATCACTTTAATAACCGAGTCTTCAGTATGTTCTTTCAATTGCTGTTTGACTATGTCAGTGAATGAAACTTTATTGTCTTCTTGGGTTGCTTTCCAATTCTTAGCTTCTTTAGTTATGGCCTCTCAGTTTTCTTTACTATTCCTCTTCAATTCCTCATTCTCCACCTTTACTTCTCGTAACTGTCTCTTTAGGTCTTCTATTTCATCAGTTAAGTTTTTGTTCGCCTTCTCTAGTTTTTCCAATTTTTCAAACCTCTCGGCAATTTTTGTCATCTTGCCAAACCTAACTTCCCAGTTGTCAGACATTTGTTGAAGTTTTTCCTCCAGTTTTGTCAGTCGGGGGAGGTTGGTATCTGCCGCCCTTTCATTAAATCCTTTGAAATTATCATCCTCACCTTCCATTGTACTGCTCTTATCTATGTTTCTGATCTTTACATTTTTATTAGACATTTCGTCGTCACTCAGCTAGTCGGGGGCCATTTTTTGATGTTTACATTTCGTCTGTCTGCCTGGGCCAAGTCTTCTCCTTCCTCATTTCCTTCCATTTCCCTCAGCAATCCCTCCCCTTCTCCTCTTTCCCTACTTTCCCACTACCCCATGAGCAATTTCCCCCCCACCCTGCAAATACAATAGGTACTTCCTTTGCTTTGGAATCCTCTATTTTTCACTTTTTCTTCAGAACGTCCTCTACGCCGTCCGTTCACTAAAGTGTGTGTGTGTGTATTTACCTAGTTGTACCTAGTTGTATTTTATGGGAAGGGGAGCTATGCTCGTGGTGTTGTCTTCATATCTCATTTTATCCAAACTATTTTTAAATTCATGTATTGTTTTTGCACACACTACTTTCTCATCTAACTTGTTCCAACTGTCTATTATTCTGTGAGGAAAGCTGTTTTTTTTCACATCTCTTCTATAGCTGTCTTTCTTGATTTTCTCTCCGTGCCCTCTTGTATTTCTATCATCCTATTTTATCAGACTCTCTCTCTATCAATAATTTCTATGCCTTTCATGATTCTGTAAATAGCTATCAAATCTCCTCTCTCTCTTCTTTGCTCTAGTGTCTGTAGTTCAAGTTTTGCTAGTCTCTCTTCATATGATAGTTTTGAGAGTGTTGGTGCCAATTTTGTAATTGCTCTTTGTATTCTTTCAAGTTTTTTTATACATTTTTTTGTACTTGGTGACCACATCGTTGCAGCATATTCCAATCTTGGTCTTATCAGGGTGATTAGAATTTTCTTCACCATTTCTTCATCCAGGTATGTGAATGCCACTTTGATTGTTCTTATTGAATTATAAGTTTCTCCAAAAATCTTATTTATATGTTTCTCAGGTGACATATTATTCATAACAATGACTCCCAGGTCCTTCTCATTTTCTACTTTATTTATTCCTTCTTCTCCCGTGTGTGTGTGTGTGTGTAATATATATATATATATATGTATGTGTGTGTGTGTATATATGTATATGTATATATATACATATATAATGTATATATATACATATATATATGTATATATATACATATATATGTATATATATACATATATATATGTATATATATACATATATATGTATATATATACATATATATATGTATATATATACATATATATATGCATATATATCAGGGCTGTGGAGTCGGATGGTATAAGGTCCGACTCCAACTCCTTTGATTTCTCCGACTCCCACTCTGACTCCGACTCCTTTGATTCCTCCGACTCCGACTCCCGACTCCTTAACTCCTTAACTCCTTGACCCATATGTGGAAATCTATTCTGCAGATCCATATACCAACCTCCCACACCTATTCAGCAAGCATTTTATAAATATTTTTCATGTATATTATTTTTTACGTGAAACATTCACTTGTATGATGAATATACTCACATGTACACTCAACCAGCTTTATATATATATGCACACAAGCACGTATATGCGTATAAACATATATATATTAAATATGGTATTATTTATGCTCATGATCATCTACCAGCTTATGAGCACTTTCAAATCTGTCATGGCAGAGTTGCCACTTCAAGCTATATATTTTCTTTTTCCTTTGTGCCCCTCCCCTCCTCCCCCCAAAAAAATAATTTATTTCATTTGTCCAATCTCATAAACCTTCTATCACAATATTAGGAAAAAATGTGACAAATCATGATGAGGAAAGGTTAATGGAGGATGCCCTACCTAGTACTTACTGCAGAATTAATTTCACCGTGTTATCATAAAAACCAGAAATCAGTTCAGGAAAGAGAGAGACAACCTTCCCCTGTGCACATTGTTCATAGCTGCTGTTGTTCCTCCCCTTTTCAGTCATCACCAAATGCTGTGACATATGCTCTAATGTCATTCCTATCTGGCCTCTGAGACTGGTTAAATTTTATCTCAGGGCATTATCCCAGCATGACATAGCTCCTACAAAACAATAAACCACACAAAAACACTTCCATTGACTTTTACATAGTGCATACGTAGTGGATATATACTATTGTCTACACTGTCACGTACATGATGGAGTTCTAGATGTTAACATAATTTGAATTGATTAGACTGTCAACAAAGGTAAAGTAGCTAGTTTAAATTATTTAAAAATAAAAATCATCTCCGTCACTTGACAGTTGACAAATTATTCAGGAATTTGAATTAATAATAATATTTATTGAGTATTTATTAAAAATAGAAATACATTCCACTGGCTATAACTCCCATAGTATAGAATGAATGAAACATTGATACAAACTACATTCTGGAAACTTCTATAAATGGTACATATCCTGTAACTAGCTATAAAACTATTCTATACTAGACAGTTATTAAATTTTCTCAACACAAACATATCAAATTTTTTAAACTTGGAATAGTGAGACCTACTGCTTTCTATTTGCACAATAGCAACACATTATTTCACAGTGCACATCTATAGACAGTATTTTACAGCTATTGTTGGCTTGCCAATTACTGTAATGGTAAAAATTCAGACAAAGTTTTCAAGAATATAACAAAATATATGTTCTGTACCTTGAATACACCGTATTATTACGTTAATAACTATGTTAAAAAAATCAATCTATAAAAATTTCTTATAATGAAATATTTTATATGTTCCTTGAATCTACCAGTATTATTACGTTAATAACGAAGTTAAAGCTAAAATCTATACAAATTTCTTATTTGTAAACATTAAAAAATAGGCTTTATTCATAATTATAGAACTTATAGACTACTCAATTGAAATTTGCAAATAGAAAAAATAGTAGTTTGTACTTTATATAAGTAGGGTAAACTGATATCTTAATGTGATGAAAATGGTTGGTTAGCCTATGAGAAATATAGGTTCGAGTCCTAGACTACCCTATGGATAGAGGCAGCCTATAGTCTAGGAAAAACAAATTCGACCCTACAATTTATGGTAAAAAGAAAGGTAAATGTGGATTATAAGGTTATTTTGGGATTATCTTTTTTTTCTTTTCTTTGAAAAAAAAAAAAAAAATTCTTTATTTTTTTTTTTTATTTTTTTTTTTTAAAGAACCCAATAATCAACATGTACCAAAAGAAATAGGTTTTATCTGTACATATATATATATATATATACATATATGTATATATATATATGTGTATATGTATATATATGTATATATATATATGTGTATATGTATATATATGTATATATACATGTGTATATATATATATGTATATATATATGTTTATATGTATATATATATATATATATATATATATATATATATATATACTGTATACACACTCTTCATCAAAGTTTTAAAAATAATACAAACTGCTAATGATTCGCTAGGTTAGCCTATGGAGATTGCCTAGGACAACAAACTGAGAGGCTAATTTAGCCTATCTCATAATCAGCATTTATCATACAACAGGTAGGACCTTACAATTGGCCTAGGCTACATCACTGGGAAAAGTAGGAAACTTTGGCAAAGTAATCTAAATTGTTCCTGCATCCAATGCTTATTGTTTACCAATTCCTACAAAAAAACCATAGCCAAATCATGCAAACTGTATATCTTTTAGGTAATATTTAAGGTCCGGTAGTCACTCAATAGGCTACTATCAATAGTAGGGTTTTACAGACTATTCCGTATGCCAGTATATCAATATTTGTCTTTACCAAGGTCACATTACACAATGTACAATATTTGGACTAAATATTTTCTTTTTACTATTATTAAAAGATTAAAAGAGGAAGGGAAGTTGATTCAAGTAGGGAAGAAAAGGTAAAAGGCAAAGATGAAAAGATGATAATGGAAGAGGAAGCGATAACGGAAAGATGGGCAGAATATTTTAGGGAACTGTTGAATGTAGAGGAGGATAGGGAGGGAATGGTGATAGCAGTGGGAGGCACAAAGAAAATGACAGTGATGGGTGAGGAAAATGAGGAAAAAATAAGAAAAGATGAGGTGGAAGTAGTGATTAAAATGATGAGAGCAGGTAAGGCACCTGGGTTAGATGGGTGTCATGCGGAGTGTCTGAAGAAGGGAGGTAAAGTAATAGTAGACTGGTTAGTGAGGTTGTTTAATGTGTATCTAAGGGAGGGTAGAGCACCAGAGGACTGGAGGAGTGCATGTATAGTTCCGCTTTTCAAAGGAAAAGGTAACAAGTGTGAATGTAGTAGTTTCAGAGGGAACAGTTTGTTGAGTGTAGTTGGGAAGGCGTATGGGAGGGTTATAATTGAGAGAATTAGGTGAGGAGCAGTGTGGGTTTAGGAGAGGTAGGGGCTGTGTGGAACAGATTTTTGTGATAAGGCAGATTTGTGAGAAAGTTTTAGGAAAGGGTAAGGATGTCTTTTGGGCCTTTATGGATTTGGAAAAGGCTTATGATAGGGTAGACAAGAAATACAGGCGTATGTCAAAAGCGAAAATCTCGATATGATAGGAATAACTGAGACATGGTTAAATGGTACAGAGTTCGAAGCTGAATTTAATATTGCGGGATTTAAACACTTTCATCAGGATAGAAACCACAAGAAAGGTGGGGGTGTTCTATTGTATGTTAAAAACAATGTTCATGCTTGTGTTTTAGAGAAAGTGAAACAGGATGCATATGATAGTTTGTGGGTTGAGTTAACCCAAACAAATGGACAAAAAATGAATATAGGTGTAATATATAGGCCAAAGACATTATCATTAGCAGACGACAAACTGTTATTTCAAGAACTGTCTAGTTTCTGCAACCGGGATTTATTGATAATGGGTGATTTCAATTTTACTGATATATAGGTAGTCGCTTGATTGATTTTCTTGGTGACAATTACTTAATTCAGCATGTAAAAGAGCCCACAAGATATGGAAACTTACTCGATCTTTTGATCACTAGCCGCGAAAGCATGGTAACTGATGTAGAAGTCGGTGAATCTGTTGCAAATAGTGATCACAACTTAGATTCAAACTCCTAAACAATTTTAGAATAGATACTTGTGTTTCTAAAATACCCGATTTCAGTAAAGCTCAGTTCATAGGACTACGTCAGGAGATTCAGCTTACAGATTGGGAGGCAAAATTAAACGAAAGACCTGTAGATCAGATGTGGGAAATATTTCAAAATACGCTCACTAAGATGATTCAAACTTACATTCCTTTTAAGGACAGACGTCCCCCAAATCAGTCTCGCCCAAAGTGGCTCGACAAAGAAACTGAAAAAAGTATTGCTAAAAAGAGACAGGCTTATAAGAAATATAAGTGCTCGGGTGCATCTAATGACTATGAAAGTTATGTATTAATACAGAGAGATTTAAAAAAGACAATAAGAAAAAGAAAACGACAATACGAAATGAACATCGCTGATAAATCCAAAGAGAATCCCAAAGAATTCTATAGTTACATTAGAGATAAAAAGGTTGTTAGGAATCACATTGGTCCACTATTATCTGCTGATGGTCAACTTGAATATTCAAATGAAGGAATGTGTAATATCTTAAACAATTATTTTAACTCTGTATTCGTAAACGAAACACCTCAAAGTGAATTCCAAACTGAAACCTGTGAAAAGTCTAGGGTAAACTTACTACAGTAAATATAACAAAAGAAAAAATTAAAAGGTGTATAGACAAACTCAAAGTTAATAAAACACCAGGGCCTGACGGTTGGCATCCAAGAATCTTAAAGGAAATGAAAAATGAGATTGTTGTTCCATTAGAAATTATTTTCAAGAAATCCATCATATCCGGAGATGTCCCAAGAGAATGGAAGCTAGCTAACGTTACTCCCATATTCAAAAAAGGTGACAAAAAGAAACCAAATAACTATAGGCCTATAAGTTTGACTTCAATCGTAGGAAAAATAATGGAAAATATTATCAGAGATGCTATCGAACATCATTTAGAAAGTAACCGTTTGATAAATGATAGCCAGCATGGTTTCAGACGGAAACGTTCTTGCGTGACTAACTTACTCGAATTCTACAACACAGTTATCTCGAATTATGACAAAAGAAACAATATAGATTTAATATATCTAGACTTTGCAAAAGCTTTTGATACCGTCCCACACGAAAGACTACTTACTAAATTAGCTTTACACGGAATAAGTGGTAGCCTATTAAGTTGGACTAGTAATTGGTTGAATGGTCGAAAACAGAGAGTTGTTTTAAATGGAAAAACTTCTAGATGGAAAAATGTTACAAGTGGAGTTCCTCAGGGTTCCGTTCTTGGACCACTTCTATTCATAGTATATATAAATGATATAGACCATGGACTAAAAATCTACTGTTTCCAAAAATAACAGTAAGTACGATTACAAGTTATTTGGAAATTCGTTAACAAAAGTGAATAGTGAAAAAGATCTCAGCGTAATTATCAGTAACGACCTCAAATCATCCAAGCAGTGTATTACAGCCTCTGAGAAATCAAATAAGATTCTGGGACTGATTGTGCGATCTTTTGATTTCAAAAGTCCATCACTCATTAACAAGCTATATAAATCGTTAGTTTGTCCACATTTGGAATATGCTGTTTCCGTATGGTCACCGAATCTCATTAAAGACATTGACAGACTGGAAAAAGTACAACGGCGAGCCACAAAACTGATTCCAAATATCAAAAATAAATCATACGAAAATTGACTAAAACACATGAATCTGTTTTCCCTAAAAAAGCGTAGACTCAGAGGTGACTTGATACAGGTCTTCAAGATTTTAAAGGGAATTGACAACATCAAAAGTGACAAAATTTTCACATTGAATGAGAATCAGACAAGAAACAATGGTCTCAAACTGTCCAGAAATAGATTCAATTTGGAAGTGGGTAGAAACAAGTTTGCCAACCGTGTAGTTAATGAATGGAATAAACTTCCTGCACAGGTAGTGCAATGTAGTTCAGTTCAAAGCTCTAAGAATCATTTAGATAAATACCTAAGATGCTGTAATGATTATAATTTATCTTATATTATTTGTTTTTGTTTTGTTATCATTTGTCTGTCTGATTTTCATTTATTATTAGTTATATGTCAATTTATTAATATTTACTTTTTACCGGTTTGTTTATTATTTAACTATACCTATGCATTTATTCATGTATTATATTTGTTATTTATATGATTATAGTTTTTATTTATTATTTTATTATATGATTTTTTTTTTTCGCATTCGACCTAGATATAGATCAAAAGGTCTCCTGTCGGCATGCTCAGCCTTTGTAATCCTTTGACAGGTATTGGGGGAAAGCTGTTAAGAGCAGTCAAGAGTTTTTATGAGAGTAGTAGAGGCTGTGTTAGAATCAGAAATGGAGAGAGTGAATGGTTTGAGGTAAAGGTGGGACTACGTCAGGGATGTGTCATGTCGCCATGGCTGTTCAATGTGTACATTGATGGGGTGGCACGGGAGGTAAATGCAAGAGTAATGGGCAGGGGACTGGAGTTGGTTGCGGAAAATGGAGAAAAGTGTGAGGTAAGTCAGTTGTTGTTTGCTGATGACATTGCACTCGTGGCAGGGTCAGAAAAGGCATTGGGAGAGTTAGTGACTGAGTTTGGGAGGGTGTGTGATAGGAGAAAGTTGAAGGTGAATGTGGGTAAAAGTAAGGTGATGAGGTGTGCAAGAGGAGAGGATGCTGGAGAGTTGGAGAGTCTTAAAGGGGAGAGGCTGGAGGAAGTGGATAGTTTTAGGTACTTGGGGTCATATGTGGCTGCAAAGGGAGGTGTAGAGGTAGAGGTAAGCTGTAGATTGAGAGAAGTAAATAAATGCCTTGGGGGATTTAAAAGAGTAATGAGAAATAGACATTTGGGAATTAATGCAAAGAGGAGATTGTATGAAGGGGTGATTATGCCGACAGTGCTGTGTGGGGCAGAGACATGGAATTTGAGAGAGGAAGAGTTTAAATGTGTTTGAGATGAAATGTCTGAGAAATATGGTGAGGGTTACAAGGTCTGGATAGAGTGAGAAATGAGGAAGTGAGAAGGAGAGCTGGGGTGGAAAAGGAGTTGGCTGAGAGGGCTGATGAAAGACTATTAGGATGGTTTGGACACATGGAAAGAATGGATGAAGGAAGACTGGTGAAAGGGGTATGGAAAGCAGAGATGGAGGGAGGGAATTTGAGAGGACGACTGAGGATGAGATGGATGGATGGGGTGACAGGGGCGTTGAGCAAGAGGGGAATATCTGTGGAGCAGGGAAGGGAGGTGGCAGAAGATAAGAATGAGTAGAGAAGGGCTGTGTATAGATGATACAATGATGAGAAGAAAGGGAGAGGATGGGGGGGTTTGGGGAGTGGGAAAGTATGAATGATACTTTGACGCAGCCCGAAGGGACTTCTCCTCGTCCTCCATGTGAGGGGACGGAGAGGGGGGGGGGGGGGTCGCCAATTAAGTGAAGCGGCCTTGCTGTGGAGGTGCTGTGTCTTGCTGCATTGCTTCTGACCCAGGGTGGTGGGCGGGATGCAGGGATGACCCGTCGTCCACGAGGAGCTAAGATGTGAGGGTGGAAGGGATGATGGGTGGGAGTGGATTTATGCCTTTTGACTTGGCTACTTCCCTGATAAAGGGGAAAAAGCCTTTTGTATATAGATAGATAGAATTATGGTTATGGGTTAAAGCATAAATATCTGGTACACTTAGGCCTAATTTGCAATTGTCTTTATAACATAATCAGTTTTAAATTAGATTAAAATGGTTCGTGATTTTCTTTACTCTGATTTCTATTTTTCATTGCTTCACTTGTAGGCCTATTGTATTCACTAGTAACCATGATCAGTAGCCTGTTTCTATTTCGTATATTTCAAACCACTAAATTTCTTTGATAAATGTATGATTTTCATATTCTGAAGTAGCTTTATCATAATCTAGCATATTTCTATTAAAGGAAAATGTGATAAAACTACCGAAAATGAAGGAAAAGAAAATTCACTGGGAGACACTGCTTCAGGCAGAATCTGCAGCTGTTGTTTGTTTACATTAGTTAGTACTAGTAGTACACATTCCCATCACATGGTGGCAGCACGAATTGATGTTTATTTATGTTGAAGTAGAAGCATTGCAGTATAGTACAAAATATGATATATATATATATACAGTATATATATATATATATATATATTATATATATATATATATATATATACAGTATATATATATAGTTTCACTCTCCTTACAGGAAACAACTACAAATACATGACCACAAACACTTTTACCCAGACTAACAATGATAGCTTGTCAGTATTGTGTATTTTTCCTTTTTTTTTTATTGTTGATGGATTGTTTTTTGTTTCCATCTGGAGAGACCACTTAGTGTACATATACACTGCACACACTCACTATTGCTTCCAAAAATAAAAGCAAAACTATAAAAAACTGCTAAATTGTGCAACTGGTAAAACCAAACGGGGACACATGTTAGAAAATAATTTTATTGGATTTAAGGAGTTGGAGTCGGATAAAAAAAATCCGACTCCAACTCCGACTCCCAGTACTCTTAGAAATCCGACTCCAGCTAAAACCTCCGACTCCCTCCGACTCCGACTCCGCAACCCTGATATATATACATATACTGTATATGTATATACATGTATATATATATACATATGTATATGTGTATATATACATATATATATGTATATATATATATATATACATATATACCTATACACAGACGCTCTTCTACTTACGTTCATTCGTTTTACGTTTTTTCGATTTTACGTTTGAACTGACTGTAAAAAAAATTGTAAAAAAAAAAAAAAAAAAAAATTGAGTGAATTTATTAGTTTAGCGCGCTCTCCGTAGTTCAAACGATACTTACGCATGACGCTGCGTCCATTGATTACATGGCACAAACGACAGACTGAACCTGCCTTGCCTCCTCCTCCTCCCCCTCCTCCTTCTCTTCCACCATCTCAATTTATGTTGCTTGAATTTAATTTATTTGAAATTAATGTTATTATTTTACAATGTTATGTTTATAATTAATGATTGAGGGGTGTTTTATAAGATACGGTAATAGAATTTATGGATGTATAGTACAGTAACAACTTACGTTCATTTTCACGTTACGTTCGGCCGTTCGGAACCTAACTAAAACGTAAGTTGAGGAGCGTCTGTACACACACACACACACACACACACACACACACATATATATATATATATATATATATATATATATATATATACATGTATATATATATTATATATATATATAATTAATTTGGAAGTGGGTAGAAACAACTTCGCCAATCGTGTAGTTAATGAATGGCATAAACTTCCTGCAAAGGCAGTGCAATGTAGTTCAGTTCGAAGCTTTGAGTCGTTTAGATAAACATATAAGCAGGGTGCTGTAATGGCTGTCATTTTATATAATTTGTTTATTTGTTTTGTTATCATTTGTCTGTTTATTATTGTTTGATTCACATTATTATGTGTCAATTTATTGTTATTTACTATTTACCTATTTGTTTATAATTTAACTATACCTATGCATTTATTATTTACATCATATTTTTATTATCATTAATTTTTTCGCATCCGACCTAGTTATGGACCAAAAGGTCTCCTGTCGGCATGCCCCGCCTTTGTAATCCTTTGTAAACTAAAAAAAAATACATATTTGGTGGGTGGCACTAACTTTAGATTTCTTTTGCAGGCAAATCCATTTGGCATGGCTTCATTCTTGTTCTTGTTCTTGGTGTGTTTACCACCATAATCAGTGTTCTTCTAACAGGTATTGTACTGCTTTGTGTTGGCATAGTGTCTTACAAATTCAAATTTGTTTGGGGAAGTTCAGAGTAGATATATTTCTTTTCCAAAACCGAAGATATATTGTTCAGTTGTATGTAGATGTACTTCATACCTATATGGTAAGCATGATGAAATTTTAGGTTGTATTAAAGCTCAGTCTTGAAAGTGCATGAATACATTTTTCTGTACTGGATATGAATGTTGTCAATTTGTACCCGCATGCATTTCACTGAATTACAATACCTAACCATGACAATAGATGAGATTTCAGTTCATAATGAAATGCATCATTTATCATCTAATAAGAGCATTCAAAGGAGGGATTCCATTAATTTCACTCTCACAAAAATGTTTCCGGGTCATACTAATGAGATATTCAAAGAGAATTTATATTATTGGGTTTCCAACAGTAGAGGGTAACAGGAGAGATTGATTATGGTGTTAAATAATATTGATAATAATATTGATGATAATGATGTTCATGATAATGATGTTCATGGTGATATTCATGATCATGCCACAAGTTGGGAATGTAGATCTGGAGTCAAAGGCGTGAGCCTATTCCAGGAAGCCTTCAGTATGATGATGGTCATGATCGTTATGATCGTCATCATCATGATAATCATGATGATTATGATCATAATGAAGATGATCATAATAATGATGCTCATAATGATGATCATGATTGTTGCAAGGGGGACTGGTGACCGTGAAACGCACGTAGGACGATTTACGCGTTTATGAATCGGTGGGTTATGCGTACAGGAGGGGGAGTGGTGCGCGCAAGAAAACTAACGGGTGACTATCAGTGTGGGCCCCGAAGGGGCGCGTCCTTCGCTCCACAGGGCGAAGACGGTGCCGACGTTTAACATATGTACGTAAGGAACTCTTCCTAGCAGCTCCGCGCTCTTGGTGCGGTTACGTGCATGTGACATCAGCGTACTTGCGAATGTCTGCACTCCTACCTACGTTCCATCTTATTCCTAATAGGTGCCTGTTTGAGTAGTCATTCGTGTCTATGTGGCACCGTGGTCACGCCTGGTACACGTGCCCCTCTGTGCCCTTTTCGCGTAGCTGGCCGTATAAAAATAGGCCTTGTTGGCCGGATGGAAGGACCCTTGTGTGAGAAGCCTCACTTCTTGTTAGGGCATCACCGTGTCGCACCACAACACTATTGTACAGTACACTATGCTACAGAATTATGCCACACCTCCCCCTCCCCCCACCGCGCTCGTAGAACCATCACGAGGAGTCTATTCGCGAGCCAGGACGGGGATCCGCGCACAAGGAGCCGTGGGTGGATCCGCGCACGAGGAGCGCTTTACTGTACCAGTGAGTCAAGTTCTTCCTTTACTTGATTCGAAAATGCGAACGGTATCTGCCTGGGCGTGTGGATAGCGAAGGGCACTGCTTCGGCTTTCAGGTGGATTCTCATGGGGGAGGGGGACCCACCATCTTTCCTAGAGGGCGATGCCGAAGTCATCCTTGAAGACCAACACTTTACAATAGTCGCGAGCGGTGGTTGGCGAGCTGTCAACGGGTAGTGTTAGCTCGGTGCACCTGTTCACGTGTGTTGCCGCCGGGATAGGCTTCCGGAAGTCGGGTGGGACCCCCTCATCAACCCTCGATGCCTCGTGTGAGCGGCAGCTGGTCACTACCTCCCACAGTGACGTATTAGCAGCGAGGGAGCTGAGGCGTTGTAAGAGTTCCTCGTCCCTGACGCCCATGAGTATCACAATTTTCAGGTGGGCCTCCGCACAAGTGACGGGGTTTCAGATGCCTTGGTGTACTTCCTCAACCTTATCCCTTATGCGGCCATAGAAGTCGTCGAAGGACTCTCCTTGTGCCTGTCTGCATCGGAGCAGGTCACGGTGGCGAAGGGCCTCGATTCGCGCGTCCCAGAAATGGGCTTGCAGCCGGTCAAACACCTCGTCAGCCGAGAGCGAGATGTCATGGGAGATGTACAGGGAGTTCCGTAGTATCCCCTGAACATCGAGGGACAAGCACAACCGGAGCTGTATAAACTGTATGTCACGCAGCATCCTATTAACACCGGCCATGACGGCATAGTCGGTGCAGCCACGGCGCTGCAACTGGAACGACCGGAAGTGTGCATCGGCCTTCATTGGCGATGGACATGGGACCGAGAGGTTGTCCGGCGGCGGAGGAGCGGGTGCCACTCCGGTGACAGGCGGGAGCGGGGCGGAAGGCGGAGGAGGGGACGGGGAGGTCGTTGGGGCGGGGGCGTCGTACGGGTAACAAAGGCTACGAAATACTGCAGGGTCTCCGCTATTTTGTCGGTTTTCTCGCGGTCTTCTCTCCGTTCATCTTGCATCACCGCTACGAGCTCTCCGACGTTACCGCCACCATCTCGTGGAAATGTCACATTTGGTGTGAGAGTGGGTGGGGCAGGTAAGTCGGCGTTGTCAGTCTCCGAAACCTGTGAATCACGTCTTTGTTCCATGTTCCCCGGCAGAGTGGGCGTGGCCTACGTGGGTCATTTGGGGTTGTGTGGGGTCAGCTTCGCTCCATGTGTGGGATGCGGTCGCGGCGGGTAGTGCTCTCCCGAGAGGCTCAGTATCCTGGCGAGTGGGATGAAAGGGCCCTCTGTTCGCTCCTCTACGGGTCTACAAAAGCGTGTCACACTGTTGCACGGCTCTGCACTCACGGTCCCCGTCACTTCGTCAACACTTCGTTCACGCACGCGCCACCGAATCGTATATCGTCACGTTACTGTCACTCGTTCACACGCGCGCTACCGATTAAGGTATCGTCGCTTTTGTTTCACTGTTGCAAAATAGCCCTGCTCACTGCGCCATGTTGCAAGGGGGACCGGCGACAGTGAAACGCATGTAGGGCGATGTACGTGTTTATTAATCGGTGGGTCATGTGTACAGGAGGGCGCATGGTGCGCGCAGGAAAACTAATGGGTATCTGTCAGCGTGGGCCCGAAGGGGTGCGTCCTCCGCTCCACAGGGCGAAGACGCTGCCAACGTTTAACATATGGATGTAAGCAACTCTTCCTAGTAGCTCCGCGCTCTGGGCGCGGTTACGTGCGTGTGACATTAGCATACCTCCGAATGTCTACACTCCTACCTACGTTCCATTTTATTCCTAGTAACACCTGTTTGAGTAATCATTCGTGTCTGCGTGGCACTGTGGTCACGCCGGGTATGCGTGCCCCTGCGTGCCCTTCTTGCGTAGCTGGCCGTATGAAAATTGGCTTTGTTGGCCGGATGAAAGGACCCTTGTGCGAGAAGCGTCACTGCTGGTTAGGACATCACCGTGTCGTGCCACAACACTATTATACAGCACACAACCGTACAGTGCATAAGAACATAAGAACATAAGAAATAAAGGAGACTGCAAAAGACCATAAGGCCTACACTAGGCAGCTCCGTATCCATCACCACCTGTCATCCCCATCCATAAAGTTGTCTAATCGTTTTTTAAAACAACTGATAGTTTCAGCGCTTACTACATGGTTACTAAGTTTATTCCATTCATCGACCACCCTATTTGTAAACCAATTCTTGCCTATTTCCTTCTTAAATCTAAATTTGTCCAGTTTATACCCATTACTGCGAGTCCTGCCCTGTTGTTTTATTATGATGACCTTGTTTGCATCACCCTTGTTATAGCCTTTGATCCACTTGAACACTTCTATTAGATCACCCCGCACTCTGCGTCTTTCCAGAGAGTGTAAGTTTAGGTGCCTAAGCCTCTCTTCGTAAGGCAAATTTCCGAGTCCTTGTATCATTTTGGTCATTCTTCTCTGTACTGATTCTAGTGAATTTATGTCCATTCTGTAGGACGGAGACCAAAACTGTACCGCATAGTCAAGGATGAGTCTAACTATCGCTAGATAGTTTAATAATTACCTCTGCACTTCTATTCGTTACCGTCCTAGCAATGAAGCCTAATGCTCTGTTTGCTTTATTTCTGGCGGTAATGCACTGCCTCCTGGTTTTAAGGTCCGGACTCACCAGAACTCCCAAGTCCCTCTCGCACTCAGATTTTTCTAAAAACGTGTTATCTAAGTTGTATCTATTTTCGGGGTTGTGTAGCCCTACGTTTAACACGCTACACTTAGAGATATTGAAGTTCATTTGCCATTTCACCGACCATGTTAACAGTTTATTAAGATCATCCTGCAGAATCTGGGCGTCTTCTCCTGACCTAATTAGGCGTCCTATTTTAGTGTCGTCCGCAAACTTACTAACATCACTATTTAACCCATCGTCTAAGTCGTTTATATACATAATGAACAACAAGGGACCCAAAACCGAGCCCTGGGGGGGACCGCTAGTAACATTGCCCCACCTAGATTTTATTCCATTTATGGTGACCCGCTGTTTTCTGTTACTAATCCAAGCTCTAATCCATTCTAACACTTTTCCTCCTATGCCATGGGCTTTGATTTTATTTAGTAGTCTCTGGTGTGGCACTTCGTCGAACGCTTTGCTAAAGTCAAGGTAAATAACATCGTAATTTTCATTGTTGTCTGACGCCTTATATACTTTAGTGTAAAAGGATAGAAGATTAGTCACGCATGACTTACTTTTGGAGAAACCATGCTGTGAATCACGAATTAAATTATGCCCTTCAATGTGTTCTCTGAGTCTATTTACTATTATTGATTCAAGCATTTTTCCTATAACCGATGTCAAACTGATTGGCCTGTAGTTGCATATGATCATGATAATTGTTTTGTATGTATAGATTTTGTGCGTGTAGGGCATGGGTTAGTTTCTATGCTTCTGCGGGAGGGCAGGTGCCCAAGTACCGACATCCATATATGAAAAATAACAGAAATAAAAGAAGAGGAGATAAATTGGTAGGACCTAAGAGAGACAGTAGTTTCTGGGCCCAACCTAGGGACATGGCACCGGCCCTCTGGGCCGCAGGGATGTAGTTGCATCTTGTGGTTTGGAGGCATCCGGATCTTCTCTGGTGGGTGAGTTTCTCCATCGGTTCTGCATCCTCTCCCAGTTGGCAATGCTGCCTCTTACAGACATGTTAGGTAGCACTCAGCGTTTATTGACAATGGTATTGTCAATGCTCCTGTTAATAATATCTATGACCTTGCCTATTGTTGCAATATAAGCCACGAATTCTCTGAACATCTTAAGATATTTACAATTTCCAATTAATATTTATTGTAAATTAACCCCACAATTCTTTTGAAAATTAAGCCTGTTTAACACACTATAATTTTGTATTCAGTATCATTCATACTAACCTTGGAAGTGAAGAGGTGGTTGAAAATTAAGTTAGTCCAAAAGTAGTGACATTTTGTGCACTTCATGGGAGCTCGTAGTTCACAATGCAGTTTAATGAAGACCAAACTAAGGCATTGGTGATTAACCCCAAAAACGCCATGGATGGAGAAACAAATTATGGCAACATTGTCACAATGCACTGGTTAATAAATGCCCCCAAATAAAACGTGAATGGATGGAGACAACATTAAACGAGTACTTGATGTATTTTGTTGATTCAGGAGAACATGTTGATAGTTTACTCTTATCCTGAAATAGTGAACAGATTTCGGCACTATAGTTTGACAGGCTCAATATTTCAAAAACCATTGAACCATAACGGTACCAAATTATCAAAGGTTGAATGTAATTGTTCAGCACAACACATGGAAGAAACAAATATACCTATAACATAACAAAAAAGCTATCTTAAGTCTGTGTATTTACCTACTTTCAGAGAGCCACTTGGCACTGTAATGTTTTACACAATTATTTATAACTTTAATCTGTGTTCAGTTCATAATTTAAATTTTCACTCTGTAGGCGATGGTGTCGAACCCTGGAATGAGCTGCTGATCAACACCCCTGGTTACAAAGTACCTCGCCTAGATCCTTGGCATTTTTCAATCAAGAACTACCTTCCTAAAGCCATAGATCCGGACAAAGAACTCCAGTGTTCAGCAGGCCTCCATGAATACACGTGGTCTACAGGGAGCACAATATTACTCAGACAAGATCAGCTTACTGAAAAGAAGGTCAAATGCTGCTACAGGACGATATTACGTGAGGACCAGAGCTACGACAATTATAACAATTCAGCTGACAGACTTTTTCAGTGAGTAAATGTGCCTGCTGTCACTTTGCCTCCAAACTCATACCCACAGAAAGATCCCCTTCTTTCGTATGCATTTGCCAACAAAAACCCTAAAAGGGTATATGAATAATAATTATGAATAATGGGGGGGGGGGCTTCATCCCCAAAGTGTCTTACTCTGTATACCTGTTATGAATCCAGTTTTGAGAACTTGCATCTCTCTTTACCTCATCTTATGACAAGGAAGAGGGAGGCAAGATCTCAAGGTGGGAGTCTGAAACAGGAAATTTGAAGGGAGACCAAATGCTGGCTCACCATTTCTTCGTGGTGCCTCCTGGGCTCAACTCCCAACAAGGCGTTGGAGTTAAGCATAGGGACAGCGACCGAGATTGACACTCACACTTTCTTCCCGCCATCTTACAATAGGTTTATTCTTTCCATTACCAACCAAAAGTTCGTTGGCAATGGTGTGATGGTGACAGCAGGATATCATCTCTGGAAGCTGCTAGTCATACTCCACATGGGTCGCAGTGTCTGTACTGTGACAGCAGAAGGCACAGCCCGGCAGCATTCTTCATGACTGAACAGCTCTCTCTAGGGTGTCTTCAAATGGTTTGCCTAACACAATCCTGGCTGGGAAGCCACGCAAACTGCGACATGAACAGTGATGACAAAAAATAAATAAATAAATAAATAAATAAAGGAAAAGCAGCCTTCCCAAAATCAAAGCCCCACTGCTGCATCCCCGCCCTGCTCTGCTACACTTTTCCATGAAGGGAGCAAAGAATAGCGTGTCGGGTTTCGGCGTCCGTCAGAAACCGCGGGCTACACTGGACGAGGCGGAAGTGCCCGGTATTTCAGGCCTGCATGCACACCGCGTCGGGGGCAGAATCGGGGAGGGGGAAGGTCCGCGCACGAGGACTGCAGGTCCTCCACCGAGCGGAGAGTGCGGTCCAGTGCTGTAGAGGCGCGACGCATCCGTCTACAGTACCACTGGCTAGGCAGGATCGAAGGGCGCAAACACTGGCGGCGGCGACAGAGCTCGCCTTACTACAAGCGTGACGATACCTTGCTGCACCATTGAGTCAGGGTCTTCCTTCGCTTGAACCTGAAATGCGAACGGTATCGGCTTGGGCGTGTGGGCGGCTTATAGTGGATTCTCATGGGTGGGGGGGGGGGAGAACCATCATCGTTCCTAGGGGGACGGTGCGGGGTTTGTCCTTGGAGACCACATGTCTTTAAAGTCCCCTAGGAAGTAGTCGAGAGTGGTGGCCGGTGAGCTGTCAATTAGCAATGTCAGCTCGGCATATCTGTTCGCGTATATCCTCGTCAGGAGAGGATTCGGAAAGTCGAGTGGAACTATGGCCAAGCCGAAGTAGAGGAGAGGTGTTCGGACTTCTCCGTGGATCCGTATGGCGGCGTTGCAGTCCCTGTCTCCGACGTTGAGGTGTTCCGGAAGCGTCCCGTTGCGGGGGGCATGTGAGATACGTCGGCCGCGTCGTCGGCGCCAAGAGCGGTGTCTGTAGGCTGACTCTGGATATCTCCAACGTGCCAAAGTGCAGAGTGCCTATCCCCGTGACGTCTGCACCTGCGGGTCCTGACAGGTGGCGGGTAGTGGTCGGCCGGAAGCGTCCCGTTTGGGGGGGGGAAGCGAAATAAATCGGTCGCGTCGTCTGCGCAGAGAACAGCGAATGTAGGGCCCTTGATACCTCCGACATGCCTAGGTGCCGAATACCTAACCCCGTGATGTCCGCACCTGTCTCAGGCAGCACGTGCGCGGATGCTGACAGGTGGCGGAGGGTGGTCGGCCGGAAGGCACCGGGACGGCAGGTGCCAGTCTTCCCGGGAGAAAGCGTGGGGGCAGGGGGCGTCGCTGAGGTAGGGGTGCGTGCGTCAGACGGGGAACCCTTTGGCATGCCGACACGGCGCATGCGCGCGGGTCCTACTGGACGTCCGAGACTGTCACCATCAATGCCTCGTGTGGGCGGCAGTGGATCGCTACCTACTGCAGTGACGTAATTGCAGCGAGGGAGCAGAAGCAGTGTGTCAATTTCTAGGCTGGGTGGGCTTGGCCTGTGCGAGTCATGTGGGCAGGCATGGCGAAGCAGGATGAAAGCCTCTTTATTCTCGCGGCCTGCGTAAGTGGCCTTGGCCCCGTGCAGGGTGACGTTCGCGGCTGGTAGGGCGAACCAGTGGGATGAAGGCCTCTTTGTTCGCACCACTACGTGCACAAAGGTGTGTCACTATCTCTACCACATGATTTTTCAAGGTCCCATGCATGCACACTGTTGCCGGCACTGCATTCATGGTTCAGCACGTGCACTGTCGCTTGTTGGTTTAGTTCCGTCAGTGCTTCGTTCACGTTCGTTTCGTTCACGTATGCGCCACAGATTCTTGTATCGTCCCATGTTTTACTGTTGCAAGTTGCAAGCAATTGCAATCCTACTCACTGCGCCATGTTATGTATGCAACAGAAACACTTTGAGGGGACGTTGAATATCTCTTATTGTGGCGTTAAGAGTACATGGAGCATTACATGCGCACCGTAGGATGAACAATTCTAGACTGGGTTGGGGGCTCGCTGCGCAGAGCGAGAGAGGCCATGTTTCGTACACATATGAGTGAAGCCTTGTGGCCATATGAATGAACACTTGTCAGCCGTAACAGTCTTTGTAGGAAGCGTCTCTGGTGGTCGGGCATGCTACGACACTGCGGCGCCCTGTTTGTATTTAATGCTAGGGGCCTTATAGCATTACACCAGAATCACCAATCTATTCAATTATCTGTCTACATTCATTTATTCATTTGCATATTTTATTAATTTATCTCTCTATCTGTTTATTGGTTTGTCCATTCATGCATTCATTAATATTTAATATTGTGTTATGGGTGACCGTGCTGGGGCGGCTCCCTTGCCTTATGGTATGGTTCACCATGATTACACATGTGAATAGAGTAAATAAGAGTCGAGGTTACGTGGTATTTGGTATTAAGTAAATTACAAGCAACCAACGCAAGCAGCTTACTCCTCCTCACTGACACTAGGTCGTAGGCCTGCCGCATCTCTGCCCGGGCAGAGTTGTCACGTCTAACATATCTATGTAGGACATATATAGTATATACAGGATTACACTATGAACCTGGATACATAGAGAGCATCAACGTGCTAAGATGTTACGTCCAGTAGTCGATACAATGTTGCCTTATCTCACTTATCAGTAGCACTCCTATCAATTGCAAAATTCTCACCATGTGTATCACAACACAGTCCCCTGTAGGAATATATATTGCTATACAGCCTGCAGAACAAAGGAACCTCCCCCAGTTTCAAAAAGTCCCAACTCTCGAGAACTCAATGCTCCTTATAATAAGCAAAAGTACATACTTGATGAATAATGCGCCAACCGCGCTGACACTCGTGGCAGATCTATATTTCAACAATCACATCTCAAACTTCTATCTCCTGAATATGAAAAAGTGTCTTCCATAAAACAATAAAATGCAAGGTAGAGGGTGGGGATACCCATCCAGCAGCACTATTTCTTCCCCCATGGGAGGGTGGAGGGGGAAGATTACCTTAGTTTGTATATAAAAGAGATTGCAGTTTTTATCACGGGAGGGGGTGATGAAACAAATCATGTTGCGGGATGGAACCATTGTGAACGCGTATACGAAACTGATACATTATGATACGCAAGGTAAAACGAATACTAATATCCGTTTTACCTTGATGATCCGTACAGCCATTTTTTGCGGTTGTGTGATTCACCATGGTCTTGGATCACGTATTGGACTCGTGATCGACAGCTATTTCCCTCCCGGTAGAGAACTCGTATATGATCAGTGTATGGGTATGCTGTGACCTTACACGCGCGCACACACCCCAACTCCCCGCCCACGAGTTGGAGTAACAACCCGCAGCATAGCGATACTGAAATCATTTCAGCCCTGGGCGGGATTTGAACCCGGACCGCCATAGTGGTAGCCAAGAGTGTTTTTTTTTTTTTTTTTTTTTTTTTACCACGTGTTGCATTTGTCTCGGAAGCCTGTCCCATTATTTTTATAATTTTGCATTGCTTTATTTACAACATAATTTCTATTTCTAAATGAAGTTTAGATAGCTGGTGATAGCTAACACAGTGTTTAGGAAAAAGGTCAAGCATAACTACATGTGGGAGAGGGTTGTGGATGGAAGGATGGTTGATAAGGCATTAATGGATTAAATAGTGGTATCCAAGAGAAGAGTAGGAAGAGTTCTGGATGTCCATGTTCGTAGGGGAGAGAGTGGGGGAATATCAGATCATTTTTAGGTGGAAGATGAGTTATAGTTACAAGCCCACCCTATAAGGTGGTCTATGGATGCATCTGGAATGCCTCCTATCGATCCAACATTGGATCACTAGAAACATCTAACTGAGGAGTCGTCTATAGATGTATCATTTGAATTGTCTAATACCTCACCATTAGGTTGGCCAACATCACCCACAGATCTAGGCATAATTAGATCTGCATGTCTTTTCCAAATTATATTTCCCAAACTCTGAACCTTCACCTCGTAATTTCTTGAACCAAGCACTTCATCGATCTTTCCTTCCACCCACGGACCCTTTTACCAAAATTGCGAACAAACACTACATCATCCTGACCATACAAGGCTCTTCTTCCTAACACTTCATTACACAATCTACTGGAAGATCTGTCCTACTCTCTAACAGCTTCTACAGTACCCTTGAAAACTCTATTAAATATTATATCTGCTACAGACTTACCTGTGGAAAAATTGATGTATCTTCGGAAATTACATAGAAATCTACATACTCTAGTATGCATATCACCCTTCCGAAACTTTTCTCATCCCTCTGAATGTTCTTATTACCCGTTCTGCCAGTCCATTCAAGGATGGATGATAGCTGGTGTTACATGTCTAATGCCATTTTTTCTCAGAAATTCTTTCATTAGAAACAATATTAGGAACATTGTCCGACACTGTAACACCCGGAATACCGTAGTTAGCAAATGCAGTAATTGTCTCAAATGTCTAATTGTTACAGTAGAAGTTGCAGCAGTAGAAAAATGAACACCCAAGAACTTACTGTGGGAATCTATAATCATGAGGAAATATTTCCCCTCAATAGGTCTTGCATAGTCTATATGTGATCTAGACCATGATTTACCAACGTTAGGCCGAGACAGTATAGGAACTTTAGGATTCTTAGTTTTTAAAATAAATACTGCAATTGTTAACGACTTCTCTAATGTCTTGGTCTACCTTTGGCCACCATACCCAATTTCCAGCTCCTGCTGTCATAGCATTTATACCATTATGACCACCATGTAAATTGTTTAACACTAACTCTTAAATCAACATGAATCAAGACTTTTTTATATACAAAATTGCATAATTATAAAGAGGTAAACAATTTTTACAGGAGCATATTCTAGCAATGACGCATTATGCTTTTTTGACCATCCCATTTTTAAGCAAATCTTTAACTGAACTAATACGATCTCTGTTTGTCATCTGTCTAATAGTCAGAAAAAAGTAATCAAAATCAATTATCTCTTTTAGGTTAATTCACATATCCAATTTTATCTTGGAAAGATCAAACAAGTCAATCTTTAATTGACTCGTCGTCATTTCTAAGCGAGCTTATCCTAACGAAAGTACCAAACGTCGATGTATGGGCTATGTTCCTATACGAAACATGTAAATCGGTAACCTCGAATCTGCAGCCAGTCCAGATGATTCAGTCCCAAATCGGTCCTTATTACTGCATCAACCAATCAATCATTACTGGAAGCTTGAAATCTTCAGATGCAATATAGCCTGGTATGCTTCATGGTGCCATTTTGAAACCGCACTCTCTCTCCTGCCACATCCCATTCACTTTAAAAACATCGTTTCTGTAGTTCCACTATACAAGCTTGCGTCGAGTTCTCGACGCCAATCTAAAGTCTATGGAATTGATTGAGTGTATAAATAACAGTGAATAGGTCCTTAGCTTCTCTTCAATAGGATCATGCGGTCAAGCAACAATAAAATAACAAAACAACATGGTCTCGGACGTCAAAAACAACAAGCTTATCCGGGCGTAGCGAGATTACAAAACACTACAGGGGAAAAAGCCCTTGGTATCCTATGTAGACCAGAAATTATATTTCAAATATATATTAGAATCTCTGATAAGTTTCTTCTCTTGCCATATGTAAGCACTGTTTTTTCTTGTGTTTTTGGATTATAAATGGACATGTAGTTTATCATAATAACATTTGTAATTGTCACAAAAAAAAAAGTTGAAATTCTCACAAATGATAACATCAGCCCTTACCATAATCATTCGGTAGTATATCTTCATTATATACCAGCAGTTCATAATCAAACCACTGATGACTTTAGAGGTCGTAGGGGGTGGGTAATGGTTTGATTGATTGATGTGTCTATTTTTAGGCTTCCCAAAATTGGGTTTGACTTGAATGATTGTGCCTTAGAAAAATTGTTATCCATGTTTCTATGATGATTATACCATAAATATTTGACTGGTATGAGAGGGTTTGTACATACATATACCAAGGCTTTTTCCCCCTTACAAGGGAGGTAGCCAAAAAGGGAAAGGCATAAAATCATTTCCACCCATTCCATCCCTGAATACACTCCACACCCCTCCACCCTCCCTCTTATCTGAGCACCTCCTGGATGACGGGTCATCCCTGCACCTTGTCCACTGAGAGGGTTTGTAGTACCTGCATAATAATGAAAATTGTTTTATGGTTATTTACACTAGAAAGGTAAATCCTTTTCTTCCAGAATGAAGCAGATGTTTCCCTTTTTGTTATGGCTGAGGAATACATATGGGAAATGCGGTGTGATCTTTATTTAGAATTAATTCAACTATAATTTTGTTTGTGCTTGCTTACAACTATGTTTATATGGCTGTGTGCAATACATGGATAATAGTACATTATATTTTGATATTGTTTGTATTGGATTTTTCAGGGTTGGGAAAGAGTGCTATCCTCTGAACACTTCAGGCACTGCCGTAAGCACTCCGGGTGCCTTTGTAACATGCAGTAATGACCATGGAGTTGAGCAGTACCGCAACATTCACCATCTCTTCAATCTTGGGTCTCATGCTGACAAAGTTAAACGATGGTATGGGGAAGGGTGTCTTGATGTCCCAGCAGGGATAATGGAAAGGGCTGAAGAGAGGAAAAGAGAAACTAGAAGTCAAAACAATGCTGACAGAAAGTTACCTAATTTAGGTAAAACCAGAAAGAACCCAGATTCTAGGTCAGACACATACAATGTAGTTTTGTTTGGGATGGATTCCGTATCAAAACAGAACATGATACGCTATATGCCTAAGACATACAACTATCTGAAGAGCATATCAGCCATTGATATGCAAGGTTACAATAAAGTAGGTGATAATACCTTTCCAAATTTGATGCCTGTACTTGTTGGAAAATCTGGTGCCAGTGTTATCAAGGAATGTCTTGACAACAACTTGAGCAATGTGATAGATAAGTGTCCATTTATTTGGAAAAACTTTTCCAAGGAAGGTTATGTTACTGTCTATGGTGAAGATGCTCCGGAAATGGGTTTGTTCCACTATAAACGCACTGGGTTTCTAAAACAACCTACAGATTTTTACAATCGCCCGTCTTTCATGGCTTCAGAAAAGTTTTTAGGACATTCAGGCAAACTCGGTTATAAGGAAAGTTATGGGCATATATGTCAGGGGCCACTTTTAAGCTTTGATGTGATAAAAAGGTATTCTTTGGATGCTGCAAAAACTTTAAGATGCATTCCCCACTTTGGTTTTTATTGGACCACAAGAGTCACCCACGAAGAAAATCATTTAGCTTCACTTATCGATGAAAGTGCATTTGAATACGTAAACTTAGTTAGAAGTCGACCTGAGTTTTCGAAAACATTTGTTTTCTTTATGAGTGACCACGGGATGCGTTTCGGGAAAATTCGTAAAACCAAGATTGGAAAGTTGGAAGAGAACCTTCCTTTCCTCTTTATTCTGTTGCCCTCAGACTTTAGTGAGAGATACTCTTTGGCCCACAAGAACCTGAAAAAGAACCAAATGCGACTCACTGTTCCATATGACCTGCATGCTACCTTGTGGGACATTCTTTTTCACCAATATCAGAATGAAACGTACTTGAAGGAAGAGGGTGTCATCTCCAAGTCTTTCCCTGGAATCAGCTTGTTCCAGCAGATTCCAGATACGCGAACCTGCGACAACGCAGGTGTGCCAGTTCCCTACTGTGCTTCTGTTTCAGGAATTCATTCACACATTTCCATCAAAGAAAGTGAAAATATAGCAAAGTTTGTGGTTGAACTATTAAACAAGGGTTTGGAAAAATTCCCAGACTGTGTCCAATTTACAGGACATGTAGTTAAAATAGCTGAGAGGAAAGATGCAGCTGTTTCGGGAAGTACCGTAGTCCAAATTCAAATCCAGACTTATCCTGGGAAAGCAGAAATGGAGGCAACAGTTGACGAAAAGAATGGAACTTTGACGTTGCTAGGCGAAGTGAGTAGAATTGATCGCTACGCGGGACAAAGTGACTGTATAAATGATGATATATATAGAAAATATTGTTTCTGTAAATCGTTGCTAACAAGTCAGGTCAGCTAGTGGTTTGACAGTGTCTTCATATTGTTGTTCGCAAGTCTTGTTGACTGCCTCATGTTCCACTAGGAGCCATACTATAACAGTGTGCTTGTAGGAATCATATTTCTGTAGGTCCAGTGATGAATCTTGTTTCCCTACCTAAGGATTGCTTTATAGCTCAGATAGCTTAGCAGCAGCCAGAATAAAAAGATAAATGTTATCTGATATGGAAAGGGTTAATCAAAACAGGGTTAACCCCTCCACAAACAAAGGGGAGTCACAGAACTGAATAGAATATGCTGTGCCACACACTGGAGGAATCACTTCAGAAATTAGTTGGTTATGATGATGTTCATTTTTGGGGTTCCAACATAACAAAACACGAATTATATCATGATCCCCCTGTTTCTTAATGTGAAATTAAGGAATAATAAAACATATCCAAGGACCAAGGACAGGTACTTGCTTGCGGCAGTACTGCAAAATGGACAGCAGGGCTGCTTCCCATTTTCATAACACGTCAACCCCCTTGTCATCTCCATCAGGAGGTGCAGCCCTGAGGGTCTGACTCTCGGTCTCTGGGCTGGGACCAGGAATCTCTATTAATGTCGATTGTATTCATTGTACCTTTCTTACATGAAGAGCTGACAGACAGTGAATGATCACCCTTCAGCTGGTGATGACACAGAAACAGTCCCACACCAATACAATACAGAAGGGTCCAAAGTTTCTTCCCAGAGAAATCAGAGAAATATGCCAAGAGGGCCTGAGGACCATTGCCAGCCAATGCAGGGATGCGGGTTGCTCTATCCATCTATCCATCTATATATATATTATATATATATATATATATATATATATATATATATATATATATATATATATATATATATACTTATAAGGTAGCCAAATCAAAGGCACATACCTACTCCCACCCAATCCACTCCTCCTCCTCCTCCTCCACGCTTTCCTCCCTCTCATCGTAGCTATTCGTGTGTGATGGGTCATTCCTGTATCCCGCCCACTGCCCTGGTTCAGAAGCAATGCAGCAAGACACAGTACATCCACAGCAAAGCCGCTTCACTTCATCGGGGACCCCCACCCCACTGCCCCCTCATGCAGAAAGAGAAAAGATGGAAAGAAAGCCCTTTGGGCTGCATCAAAATATCATTCACACACAAACACCTACCCCACCCCTCCCAATCCCCCGCCCCTCCCTGGCTCGCATACAGTATATACAGTCACTCTCCGCTCGTCCCTGTCTCCTCTCCTCCCTCGCTCAACAAACATTCCCCTCTTGCTCAACGCCCCCCCCCCCCCACATACCCCATCATCCTTGGCCGTCCCTTCAGATTCACTCCTGCCTTTACCTTCCACACCTCTTTAACTAATCTTCTGTCACTCGTTCTTTCATCACTCGTTCTTTCATCACTCGTTCTCTCCTTTCTTCACTTCTCACTACCAGGTTCATATGCATTCAAAATCCTACATTCTAATTTCACCTTCACACTCCCTCGCACTCCACCACGTGCTTCCTATTTTACCAATTACCAGCAGAGCCACTCCTCACTTCCCTCGCCCCTCCGCACTCCCAACATTATCGCCACCATACTCCCAAATTCAAATTCACCCGTCCCTTTCAACCGTCTCTCAAATTCAAATTCAACCGTCCCTTTCAACCGTCTCAATGCTAACTCATTAACCTTCTTTCTCACATACTGCCAATATGTTTTCTTATATTATAATCTCAACCAGAACCACAAATTTAATAACCAAAATCTAAGGGTTTTAGTTGCAGTTTCCCAGGCCCTCTTTACCTCAACTTACAGGATGAACACGGAGAGCAGGATCCCTAGTCCCATCACTCCGTCCCTCTTTGTCGCCTTTACAACTCGCACGGTTACGATGGCAGAATTCTTCCCCCAACCAGAGGGGATAAGAAGAGAAATCATGGAAATAGTAGACAATAATATGGGAACTGCATAGTACAAAAGTAGGATGATTTTTCCACAAGCAGAGATTTTACTTTGATTAATTATTTATGGCCCCAGTCAGTAGAAGCGCCCAAAAACAGCCATTAAAGGATCGGTTCCATGGTATACCAAACAATTCTACCGTTACGCGACGGAGCTGCCCGTGTGTCACTTGTTGCGTTACGGCGCGGCGGCCTATGGGTCGTTTCATCTGTAGTAGTCTCTTGGACAGAGTTATCCAGTCTGTTTACTGTTGGACTAGAGGTTGGGTAACAGACAATCTGAAGATCCCGGAGGAATATTAAACGCAACATTTAATTAATAAGATATGAACAGAGAACAAAGGTAAACATATACATGGGAGTTATGAACACAGAATGGGGATATACGAGGAATAGACCAAAAACATGTATATGATAATCAAATAAGATTTAAGAATGAGACCCTTGTTGAGAAAGAGGGGCTATGTGGGTGATCACTTCAAACAAAGACTTATAAGTCTGACCTCACCAGAGGTCTTGTCAAGAGAGCGGAATCGAAAAGAGTGTAAAGTTGTTTGAAATTCGAGAATGTAATTCCTCCGGGCTTGTAAGTGAGCCCGTATGAAGGGCGTTTCAGTGGAGGAGTGTGTGTGGTTTCGGCCACATTCACGAGATATGCGGTACCTAAGTGGTATAGGTATGCACATCCCGTACGAACCAACTAGAAGTGTATAACAAGGTAGTTAGGGCAAGCTGCCCTGGGAGAAGCCGACGACTTGACGTCACTTAGTCAATTTGCCCAATTATTGGTCGACTACGTTTTCGAGTGCATACGTGACTTTCGACAGGTGAAGAATTACAGAGTACTTTCCCATATTTGACAACATACATGATATGTGAAGTTGAGTGCGTACAGGATTGCACATTGACATTAACCTCTTCCATATCATGACGCCTACGTAGGTGTCATGAGGCGGGAGTGGTATAAGAGAATGCCGGCGCCGGCATCTTGATTATATTTATTTTGTAGTTGTAGCTGAGTGACCCCCATATTCAGTGAACTTATCTGATCATATTTTCTGTTATTAATATTCAGAGTGAAAGAGAACAAGTAACACAACTGCAACTTTATATTTTATAACGCGAGTATTTTGATGCATCATCGTACATCAGGCAGCTGATGCTGCCCGCATGAATTTTACTCTATTAGAGAGGTTAGTGCAGTTTGATAGAGAGGTTAGTGCAGTTTGAACTTACATATGAACAAACAAAATAATAATACATGATGACAAATATACATAATTACACACATGGGTAAAACATGAATTAAAGTAAAAATTCAAACATGATAACGTAATAAATTGTTACATTATCGCATGGCAACATGCAATCAGTACCTCGGTACTGGGTTGTTGACTATAGGAGGATATTTTCAACATTGAGAAATGCTTTAAATGTGCTGTGATTTTATATTATTCTTCCAACTGTAAAACCCCTATCTTTGGCTAAGATACTGAAAGTGCTCCCACTGTACGTTGTAATATAAATGTCTGCACTGAAGTAATGTGTATATTATTATATATGTACATAGAACCAGTGATTTATATTCAGATGAAACTGTTGTAAATAATAAATATTATTTCTTTCATTCATAGTTTTTGTACAGCCTCCATGTTTACTCGAGTGTATCTATTATGAATAAAAGTGCGTAGCAAAATGTTTGTCGTATGCTCTTCTGTGAAATTCGTTATTTCAGGTGAGAAAGATTTGATCTGATATTCTATGAACATGTCCTTTAAATTGTATATTAGTAAACTAAAAAAGAAACACAATTAATTAGTTCAAGTGGATTTTGTTAGTTTCAATGTATCCATGCTAAATATTCGATGGAGCTAGGCCTACCCACAGACTCATCCTGAAGGAAGATGAATTGACGAATCGCCAGCCATGGCATGTGTCATATGGGATTGCGTCCCATCAAGCAAGTCGATGCTACGCGTGAGGTAACGACGAAGATAAACAATGTTTTTTGGTCACAGCCAGAATTTCCTCCAGCCATCGAAAGGTAACTTCATTTTTCCTATTGTCAACCCAGTCAGTCGTCTGACGATGGTGCGTAGCGGAGGTGACCACTAGAAGGGACATTCTAAAGGTCGAAGACGTTGAAATCTTTAGAATTATAGGGATGTTTGGTATTATTGTAATGCTTTCATCTTTTCTTCCAACGTTGTGGGTCACAGGTATGATAGCTTGGATTTTTACTATCTGACCATTTTGGTCCTCTACCTATACCGCGAGGTTACGAGAATAAAGAATCCACAAACTATTTCTCCTTTTGAATGCACTGATTACTTTTACGACTTTATTCTTTCCTTCCATTGTTATTGTACACGCATATTCGAATACACAAACTTGTATTTATTTCTCAATATATACTCTAAATGACAAGACAACACTTTAATCCTTATTGTTAATTTGAACACTAATATCTTTCCAGAGCATGGGTATCTTACTGGATGGGTTTGGGTAGGTTATGACCAATACAGGCAAATACCAAATAAGAATGAGTCTTGTCGGAGAATGTTTTTGGGTTAGCTTACTTCAAGCAAAATCCGCCGGCTGTCCTTTAAAAAATGAAAATTAAAGATCGAGAATAATAGAAGAATAATCACAAAGGTCACAATTATTCATACCACAATCCCTGACGAAAACAGGTTAACTAATGTCCACACTACGTCAGCCCCTACCATCTGTTCTGTATAGTATTTCAATTCATCATGCATTCATTCCCTTTGTCATCTAACTTTTGGTGGTGTGTTTATTCTGAAAACGCCCTCTGAACGTAGATTGAGACGCTGATCCTCTTGAAGCATATGGTCCTCTTTCCCCCCTTACAAGGGAGGTAGCAAAAAAAAAAAAAAAAAAAAAAAGCATAGGGTCTGGCTTAAAGTCTATACATATCAATATTGGCAATTAAAGGTTCAATATATATATATATATATATATATATATATAAGATTGAAGGTGAAAGAAGTAGACGAGGAGTAATGGGAGATGACCCGTCCGTGTATAAAATATCCTGTTACGTTTGAGTTGTTAGCTTTGTGATCAAGACCCTGCGGGTCGAAACGTTAAGGCGTGAAATTCTCCCATTACTCCTCGTCTACTTTCACCTTCAATCTTATTTGTCATAATATAGTCAATATATATATATATATATATATATAATTGTGTGTGTGTGTGTGTGTGTAATAAAACCACTTGGAAAATAAAATGAAAGGTGGCCGAACATTTTCGTCTATTTAAGACATTTTCAAAGGCATTTGAAAATGTCTTGAATAGACGAAAACGTTCGTTCACCTTTCATTTTATCTTCCAAGTGGTTTTATTACACATTTTGTGAATTACGTGTTTTTGTGATTTCAAGATTGGGGGTCTTAGGATACGGGAGGGCACTGACCTGTTGGCGCGTATGGTCCGTAATGCCTTCAAGCGATCCTTCAAGACCCTCGAACTCTGACATTCTCCGGTTACGAATTCGATGACCTTGCTTTCCTAATCAATGTTTTTCTATGCCTAGCCAATAAGAATTTATAATCTAGGACATTTAAGAAGTGGAGGAGAGGGCTCCGAATTACAGGTTCTTGAACATCGTGAGACATGCGGAAATTTTCGACAAAGACAAATAAACTGAAGTCGCGGCACATCGTCTCAGACCTGTTTTTAGCTATACGAGGGTATTGGGGGTAGCGATCGGCATAAGAAACGAAGGGAGTCGGAGACTGGTCTTGTATGAAAAGAGAAGGGGTATTATCACATTCATGTGGTTGGACGTATTTTTTATGTGTTATCTGTGTGTGTTGAAATTTCTCCCGAGCATCCTATACAATAATTCTGAATAATGTAAATAAATACGAAATTGTATATATTACATTATACAGAAAACTATTAGATGTGTTGGCCGTTGATATAATGGAATTTACAATCTTGGTCATATTGATTCATATGTATGACCTCATATGCCTAGTATTTGCGGCGGATGTAAACTGAGGAATTTCGAAGACATCTTCCATGTACAGCCAGTAGGTGTTTAACTGACGTGCCTTCATGGCGGATGGTTATAGTAATGCCCTCACCTGATTTTTTTTTTTTTTTTTTGTACTTGAATATATGCTATGTTTGAATCAATAAAGAATAGAAAAATAGATTATAAGAATATTACTAAATATCTGCTATATAACAGACATTCAGTAATGTTTTTGTAATTCATTTATTAATTTATTATTATTCTATTGTTATTATTATAATTATTATTTTATTTATTTATTTTTAGAATCTCATATCTTCTGAATTCTTTCTGGTCTTTTAGCATCTGATTTGTGTATTCTTCTTTGGTATCTTCGTTTCATACTTGTACCATTTTATTTTTATGATTCCTATATACTCTCTCCTAATATTATGGCACTTCTTTTGCTGCTGTTTCCTCTTCCATTTCCACTCCTTCTTTATTGTATATTTCTATATTTTTTTCATCTCTGCTCTCCTTGAAGTTTCCATATGTTTTCCCATATTTTCTTACTTTTTTTCCTTTTTTGTCTCTTCTGCTAGCTTTTACTCGTATCCATATATACCATTTAAAAAAAACACTAAATTGAAATTAATAACTTTAGTATTTTATATGAGAGGAAAAAGTGGTAAACGCCAAATTATTACTATGTTAAATAAGCCAATTTTATAAAAGCGCCAATTTTTTGGGGTGCTAAATTGAGTCGATGTACAGTACTACTAGGTTTTTCACTAGTTTGTATAGTTTTTTAATGTAATTGTTGAAAAATTCTGGTATTTTATGGCAAATACTTTGTAGCAAAACAAAAATGAAAATGAAATCATAAATATCCCCAAGAGAGTATGCGACGAATTCGAACACCAATGCATGCGCAACCTACGTGACATGTGGCCCCAAAGACACACCTCAGAAACACAAGAAGAATCAAGAGCCCAACATGACAAACTTGAAACCCTAACAACCCTGGCAGACAACCCGAATCAAACAAAAGCATATAGAACATTTAACATCAATGTGTGAGTAATCCACATTCCACCTCTACAAAACCACACAAAAGGAAATAACAGTAAGAATAGTGAAACAATAAAAGTAATCAAGGTATACGGAGGTTAGAAAACCATAAATGGTACAAAGGTCAATACCCAAATACTAAGATTGACCTTATGAATGATCAGGCCAAGTTCCAAAACATTCCTTATAAATGTCCTGCATAGCACAACGGTAGCGCCATTGCCTTGTGGTAAGCACTCGCACAGCGTCGTCTCTGACTGTGGTGATTTTTTCCTTTGAAAAAGCATACCTGCGAAACTAGTCAGGAATAAACTCAAGATTAAGACTCCTGTGTTTCCTACTCCGCTTACGTCAACCTGTCAGAATGTCTCAACATTTGTCTCCGAGTGGAAATGGAATCCAGGAAGTCATAAGGTCCGAGTTCGTGCTACAAATGAAGCTGACGAGCATTTTAAACAGAGACACCTTCCTCAAGGACTGTCTTGAAGAACTGGTTCTTCCAAGATCAGCCCCACACCTCCTTCACCCCAACAAACCCTTCAGCGACACAGCCAGAGAATACCTGAAGGAAGCTAGAGAAACACTCAGACACGAAGCCGAAGTTATCAGAAACAAGCTCCAGAACTACTCACTTCCCCCACCCCAGAACTCATTGAAGAACTCAAGAAGAAAAAGCAGCAACAGAAGGTGGAACTTGAGAGGAAACTGCTACGACTGTGGAACACAAGCAAGTGGAAAGAAGTAGGTAGACAGAATCTCATCAACAACCTATCCGACTACAACCCCACGCACACCCAAATGGAAGCCCTCTCCCTTGGTCTAAAATTCAGCACCAATATAAACCCAAAGAAATTGAACAACTACATAGGCAAGAACTACAACTGGAAAGACAGCGACATCGAGTCCGGCTTCAAACAAGGTGTTCTATTATGCTGTTCCATTGCAGCCAGGAACAACAGCAAGACCATCCCCAGGAGATACGTCCGTACCCTTCAAGAACTCCTTGACAATGACGACATCATCATCACGACCGCCGACAAAGGAGGTGGCGTTGTCATCATGAACAAGAGGGACTACACCAACAAAATGGAACGTTTACTCTGACCAATCCACATATTGTAAACAAAGGGACGGTACAGCCAGCGAAGAAGCCAAGAGGTTCAATATCGACATCAGAAAAATCCTCAAAAGAACGGAAAAGGTATAAAGACTCCTCTACCTCCTGGAGGAAGACCCAACAATCCCATCCATGAAAGGACTTCCGAAAATCCACAAACAGGACATTCCCCTCCGACCTATAACTTCTGGCATAGGTAGCGCACCACATAGACTAGCCAAGCTATTGGCCAAACCTCTTTCATTCTCCTTAGGTAGCATTAGCGGAACACACCTTAGAAACTCCTCCGACCTAATAGACAAACTGAACACATTTGACTTCACAGACCAACGCCTGGTAAGCCTTGACATCACTTCCCTCTACACAAACGTAACAATAGATGGTGCCCTTCGGGCTGTTAAAGAGACAGTACAACACATTGACACCGACAACTTACCCATCAACAAGCGTGACTACTTGGAGTTAGTAGAAAAGTGCATAAAGTTTGGTTCTTTTGTTTTTAACAAACAGGAATACAGGCAGCATGAAGGGCTTCCAATGGGGTCTCCATTGATTGCGGTGGCAGCATCGCTCTACATGGAGACTTTGGAAAGGGACCATTTTCTACATCTCATCCCAGTTCTCCAAGTGGTACCGTTATGTTAACGACATCATCTTCATTTCACACAAAACAAACAACACAAGAAACCTATTGGAACAACTGAACAACGTAGACCAAAGAATTAAATTCACAGTAGAGGAAGAGACCAACGGTTCCCTACCTTTCCTAGACGCTGTTGTCATCAGATCGGACAGCAGCGCCAGGTTCAAGGTATACCGTAAATCGACAAACAAAGACGACTTCATCCACTATTTTAGCGCACATGACGAGAAGACCAAATCAGGGGTTATAATTGGGTTTTACCTTAGGGCTCTTAGAATATGCAGCGAAGAGTATTTACAAGAAGAAATTGAATATATATATATATATATATATATATATATATAAATACATATATATATACACACACATATATATATATATATATATATATATATATATATATATAAAACAGCATTTTTTCAAATATACTGAATATGTTACAGTTAAACACTGATTTGTTTCCTCAGGATTGTGGCTCCAGTTGATAGCGTACATCATGTTGTATACATATCAACCTGAAAGATGTCTAGATGTAAAAGTTATGTGAATAATATCTACATATTACATGTAAAACAATCTTGCAGTACCTTGTTTGAGAAGTGAATGCTGATGACTGAAATGCTTGGAGCTTCATAGGCATCAGTCAATTCAAATTCACTCACTGTGAATCCCAAACAACTAAAAATGTTGCCAGGTAGTTACATGCATACATACATATACCAAGGCTTTTTTCCCCCTTACCATGGACCCTGGTAGCCAAAAAGGATAAGGCACAAAAACATTCCCACCCATTCCATCCCCGAAAACACTCCACACCCCTCCACCCTCCCTCCCATCTTAGCACCTCCTAGATGACGGGTTATCCCTGCACCCAGGTAGTTATCATGACTAATAAGCCAGCAAATAAACAAATGAAACTACTTTCTTTAACCTTTCATGCACCCAGAAATAGTGTACTAGAAAAGAAGCGTGTGGGCAAGGGAGTTCAGGATTGTGAAGGTTGAAAGTGAAGGAGGCATGAAAAACAATTATTAGCAAGCAATCTAGAATCCTGAAAGATACTAATTTGAACCCTCACAAACTACATAAAGAAGGGGCATTCGTTTTCAAAATTTGACTGACAATGTTCCAGCCACCTAACTCTCATCAGCCACCATGGGTTTTCATACAAGAATTTCCTTAGAACATTTTAATGTGTGCTATTAGACACCTTTACAGAATACATCGGCAAAGAAAATGCTTGGTAAAGGAATTTATACCCAGACGGGCCAAATATCAGATATTCCCTGACCGTTGGGATCACTGAAGAATAGCATGTTGAATGGTGACATTTATCGCGAGAATGGGAGCTTCACTCTCTGTACATACATATACATATACCAAGGCTTTTTCCCCCTTACAAGGGGGGTAGCCAAAAAGAAAAAGGCATAAAATCATTCCCACCCATTCCATCCCTGAATACACTCCACACCCCTCCACCCTCCCTCTTATCTTAGCACCTCCTGAATGACGGGTCATCCCTGCACCTTGTCCACTGCCCTGGGTCAGAAGCAGTGTCGCAAGACACAGCACATCCACAGCAAGGCCGCTTCATTAAATCGGCGACCCCCCCCCTCTCCGTCCCCCCATTGCATAAAATGACAGGACGGGGAGAAATTCCATACTCAACAGCAAACCTGGGCTCAACAATGAAAGAAAAAAAAGAGAGGTAGAACATGTGGGGGGGGGGTCAATCGTGAAAGAAGAGATAACAGAATTGTTATAGGGAATATTGTCGCTTAAAAAGGGGAAAGTGAACAAGGGCAGTATAGACACAAGGTAGGTTGAATCAGGAAATGCATGGGAGCGGGATGCGAAGCGAGAGTGGGAAGAGGACTGGAAAAAGGGAATAAAGGGTAATAAGGTGAAGGAGGCGACAGAAATAAAGGTGATGACATTGAAGAAACCGAGTGTCTCTTGACGTACTCCTCTCATTACTTGATGTTCTAATTCGGCCATGGGAAGATCATGGCGGCTTGGGTCACATATTTTCTTTCTTTTTTCCCCATGGGTTGGGGAAGACGTTGTGGCATGCGGAGAAAGGGCAGAATGGGGAAGAGGGGGAGGGGTAGGAAAAGAGGAGGAAGAGGAAAGGTAGAAATATAAGGGTAAAGGGAAAAGAGTATGAGACAAAAGACAGTGAATATTGCCAAGCAGAGGA